>NC_092712.1:131614264-131921471 GCF_047496885.1 Scyliorhinus torazame
AACAAATCCCCCCAAAAGCTTTACTGCTTTGTATGTCTGGTGCTGGTTTTCACTACTTAGGTGTGAACACAATGCACTCTCTTGCAACTCTTCGTAAAACAAATTTTATGAGCTTGGTCACCAAAATTAAAGTGGACTTGTAGCACTGGGATAGTTTGCCTCTTTCCTTAACTGGCAGAATTCAATTCCTTAAAGTGAACATTCTGCCTAGATTCTTTTTTTTGTTTGGCAATATCTCCCCAATTTTCTCCCCAAATCATGTTTTGTTATGGTTAACAAGGTGATATCAACATTTATCTGGACAGGCAGACTTCCTCGAGTCTGCAGAGTGATACTTCAAAGAGGGAGACGTGTTAGTGGGTAAACTCTTCCTAATCTGCTGTACTATTTTTGGGCGGCCAATATTCAAAAGATTTTAACAGTGGAGGCGTCATCCATGTTTAAACTGGTGTCTTATGGAAGCACATTCCTTCTGCTTATTCTCTCTTCCAGCCTTATTTTGTGCCCCGTTACCCTTTCCCCCTCTAAGTACACATCAAACCCATTGTGATTTCTACTTTAAGAATATGGAAACAATTTCATCAGAATTTTAAACTTTCCACTCCTTTGCTATTTGGTCCTATTTGTAATAACCACTTATTCTTGCCCTCCATGCTTGACTCAATGTTTGCCTTGTGGCGTAAGAAGGGACTCAGACATTTCAGTGGTCTGTTTGTGGATGGGAACTTTGCCAGTTTTACTGAACTTGCAGCCAAATTGAATTTACCTGAATTTAGACTTTGCTGCTATTTTCAAACCTGTGGTTTTGTTCGCTCGCACTGTCCATCCTTTCCTCAATTACCTCCAAGTACAATGTTGGAAGCAATTTTGTCATTGCCTCAAACCAGCAGCGGTTTTATTTAAAAATTGTACTGATTTCATGATATCCTCTACACCCTCCTCTCTCCAAAAGGTAAGAATGATTGGGAAGCGGAGCTTGGACTTGACCTTATGGACGACTGGTGGGAGGAGGCCATTTTTAGGGTCAACTCCACATTCTTCCGTGTTCAGAATTAGTAGTTTTTTCTCCAAATACAACAAATGTTCAGGTGCCCACCGCCCCTGCAGACCATACCCACATGTTCTCGTCATGCCCGAAGTTGGATGGTTTCTGGACATCCTTCTTTAGCACTTTCCAAAGTTCTAGATATTGACTTACAGCCTTGTCCTTTGATAGCCATATTTGGAGTCTCATCTGCACTGGTCAGTTTCACTATGATTGAATCAGACATCATTACATTTGCTTCATTAATAGCCCGCAGGCGGATTTGAATAACCTGGAAGTCCCCGAGCAACCCAATGCTTCATCCTGGTTGGAAGCGCTATCTTTCTACTTTTGGAGATATATGCCATAACAGAGTCCACTGAGAATTTTCTTTTGCAGATGGCAACCATTTGTCCCTTTCTTTACAGAGTTAATTACTGTTGATCATTAATTTTACTTTTTTTTGTATAGATTTTGTTTGTTGATTGGGGGAGTTGTATTATGGTACTGGATTGTACTGTGTTTAACTGTTCTTTTTCTCTTTTGGAAACAAAAAAAAAATTTAAAAAACAGAAAAATAGTAATGAGCAAAGAGGTTTGGAGCAAAAGAATGTGCAGATATGGAGGGAATTTGATCCACAGGCCAGGAACGATGAAGAATGCTACTTGTATGGGGGAGATGTAAATTCAGGGAAGCTACATAAGAACATAAGAACGAGGCGGAGGAGTAGGCCATCTGGCCCCTCAGGTCTGCTCCGCCATTTAATGAGATCATTCCTGATCTTTTAATAATAATAATAATCGCTTATTGTCACAAGTAGGCTTCAATGAAGTTACTGTGAAAAGCCCCTAGTCGCCACATTCCGGCGCCTGTTCGGGGAGGCCGGTATGGGAATTGAACCCGCGCTGCTGCCTTGTTCTGCATTACAAGCCAGCTGTTTAGCCCACTGTGCTGAACCAGTCCTCTTTTGTGGACTCAGCTCCACTTTCCCGCCCGAACGCCATAACCCTTTATTCCTTTATTTTTCAAAAAACTATCTGTCTTTATCTTGAAAATATTTAATGAAGGAACCTTAACTGCTTCACTGGGCAGGGAATTCCACAGATTCACAACCCTTTGGGTGAAGAAGTGCCTCTTAAGTTCAGTCCTAAATCTACTTCCCCTTATTTTGAGGCTATGCCCCCTAGTTCTGCTTTCACCCACCAGTGGAAACAACCTTCCCACATCTATCCTATCTATTCCCTTCATAATGTTATATGTTTCTAAAAGATTCCCCCCCACCGCATCCTTTTAAATTCCAACGAGTACAGTCCCAGTCTACTCAACCTCTCCTCGTAATCTATCCCCCTCAACTCTGGGATTAACGTAGTGAATCTCCTCTGCACACCCTCCAGTGCCAGTACGTCCTTTCTCAGGTAAGGAGACCAAAATTTAACACAATACTCCAGGTGTGGCCTCACTGCATAAGGTATTACAGTTGCAGCATAACCTCCCTAGTCTTAAACTCCATCCCTCCAGCAATGAAGGACAAAACTCCATTTGCCTTCTTATTTACATGTTGCACCTGTAAACCAACTTTTTGCGACTCATGCACGAGGACACTCAGGTCCCTCTGCACAGCAGCATGTTTTAATATTTTATCATTTAAATAATAATCCCTTTTGCTGTTATTCCTACCAAAATGGATAACCTCACATTTGTCAGCATTATATTCCATCTGCCAGACCCTAGCCCATTTACTTAAACTATCCAAATCCCTCTGCAGGCTTCCAGTATCCTCTGCACTTTTTGCTTTACCACTCATCTTAGTGTCATCTGCAAACTTGGACACATTACACTTGGCCCCCAACTCCAAATCATCTATGTAAATTATGAACAATTGTGGGCCCAACACTGATCCCTGAGGGACACCACTAGCTCCTGATTGCCAACTAGAGAAACACCCATTGATCCCCACTCTTTGCTTTCTATTAATTAACCAATTCTCTATCCATGCTACTACTTTACCCTTAACGCCATGCATCATTTGTCTTATGCAGCAACCTTTTATCTGGCACCTTGTCAAAAGCTACATGTTATGCCGGCAATAGGAAGGGGCACATTTGGAGAAGTGCCAGGATACCGGCAGCCAAAGAAACAACAACATTACGGTGGGCAAAGTGACCTGAAATCCAATTGTGTTAATGGTAAACACCAATTAGAATGGAGATGGACACTGCTGCCTCTGCTGCATTTGTAGGTGAGTAAATGCATCGCTATTTACTTTTTTTTTTGTAAATTTAGAGTAGCCAATTATTTTTTTCCAAATAAGGGACAATTTTGCGTAGCTAATCCACCTACCCTGCACATCTTTGGGTTGTGGGTGTGGAACTCACACAAACAAGGGGAGAATGTGCAAACTCCACACGGATAGTGACCCAGAGCCAGGATTGAACCTGGGACCTCGGCGCCGTGAGGCAGCAGTACTAACCACTGAGCCACCGTGCTTCCTTGCATCGCTATTTACAAGGCGGGGTCCAGCCCCTGAAGTTAAGAACACGATGCGGCAGCTGTGCTGCAGGCTTTACGAGTCCTGGGAACAACCACATTGCCGAGGAGATACCAGCACCAGTCAGTTCAACTGCCTCTAATAGTAGTGTGGGGGTGTCAAGCGCCATGTCTGATGCGCCCGAGATTGGCTTCGCCAAATTAAAATCTTCAAAATTAACAAAGAAAACTTGCATGACATCTTACAAAAATACCAGGAGGTTTTCCAAGGAGAGTTAGGCAAGATACGTGGCCTAAAAGCAAAGATTTATGTGGATCCTGAGGCCGCGCCGAGGCTTTACTGGAGCCCGACCTGTCCCCTATGCTTTACATGAGAAGAGTAAGAAGTCTTACAACACCAGGTTAAAGTCCAACAGGTTTGTTTTGAATTATTAGCTTTCGGATCACTGCTCCTTCCTCAGGTGAATCCTGAAGATTTATACACTAAATTAGCAGGAGGCATAACTTACACTAAACCTGATATGAGCCATGAGTACCAACAATTGGAATTAGGTGAGGTTTATAGAGAGATTGTTACTATAAATACCAATAAAGGTCAAAACCAGTACACCAGACTAGTCTTCAGAGTCTTATCAGTATGTTCAGCTTTTTAGCTTACGATGGAAAGCTTACTACAGACCTATCCAAGGTCGTTGTCTATCTATACCATGCACTGATGACAGGAGCATCCGAAGAGACGCACCTTGCAAATCTCAAAGAAGTTTTTAAAAGATTTTAAAAGACTGGAGTCAGGCCAGTGGAAATTAGAACTGGTCTACAGAAATGGAGACCAGATGTGATGGCCATGTCAGGGGTCTCAGAGGCCACTGGATATCCTGGGTGGTCGGGGACAGGGCAGGGCAGTGTTTAAGGCATTTCCCCTGGCACCCAGGAAGTGACAACCTGGCACCCTGGCAGTGCCAATCTGGCACTGAAGGGGTGCCATGTTGGCACTGCTAGGGTGTCAGGTACAGTGCCTTGGGGTCTGGTTGGCTCTGCCAGGTACCAAGTGCCACTGTGAAGGGTTGGGGCCTGAGGGAGGCTATGCCCAAGAAAGAGGGGGGTGAAGGGAGTATGAAGGTTGAGCGGGTTTAAGGGGGTATATGAACAGGGGGTTATGAAGGGTGGGGGGGTAAAGGGGGCTTGAAACAGGGTGCCTAAAAGGCGGGGGTACTGAAGGGGGGGGCCTTAAAGGTGGGGGATTGGTTCACTTGTGGGGGAGTGATGCTCCGATGCCTACAAAGATATACGGGTGTGGGGCTGGTTCACCCTCATCCTGGGTGGGATGGGGAGGTGGGGGGTGAAGTGTTGTTTTAGTGATGGGGAGAGATTGCTCCTCCAGAGCCGAGGATGGAGGGTGTTGCCCATGTCTGCAGGAGTTCGTGAGATCCGTGGGTGGGGGTTATGGGGGACCCTCAACCTCACTGTGAAATCTGAGCACCCTTTAAAAATTATGCCCCGGTCTCTGAGGAGCTGGTCTTGCCGGCAACCTTCGTTTTCCACTGCAGAAAGAAATTCAACGTGTGGGAGTTTTCAGTGAGAAACTCCCAAAGCTCCAAAATTGACTAGTTGTGGGTGAGTACAGATCAGGATCTCGCCCATACACCTGGAGGGAATCACCCCACGAAACCGGCCCAAAATGACACTTTTGGAGAATTCCGCCCCTAATCGTTCTATAGTTTTGACACCCTACACACACTATTCAAGAAGCATCAGAGGTGGTACTGGAGAGAGCACCAGAAAGAAGCCTTTAAACAGGTCAAACTAGCTTTGCAGTCATTCAGTCTCTTGGTTCACCTTGACCCCTCAAAAGAGATAATTCTTACTTGTGACATGTCTCCTGACAGGATATGAGCTATTTTAGCACACAGGAAGGAAGATGGTGCAGAAAGGTAATCGCCTATGCCTCGACAGCTCTGATCAATGCTGAACAGGCTCACTTGCAAATCAAAAAGAGCGACAAGCCGTAACCGTTGGAGTGAAAAAGTTTCATTAATACATCTATGGACGACTTCTCATAGTAGTTACCAACCACAAACCCCTCTGGGCTTATTTAGGGAGGATAAGGCCATTCCCCCATAGCTTCAGCCAGGGTCCAACTTTGGGCTCTATTGTTGGCAGCCTATGAGTGTACATTTCAACATAGGCCGGGCACACACATTGAAAAACACGAACCTTTTAAGCCCCCTTCCCCAACCCAAAAGTATACCACCTCTGCCAGTACCACGCAAAATCATTCTTGCTTTAAACTTCCTTGATACTTTGCCAGTGTCGGTGCAACAGGTCAAGTTTTGGACCCAAAAAGACCGAAAAGATCCCATATTATCTTGAGTCAAACACATGGGCTGGGATTCTCCGCCGGGATGATTCTCTGTAATGCCGGCGCCCAGGGGTTTCCCGATGGTGTGCGGCTGCCCCACAATGGGAAACCCCATTGACCGGCTGGCATAACGGAGAATCCTGCCAGCCGTTCAGGGCAGAAATGTGGCAAGGCGGGGTGGAGAATCCCCCCCCCCCCCCCCCCCCCTCCATGGTCCTCCACGGCAGGCATCAGGGTAGCAGATCTGAGCAGTTTTGACACTTTCAGGTAAGAAAAGATGAGTTAAGTTGTGAAGTTTTAGTGGGGCGCAAAGGTGGCCGCTCCCACCCCTATGAGACAGCTACTGTTGCAAGAACTACACTGTGTCCATCCATGGATGACAAAGATGAAAATGCTCGCTTACAGGTATGCGTGGTGGTCCAGGATGGATATTGTCATAGAGAATCTAGTCAGACAATGTGACCAGTCTCAAACCCTTGGCAGTGTCCAGGTTGACCATGGGTGTGGCTACATGTCAATTTTGCAGGCCCATTCATGGGCTCCATGTTCTTGCTTATCATAGTTGCTCAATTCAAGTGATTGGACATACACGAAAAGAAGTCCACGACCTCAACAGCAATGATAGAAAAATTGCGACAGGCATTCGCCACCCAGAGGTTGCCCAAGGTTCTGGTCTCAGATAATGGGACTGTCTTTGCTCATGATAAGTTCCAACATTCCATGAGAACCAACAGCGTTCAACACATTTGAACTGCTCCCAACTACCCTGCTTCAAATGGACTGGCTGAGAAAGACGTCCAAACATTCAAAGCTGCCATGAAGAATGTGGTAGCCACCACTGTTGTATTATATTGTATATACTGCACGGCTTCCGAGGGTATTACGGTAAGGCCCCTGTACTACAGGTACGGGGGTAGATCCCTGCCTGCTGGCTCCGTCCAGTAGGCGGAGTATAAGTGTGTGTGCTCTCCGAACTGCAGCCATTTCGGCAGCAGCTGTTGGAGGCCACACATCTCTGTGTAATAAAGCTTCGATTACTCTCCACTCTTGTCTCGTCGTAATTGATAGTGCATCAATTTATTACACAGAGATTTTACAAAGATGGATCTCTGCATCAAGCCGGATCGCCTGCAGCTGCATTCTCAAGCAGACAACGCCAAAAAGGACTTTGCACATTGGCTAGCTTGCTTTGAATCATACATCGGATCTGCGACAGACCCAATCCCAGAAGCACAGAAGCTCCAGATTCTGTACACGCGGTTGAGCTCCAATGTCTTTCCCCTCATCCAGGACGTGCCTACCTATGCAGAGGCCATGGCACTACTGAAGGAGAACTACGCTCAGCAGACCCACAAGATCTACGCCAGGCACCTTCTGTCCACACAGCACCAACTTCCCGGAGAGTCTGTGGAAGATTTCTGGCGTGCCCCGCTCACCCTGGTGAGCGACTGTGATTGCCAGGCCGTTTCGGCCACTCAACATTCTAACCGCCTAATGAGAGACGCGTTCATTATGGGCATAGGGTCAGCCTACATCTGCCAGTGCCTCTTAGAATGGGTTACGCTTGACCTCACGGCGACCGAGAAACTAGCACTCTCGCTCAGTCGCCTCACGCAACGTACAGGCGTATGCCCCCGACTGCACGGCCACCCCATCATGGACCCCATCAGCGACCGCCCCCAGCCAACCCCACGCCTGCGCCGCGCGGCAGCCAACCAACCCCGGGGGACCCAAGTGCTACTTCTGCGGACAGACAAAACACCCCAGGCAGCGCTGCCCGGCGCGGAGCGTGCTCTGCAAGGCCTGCGGCAAGAAAGGACATTTCGGCTGCAGCTGTAGGAGGCCACACATCTCTGTGTAATAAATTGATGCACTATCAATTATGATGAGACGAGAGTAGAGAGTAATTGAGGCTTTATTACACAGAGATGTATGGCCTCCTACAGCTTCAGCCGAAATGGCTGCCGTTCGGAGAGCACACACATTTACCCTCCATCTACTGGGTGGAGCCAGCAGGCAGGAATCTACCCCCCTACCTGTAGTACCGGGGCCTTACCGTAATACCCTCATATGCAATGCAGTGTATACAATATAATACAACAGTGGTGACTACCACACCTTGCCAGCGATATCCACATCCCATGAAAGAATTTTTTTTAAGTTGTGAGTTTCTAACATTCCTATATGGATCCTAGAGTGCTTTGGTTTAGATTCTCATATTTGCCAAGCTGAAAGGTCCCTGAGGTGTAACTTTAATTCAAAGAATAACACTTGATCTTATTCTTGATTGATTTTTTTCCATTGATAGGATAGCTATTAAAGCTCAGGAGGCCCGAGAAGGTAAGTTAAACAGTATTTAATAAACCAACACAAAGTAAAGGATTACATTTCAAAGTTCCCAACCGGGACTACCAGTCACGCCGTCTGACTTTTATTAGACGGATTTAGCAGGCCTCCGCCCACGAGGGTGGGACCTCGTATTCAACGAGTCCCATGGGGAGATCAATTCAAATATCCTCATGGGTCTCATGAGGGTTATTACATCCCTGCTCCCCAAACAGATTGTAAAGGGGGTCTCCTTCACCATTTTGCCCGTTGCTGTGATTCTAGCAGCTTGGGGGCCAGTTTGAGGGCATGGATCATGTTGGGGAGTGCCTTTTCTGTACAGAAAGCCAAAGGTGCCCTGTCGGGGGACCATCTCTGATTGTAGCAACCTCCAAGAGCACTGAGGAGTCTGTGTCCATATCTGATGCCAAGTCACCCGTATCCTGTTAGCCTGGGCATTGGTCCATGTGGGAAGTGCTTCTTGGCTAAAGGACAGCAGGCAGAGTGGTTGAGGTATAGGTATATCTGGTGTGGCTTCCTCTGGGACAGGCTTCCTGCCCCTGAGCTGGTCTACTTACTTCTGCATGGTCCGCTCACTCATCCTGACCATGTATAAAACTGATCCCGTTGCCTCCACTCTAGTTTCTGGGATCCACTGGCCACTGTCCCGGAAATTTCAAGCGTGAACCCTGATTTAAAACCTCTGCCATTCAGTGATCATGATACCTCTTCTGGAGGTCCTGCTTCCTGTGCACTTTCCTGCCAAGGCTTGGGAACGTTAAACTCAGGCAGGTCCGAAGACGTTGGTCTATCAGTAATTCTGCTGCCGCTACCCTGCTTGTGATGTGCGGTGCCGTTCGGTAATTGATTAAAAACCGTGCCAACTTTGTCTCAATGCATCCTTCTGTCATGTGAGAGTACTTTTAAGACATGGATGTTTAAGCGATGTACCTTTAAGAAAACAGTGATGTCAGAGAGCGGGTGGGGCTGAGGTCAGGTCAGCCATTTTGCAGTTTAGTTTTTCAGATTTTTAGTTTTGAAGAATTGGGTATGTGTCTGTGTTTAGCAGTGAACTGGATATCTGCCATGAAAGACTATCTCTGGATCATTTGGGTGATTTAAATGTCTAATAGTGAAGCCTTTAACCTGATGTGATTTTGTTTAAAGGTGTTAAGTCTCTTATAAGTTTGAAGGAACATTTTAAGGAAGTATTTACTGTTGCAATATTTTCTGAGTTATCTTTGAAGTAAGGGGTGTTAAGAGATCCAATGTTTATTTAAGATGTTAAGTTGAGTTCATGGAATAAACCGTGTTTTGTGTTTAAAAACCCACGTGTCCATAATTGTAATCCCACACCTAGGGAAAAAACCGTGTGCTAAGAAAAGCAACAAATCCATTAAAGGGAGAGGTTGATTGAACTCCATGATACATTTTGGGGTTCTGAAAATGCCTCGTCCATAACACTTCAGTCTGTTTCTTGATGCCGTATTTAATCATTTGGACTGCCTGCTCAGCCAGACCTTTGGAGGATGGGTGGTCTGGGCGGTTCGGATATGTTTAACCCCATTGGTGCACATAAACATCTGTAATTCCTCGCTGGTAAAGTGGGTATCATTGTCTGTTACAAGCACCTCAGGGATCCCATGTTAGCTTGGGGATTGGCTCAACCTCTCAACAGAAATTTGCTTGTTCATGGAAGACAATCGGTGCACATCCATCGGCTTTGAGTGGGCACCTGTAAGGAGCAGAATCATTGACCCCATGAAGGGCCCGGTGAAGTCGGCATGCAAGCGCACCGAGCGGCGTTCCAGCCACTCCCAACGGCAGAGAGAGGCTGACAAAGGGAACTTCTCGTGTTCTTGGCAAGCCGTATATTGCTGCACTATTCACTTCCCGGCCACCACACATAACTCCTTGAGTGCATTTTCATTTTGGAAAAACCTGGAGGTCCGCAATGCAAATCCTGCAAGATCAGGCACTGCTCTGATGGCTAGATTACCACATGGGCTCCCCATAGGTGGATGCCATCCTCCACAGTGAATTTCTGCTTTTTTGCCAGATAGGTCTGAAATTCCTCTGGAGGTTTCCCTTGTGGCCGCTTTTCGGCGGGAATTCAGCTGTTGGAGTGGGTGGAGTACAGAGTCGAGCGGTGAGTATTAAACTAGCTGCTTCGTGGATTCGAGTCTTTTCGGCGGGAATTCAGCTGTTGGAGTGGGTGGAGAACAGAGTTGAGCGGTGAATATTGAAACTAGCTGCTTCGCGGATTTGAGTATTTTTGGTGGGAATTCAGCTATTGGAGTGGGCGGAGCTACAGAGTCGAGTGGTGAGTATTTAAACTAGCTGCTTTGCTGCTTAAACAGCGGCCACAGGGTCTTTGGGGATAAATTTGAAGAGTGACATCACAGCAAAGCAGTGACCTGATTGGCTGGTAAGGAAAGTGCTCCAATTAGCAGTAGCTGGGAGAAACTTAACTCTTCATGTGTTGGTAAGTATTGTGATTGGTATGTAAAATCTTTATTCCTTTCAATTATTCATTATTTGATATTATATTTGTAATCAGTTAAGGTAAAGTGTAAAAATGGCAGGAGATCCCAGACCCATGTTATGCTCCTCGTGCTCAATGTGGGAGTTCAGGGACGCGGCCGATGCCCCTGACTCCTTCATGTGTGGGAAGTGTGTCCAGCTGCAGCTCCTGTTAGACCACATGACGGCTCTGGTGCTGCGGATGGACTCACTTTGGAGCATCCGCGATGCTGAGGAGGTTGTGGATAGAACGTTCAGTGAGTTGGTCACACCGCAGGTTAGGATTGGTGAGGGAGACAGGGAATGGGTGACCAAAAGGCAGAGAAAGAGCAGGAAAGCAGTGCAGGTGTCCACTGCGGTCATCTCCGTCCAAAACAGGTATACCGTTTTGGATACTGTTGGGGGAGATGACTAACCAGGGGAAGGGAGTAGTAGCCAGGCTCATGATCCCGTGGCTGGCTCTGCTGCACAGAAGGGCGGGAAAAAGACTGGCAGGGCTATAGTCATAGGGGATTCAATCGTAAAGGGAGTAGACAGGCGTTTCTGTGGTCGAAAACGAGACTCCCGAATGGTATGTTGCCTCCCGGGTGCACGGGTCAGGGATGTCTCAGATTGGCTGCAGGACATACTGAAGGGGAAGGGTGAACAGCCAGTTGTCATGGTGCATATAGGCACCAACGATATACGTAAAAAACGGGATGAGGTCCTACAATCAGAATTTAGGGAGTTATGAGATAAGTTTAAAAAGTAGGACCTCAAAGGTAGTAATCTCAGGATTGCTACCAGTGCCACGAGACAGTCAGAGTAGAAATTCAAGAATAGTCAGAATGAATACGTGGCTTGAGAGATTGTGCAGGAGGGAGGGGTTCAGGTTTTTGGGACATTGGAACCGGTTCTGGGGGCGGTGGGACCATTACAAATCAGATGGTCTACACCTGGGCAGGACTGGAACCAATGTCCTAGGGGGTGCTTTTGCTAACACTGTTGGGGAGGTTTTAAACTAATGTGGCAGGGGGATGGGAACCAGATTAGGAAGTTAGAGGTCAGTAAAGAGGCAGCAACTAAAGCCAGTAAGGTTCTAGATAATAAACTCATTGTGACTAAGGGGAAGAGTAGACAGGGAAGAGATGATGAATGCAAAGGGACAGGTGGTCTGAGGTGCATTTGTTTCAATGCGAGAAGTGTAGCCGGTAAGGCAGATGAATTTAGGGCTTGGATTAGTACCTGGGAATATGATGTTATTGGTATTACTGAGACTTGGTTGAGGAAGGGCAAGATTGGCAACTAAATATCCCAGGGTAGAGATGCTTCAGGAGGGATAGAGAGGGAGGTAAAAGGGTTGGAGGAGTTGCATTACTGGTCAGGGATGATATCACAGCTATGATTAAGGACGGCACTATGGAGGATTTGAGCACTGAGGAAATATAGGTAGAGCTAAGAAATAGGAATGGTGCAGTAACATTGTTGCGACTTTACTACAGGCCTCCCAAAAGTGAGTGTGAAGTAGAGGTACAAATATGTAGACAGGGGCTGGTTTAGCACACTGGGCTAAATCACTGGCTTTGAAAGCAGACCAAGGCAGGCCAGCAGCACGGTTCAATTCTCGTACCAGCCTCCCCGAACAGGCGCCTGAATGTGGCGACTAGGGGCTTTTCACAGTAACTTCATTTGAAGCCTACTTGTGACAATAAGCGATTTTCATTTTTCATTTTCATTTCATTTCATTCATTTCATTTCATTTCATTATAGGAGCAATAGAGTGGTCGTGATGGGAGATTTTAACTTCCCCAGCATTGAATGGGACTCATGTCGTGTTGGAGGCGTAGGTGGAGCAGAATTTGTAAATAGCACCCAGGAGAGTTTTTTAGAACAGTATGTAAATAGTCCAACTCGGGAAGGGGCCATACTGGACCTGGTATTGGGGAATGATCCTGGCCAGGTGGTTGAAGTTTCAGTCGGTGATTACTTTGGGAATAGCGATCACAATTCCATAAGTTTTAGAATACTCATGGACAAAGACGAGAGTGGTGCTAAAGGAAGAGTGCTAAATTGGGGAAATGCCAAGTATAACAAAATTTGGCAGAAGCTAGGGAATGTGGATTGGGAGCAGCTCTTTAAGGGTAAATCCACATTTGAAATGTGGGAGTCTTTTCAGGAAAGGTTGATTAGAGTGCAGGACAGACATGTCCGAGGGATAGAAATGGCAAGATTAGGGAACCATGGATGACGGGTGGAATTGTGAGACTAGCTAAGATGAAAAAGGAAATAGGCGATTTTAAACTGATGGAGCTTTGGAGGAATATCGGGAAAGTAGGACGAATCTCAAACGTGCAATAAAGAGGTCTAAAAGGGGTCATGAAATATCTTTGGCTAACAGGGTTAAGGAAAATCCCAAAGCCTTTTATTCGTATATAAGGAGCAAGAGGGTAACTAGAGAAAGGATTGGCCCACTTAAAGACAAAAGAGGGAATTTATGCGTGGAGTCAGAGGAAATGGGTGAGATTCTTAATCAGTACTTTGCATCGGTATTCACCAAGGAGAGGGACATGACGGATGTTTAAATACTCTAGGTCAAGTCGGCATAAGGAAGGGGGAAGTTTTCGGTATTCTAAAAGGCATTAAGGTGGACAAGTCCCCAGGTCCGGATGGGATCTATCCCAGGTTACTGAGAGAAGCGAGGGACGAAATGGCTGGGGCCTTAACAGATATCTTTGCAGCATCCTTGAGCACGGGTGAGGTCCCGGAGGACTGGAGAATTGCTAATGTTGTCCGTTTGTTTAAGAAGGGTAGCAGGGATAATCCTGGGAATTATAGACCTGTGAGCTTGACGTCAGTGGTAGGTAAACTGTTGGAGAAGATACTGAGGGATAGAATCTATTCACATTTGGAAGAAAATAGACTTATCAGTAATAGGCAGCATGGTTTTGTGCAGGGAAGATCATGTCTTACAAACCTAATAGAATTCTTTGAGGAAGTGACAAAGTTAATTCATGAGGGAAGGGCTGTAGATGTCATATACATGGACTTCAGTAAGGCGTTTGATAAAGTTTCCCATGGCAGGTTGATGGAAAAAGTGAAGTCGTATGGGTTCAGGGTGTACGAGCTAGATGGGTAAAGAACTGGCTGGGCAACAGGAGACAGAGAGTAGTGGTGGAAGGGAGTGTCTCAAAATGGAGAAAGGTGACTAGTGGTGTTCCACAGGGATCCGTGCTCGGACCACTGTTGTTTGTGATATACATAAATGATCTGGACGAAGGTATAGGTGGTCTGATTAGCAAGTTTGCAGATGATACTAAGATTGGTGAAGTTGCAGATAGCGAGGAGGACTGTCAGAGAATACAGCAAAATATAGATAGATTGGAGAGTTGGGCAGAGAAATGGCAGATGGAGTTCAATCCAGGTAAATGTGAGGTAATGCATTTTGGAAGATCCAATTCAAGAGCGGACTACATGATCAATGGAAGAGTCCTGGGGTAAATTAATGCACAGAGAGATCTGGGAGTTCAGGTCCATTGTACCCTGAAGGTGGCAACGCAGGTCGATAGAGTGGTCAAGAAGGCATACAGCATGCTTGCCTTCATCGGACGGGGTATTGAGTACACGAGTCGGCAGGTCATGTTACAGTTGTATAGGACTTTGGTTAGGCCACATTTGGAATACTGCATGCAGTTCTGGTCGCCACATTACCAGAAGGATGTGGATGCTTTAGAGAGGGTGCAGAGGAGGTTCACCAGGGTTGCCTGGTATGGAGGGTGCTAGCTATGAAAAAAGGTTGAGTAGATTAGGATTGTTTTCATTGGAAAGACGGAGGTTGAGGGGGGACCTGATTGAGGTCTCCAAAATTATGAGAGGTATGGACAGGGTGGATAGCAACAAGCTTTATCCAAGAGTGGGGATGTCATTTACAAGGTGTCACGATTTCAAGGTGAGAGGGGGAATGTTTAAGGGAGATGTGCGTGGAAAGTTTTTTATGCAGAGGGTAGTGGGTGCCTGGAACGCTTTGCCAGTGGAGGTGGTAGAGGCGGACACGATAGCATCATTTAAGATGCATCTAGACAGATATATGAATGGACGGGGAACAGTGGGAAGTAGATCCTTGGGGCGCAGGCTGGGAGGGCTGAAGGGCCTGTTCCTGTGCTGTAATTTTCTTTGTTCTTGTTCTTTGTCTGTAGGACAACATGGCGCAATTTTGGTAATGTAGTGTCCCTTTGGATCCACTTGCAGATTGGTGCCGCCATCATGGGTTCGGTGTCTACAACATTCAATGTCAATGTGACCCCCTTCCTCTACTGGCAGGGATGGAGGACTTACAGGCAGCTGGACTCACCTGAAGGCATCCTTATGTGCGATCTGTGCTCCTGAACGATGTTCAAAGGTATACTAATATGCCACCAACACCAATGCCCATCATTGGATTCTGACCGAAGCTACTGGTGATATCACCATGTCTTCCTTAAGAAGGCCAAGTAAGGGTTTATGGTCTGTGATCACCATGAAATGGCGCCCATAGATGGTGGAATTTCTTTACTGCGAATATCACAGTCAGTCCTTCCTTTGTAATTTGCGCATAGCGATGCTCTGTGTCGGTCAGGGTTCTGGACGCATACACTATCGGCCATTCCATCCCACTGATGATGATCAATGGCTTTCCGAGATATGTTGCCAGATGGGCTTGGTATTGCTTAGGGCCAGCTGCAGGATACCCAGCCTATGGAAAGTTTGCTGTCCGATAATAGGTGTCAATTTTCACATCCAAGGGTTGGCCGTTGAGCTGAAGCCTTCTTCTAATCGGGGCTACTTTGGGGGTTTTGATGCAGTTTAACTGCATTAGATCTTCTTCTTTGGGCGGGGCAATGCGCAAAGCTTGGGCGCTTGTGTCGCCTGGCCATGGTGACACGTTTGCTGTCGATTCTGGTAGCCTTGTCTGCCACGGTTCCTGCGATGGCAAGCACAGCACTGTTGTGGGTACTCACATCGTCCTCCAGGCGATGTCCCATCGGGCCGCCTACAGATTTGCCCGCGATGCAATTTCGGTGGTGACTGCATTACGTGAGCCCTATCCTTAGGCAGCATCACCCTTCGAAACAAGTGCCGGCTAACTCTGTGTACAGCATAATCCATGGAACCTTGGAGCTCCTGAACACCTTTTCTGCATTCTCATGGAGAGTCACAGCTCTATGGCCCTTTTTGAGTCCAAAGCCAACACCGCTAACAGCTTACTTTGAGTCGCCATATTGTTAATACTGTTATGATATGTATAATTTAAGGAGAGTAAAGGGTTAACAAGATGATGTTCATGTGTATCAACACGAGATGGCATCACTGAGTAGTCTTATAAAGCATATATATAATCATTAGGGTTATCCATTTTGGAGGTGTCTGCACTTGTATTAACACTCCGTACATTCATGTGATTCTTCATTAAGTTTGAATTTTGAATGTACAGAGTGTTAATACAAGTGCAGACACCTCCAAAATGGATAACCCTAACGATTATATATATACTTATAGTCTTGAAGATTCTTTCTTTGCAGAAAATGTTGAGAAGTTCCACACAACTGTGAAAAACACTTCCAATCCACAATTACTGCATCCCATATAACCTTTTAAAATTAAAAAAAATATTTTTATTGAAGCAGTTGAAAATGTTTTATAACAATAACAAACTAAACAATAATAACATAAACATCAACATGGTTAACGAGACATTTCCCATCCAACCCCTTCTGTACATCCCTTAACCATATTGCACCTACCCGCCCCCCTTCCACCCCCCTTCAGAATGTTGCTTCTGCTGACATTTTAATTTTCCCCGAGAAAGTCGACGAACGGCTGCCACCTCCGAGAGAACGCCAGCATTGACCCCCTCAAGGCAAACTTTATTTTCTCCAGCTTGAGAAACCCAGCCATGTCCCTGACCCAAGTCTCCACACTCGGGGGCTTCGAGTCCCTCCACAATAAAAGGATCCGCCTCCGGGCTATCATGCATCCCACACAATTGATTAACACGGAATCTGAATGGAACACTCCATTACAAGTCAATGGTTCCAAGATTGTGTTCAAGTTGGACACTGGAGCATCTGTGAATTTAATAAATACTCATGATTTATCACACCTATGTCATAGTCCTAAATTCTGGAAACTGACTGCCAGTTACGTGACTACAATGGTAACATGATTACTTCCTTAGCGTCATGTTATCTCTTAGTGACAAACAATGACACTGTGATATCCTTGCGGTTCAGGATTGTTGAAGCCAATAGACCTTCACTACTAGGTGTACAAACCTGTCAGGATTTACACCTTGTGAAACAAATCTACAGCACCAGCAAACCTCTTCCACCTGTGCAGGAAGATATTGAAAGCATCCTCACTAAATTTCCTCAGCAATTTGAAGGTATGTGTCTGCTTCCTTTTCAATAAAAGATTCAACTGAAAGCGAATGCTAAACCAGTGGAACACCCTCCAAGAAGAGTCCCTGCTCTGTTACGTGACCGTCTCAAGCAAGAACTGGAATGTATGCAGCACATTGGAATCATTTCCAAGATCATAGAACCGACATTGGGTCAGCTCGATGGTGTGTGTTAAGAAACCCAATGGTGACCTCATTGATCTGAAGGATCTAAATATGAACATCAGACATGAACACAATCCAATACTGAAACGTGAAGAGATTACAAGTGAGATGGCTAATGCCAGGATATTCTCTAAACTGGACGCTTCCAGAGGTTTTTAGCAAATGCAACTGGATACACAAGCAAAACATTGTGCACATTCAACACATGGTTTGGTCGTTAATGTTTTAACAGAATGCCATTTGGCATGATCTCAGCATCTGAGATATTTAATCGTGCCATGGAACAGACGACAGAAGGGATATATGGAGTTTGGGTGAATGTTGATGACATTATAATATGGTCATCTACGTGTGAAGAACATAATGCAAGAATACACAAATTCGGATTGAAGCTAAATCGATCTAAATGCAACTTTGGTATCTCAACGTTAACATTTCTGGGTGATCAAATCTCAGGACATGGTGTGCAACCAGACAATGATAAGATTGCTGCCATTCAGAAGAACACATTATTGTTCTTATTGGAAAACAGTTTTGAGATTCCTTGGTGTAGTAGATTTCCTAAGAAAATGTATCCCCAACCTAGCTGCACCAACAACAGCCTTGCGTAACTTCATTCAGAAGAACACATTATTCTCATGGACTGCAGAGCACAAAGAATGGCTCGACCTCAAGTCAGCATTGACTACAGCACCTGTCCTTCCTTTCTTTGACCCTGGAAGGGAAACAAAGATTCCCACAGATGCAAGTCAAAATTGGGGCAGTCCAAGGAATGATAATACTTTTTGGACGCCAATTGCATATGCATCTAGATCTATGACTACCACAGACCAACGATACGCACAGATCGAGAAAGATGTTTGGGCTTGCTTACGGCCATACACAAATTGCATGATTACGTCTATGGACTTCCCATGTTCACGGTCAAAACAGATCATCGACCATTGGTTCACATCATTCAGAAAGATTTGAATGATATGACTCCAAGACTCCAACGACTACTCATGAAACTAAGAAGGTATGACTTTCAACTGGTCTATACACCAGGTAAAGATCTTATAATTGCAATGCATTGTCTCGTGTGACAGACACAGATAAACAACAACCTGAGATAGTTCGACTAATTGAAGCTCAAGTGCAACCTCTAGCTGAAACTCTTCCTGTTTCTGATGAAAAACTCAAGCTCATCCGAGGGGAGACTCAAAAATGTTTTTTTTTGAAAATCTTTTTATTGGCTTTTCTCATATTTATAAACAGTGGTTGCTTATATACATTACGTTTTTCTTGTCTGCAATAATTTGCTTTATTTTACAGAGAGATTTGTTTTATCCTTCATTTGACTAACTGTACGTACATTTTGCTGCCTTCTGGATCGGTCAGTGATATCCCCCCTTCCTCCTCCCACCCCCATTGGTTTCAGCACCCTTCCTCTTCTCCTGTGGTTTCCCCACCACCCCTCCCCCCACCCCATGTGTTGCGCAGTCCTTTGGTTCTTCATCTTTTCTTTTTTTCCCCTCGCTTACTCCTCGTTGCTGGCCTTGAACAGGCTTTGGAACAGGCCAACGAACTGCCCCAAGTATCCAGGAAGCCTTCCTCTGACCGTCGGATGGCGTACTTAATCTTCTCCAGGTGGAGAAAGTCTGAGAGGTCCGTGAGCCAGTCTGCAGCTTTGGGTGGTGCTGCCGATCACCAGCCGAGCAGGATTCTCCGGCGTGCAATTAGGGAAGCGAAAGCGAGGATGTTGGCCCCCTCCCCCATGTGTAGCTCTGGCTGCTCCGATACCCCGAAGATTGCCACTATTGGGCATGGCTTCACCCTCACCCCCACAACCTTGGACATTGCCTCGGAGAGGGCTGTCCAGAACCCAGCAAGCTTGGGGCAAGCCCAAAACATGTGGGTGTGGCCTGGCACCGCTCACATTTGTCCTCCACCTCCAGGAAGAACCTGCTCATTCGGGTTCTGGTCAGGTGCACTTTGTGCACCACTTTGAGCTGCATTAGGCTTAGCCTTGCGTAGGAGGAGGTGGAACTCACCCTGCTCAGTCCTACCTCTGTCCCCAGTTCGTCCTCCCATTTTTGTCTGGTCTCGTTCAGTGGAGTCCGGGCTCTGTCCAGTAGCTGTCTGCATATTTTCCCACATAGCCCCCCCTTCTCTCTGCTTGTGCCTATCAGGTCCTCGAGTAGTGTGATTTCTGGGGCCCAGGGGTAACCTACTGTCTCTTTGCGGAGGAAGTGCTTTATTTGGAGGTGTCTCAATTCCTGTCCTTTTGCTAGTTTCCACTTCCTTGTCAGTTCGTCCAGTGTCTCCAGTCTGTGCTCTACGTAGAAGTCCCCGACCGTCAGTGCGCCCCCGTCCCGCCTCCGCCTTTTGAAGATGGTATCTAGCATGGCTGGGGGGAATCTGTGATTACCGCAGATGGGGGCCATAGGGGACATTTCGGTTATCCCGAAGTGCTGTCTCAACTGGGTCCACGTTCTCAACGTGGTCGCTAGCACTGGGCTTGTTGTGTACCTTGTTGAAGAGGATGGGAGTGCTGCTGTGGCCAGAGCCCGGACGGTTGTTCCTTTAAAGGATGCCTCCTCCATTTGTACCCAATCTGTGTCGGGTTCTTGTACCCATCCGCTCACTTTTTCTGCCGTTGCTGCCCAGTGGTAGTATTGTAGGTTCGGTAGAGCCATGGCCCCTCTGACATTCTCTCTTTGCAGCGTTGGTTTGGGAATTCTCGGGAATCCCCGCACACAAACGTCATGATTAGACTGTCTATGTTTCGGAAAAAGGCCTTGGGGTTGAAGATCGGGATGGATCTAAACAGGAAGAGGAACCTTGGCAATACGTTCATCTTGATCGTCTGCACTCTTCCCACCAGGGAGAGTGGGAGTGAGCCCCACCGTTGAAGGTCTTTTCTTACTTCCTCCACCAGGCTGATCAGGTTCCACTTGTGGATCTGTGTCCAGCCTCTGGCTATTTGTATCCCCAGGTAACTAATCTGTTCTGGGCCGTTTTGAACTGGAGCCCCTCCAGCTCTCTCCTTCCACCGCTTGGGTTCACTGGGAATGCCTCGCTTTTGCCCAGGTTAAGTTTGTAGCCCAAGAAGGTTCCAAACTCTTTCAGTATTTGTAGTATTGCCTTCAATCCCTCCTGTTTTGAGACATAGAGGAGCAGGTCATCTGCATAGAGTGAGACTCTGTGCTCTCTGTCTCCTCTCCGGATTCCCTTCCAGCTTTTTGCGTCCCGCAGGGCTATCGCCAGGGGTTCGATCGCTAGCGCGAACAAGAGTGGGGTCAGGGTGCAGCCCTGTCTTGTTCCTCTCTGCAGCTGGAGGTATTCAGAGCTGGTGGTGTTAGTTCGGACACTCGCTTTGGGAGCGTTGTACAGAAGCCTCACCCAGGCAGTGAATCCCACTCCTAGCCCAAACCGTGAGGAGGTAGCTCCATTCGACTCTGTGAAAGGCCTTTTCTGCGTCCAGGGAGACGATCACCTCTGGCGTCCTCTCCCGGGGGGGTGGGGGGGTGTGGGGTGGTCATTATCACATCCAGTGAGTCCGTGGACATGTCCCTTAGGTGTGGGGCCAGGACTGGTGCGAATGTTTTGTAGAAGTCCGCCGGGAACCCGTCGGGTCCCGGTGCCTTCCCCGCCTGCATGGAGCTGATGCTCTCCATGATTTCTCCCAGGTCTATTGGTGCTTCCAGCTCCCCCCGTCTGTTTTCCCCCACCACTGGCAGTACCAGTCTGTCTAGGAACTGTTTCATCCCCGCATCCCTGTCGGGGGGCTCGGAGGTGTACAGTTCCCGGTATAAGGTCTCAAATGCCAGTCTGCCTCTGCTATCCTTTACCTGCGCTATTTCCCTCATGGCTGCCTGCTTTCTCAGCTAGTAAGCCAATAGGCGGCCAGCCTTGTCTCCGTGTTCGTAGAAGGTCCCCCGTGTCTGGCGGAGTTGGTACACTGCTTTCCTAGTGGATAGCAGGTTAAAGTACATTTCCATCTTTTCCAACTTTTCCATCTCCGCCAGCAGCTCTACAGTTGGGGCCTCGGAGTATTTTCTATCGACTTCCAGAATGGAGTCCACGAGCTGTTGCCTGGCCACCCTCTCTTCCCTATCTTTACTTGCCTTGTAGACTATGATCTCTCCTCTGATCATGGCCTTCAGTGCCTCCCAGAACGTGGAGGGTGAGACATCCCCGTTTTGGTTGTTACTAACGTAATTGCCTATGGCCCGCGATGTTTTTTGACAGAAGGCCTTGTCGGCCAGGAGGTCCATGTTCAACCTCAACGTGGGGCGCTGGGCACGACCTGTCTCCAACCTCACATCCATATAGTGTGGAGCGTGGTCAGAGATAACGATTGCGGAGTACTCCGTTCCCGTGATCCTTGGAAGCACCGATTTCCCCACTGCAAAGAAGTCGATACAGGTGTATTACTTGTGCACCTGCGAAAAGAACGAGAACTCCTTTTCTGCTGGGTGCAGGAACCTCCATGGGTCCACCGCCCCCATCTGTTCCATGAAGGCCCCTAGCTCCCTAGCCATGCCAGACTTTTTCTCTGCTCTGGGGTTTGATCGGTCTTTCAGTGGGTCCTGTACATAGTTGAAGTCGCCCCACATAATCAGTCGTTATGTGTCAAGGTCGGGGATTTCCGCCATGGACTTCTTTATGAAGTCTGAGTCGTCCCAGTTGGGAGCGTACACATTTACCAGTACAACTGGTGCCCTTTCAGGCCACCACTGACCATGACATACCGTCCCCCTGGGTCCATAACTGTCTTGGTTCCTGTAAACCTTGTCCTTTTGCTACTTAATATTTGCTAGAGGGGCGTCCAAAATGGCCAGGGTCGCTGCTCTCACCTTGGGTCAGGCCCCAGCGCTCAGGGGTTTCCCTTTGCCCAGGGGGCACACAATGTGGCAACCAGCTGTGTGTACGGCACGCGGGTGTGCCCCTGCCCTCTGGGGTCTCCCTCCGCCCTGATAGAAATAGAACTGTACAGCACAGTACCGGCCTTTCAGCCCACGATGTTGTGCCGAACTAGTCTGAAACTAAGATAAAATCAACCCACTTCCAATCATTCTAGTGCACTCCATATGCCTAACCAATAACCGCTTGAAAGTTCCTAAAGTGTCCGACTCCACTACTCTAGCTGGGAGTGCGTTCCACGCCCCAACCACTTTCTGAGTAAAGAACCTACCTCTGACATCCCTCCTATGTCTTCCGCCATGAACCTTATAGTTATGCCCCCTTGTAACAGCTACATCCACCCGAGGAAAAAGTCGCTGAATGTCAACTCTATCTATCCCTCTCATCATCTTGTACACCTCAATTAAGTCACCTCTCATCCTCCTTCACTCCAATGAGAAAAGCCCTAGCTCCCTCAACCTTTCCTCATAAGACCTACCCTCCAATCCAGGCAGCATCCTGGTAAATCTCCTTTGCACCCTTTCCAATGCTTCCACATCCTTTCTATAATGAGCTGACCAGAACTGCACACAATACTCCAAATGTAGTCTCACCAGGGTCATGTACAGTTGCAGCATAACCTCACGGTTCTTAAACTCAATCCCCCTGTTAATAAATACAAACACACAATAGGCTTTCTTCACGGCTCTATCCACTTGGGTGTCAACTTTTAGAGATCTATGGACATGAACTCCGAGATCTCTCTGATCCTCCACATTCTTCAGAACCCTGCTGTTAACCCTGTAATCCGAATTCAAATTTGTCCTACCAAAATGAATCACCTCACACTTATCAGGGTTAAACTCCATCTGCCACTTTTCAGTCCAGCTCTGCATCCTATCAATGTCTCTTTGCAGCCTACAGCAGCCCTCCACATTATCCACTACTCCACCAATCTTGGTGTCATCAGCAAATTTACTAACCCAACCTTCAACTCCATCATCCAGAGAACTGCAGTCCCAATTGGAAATGAAATACTTCAGGTACCGACAGTGTTTATTTGTACAAGAAGGAAAAGTAGGACAACTCGTTGAGCTCCCAGGATGACAAAAGAACTGAAGTGCAAAACGAAGCAGAAATAGGATGACCAATGGCAGCTCAACAATCAGGTGAGAAACAGGCCAAATGAAGAAAACCCAGAGGAACTGCCAAAAGTAACAAGAAGGGCAAAGCGAAACCACGAGAAGAAACTGGCATCCGAACTCCCATGGAATCCAAAGACTGTCCACGGGCATGCGAATAGGAAGAGGCAGAGCCGAGCCGACCCGCACCAAATAGGGGATCAACTCATGGCCGAGGCACCAAACGGTGCCCTGCATCGGTCCTGAACAAGGAAGAAGACGCTGCCAAAGCCACAGTGAAAGTGGAGGCTCCCAAGACACCAGACAAGCTCAAAACTGTTGGAGGAGACACCCGACGGACTGGATGCACAAAAGCTGATAAAGTACAGCTGATACCCTCTCGAGTGGCTGTTTGCAGTGCCCTCTTGGTTCCTCGCCCTGCTTCATGCCCGCCGATGCCTATGTCTGTACTGCTTCACTATCTCACCCGTCTCTTTGCTTCTCCTCTGTTCTGCGTTCTCCCCCAGACTCCTCTCCCCATCCCCCCCCTTCGGCCCCTGACTCTTTGTCCCCCCGCTGCGTTCTCCCCCCCCTTCTGCATCCCCCTCCCCTCCTTGTGCCAGGCGCTCCCCCTCCCCTGAGAGGCGTGGCGTGGCCCTCCTTCCTTCCTGCCCTCCTGTGCTGGCCCTCCTCGCTAGTACGGTGGCCCTCCTCTCAGTATTCGCCCAGTTCTGGCCCAGTTTAACCTTTCTCCTACTGGCCCTTGCCTCGCCCTCCTGTTTGCTTTCCTCACCCTCATTTCCCTCGCTCCACTCCCCCCTATTGCATTGAGAGAGGAGACAATCTCTGAAACGAGGCAGCACAGTCCCGCGCAAGGCATAAAACACATGTGCACAGTTCATGAGTCCATTGTCCTTGTTTGCGGACTGTCCTCCGCTCTTTGTTCTGGTTTTCCCTTCCTTTTCCGCCCCCATGTCTTCCATTGCGGCTGCAGTGCTCCTCCCCCACTCATCAGCCGCCGCTGGGGTGATTAAATACAGCTCTTTCCCCTCAAATGTTACCCAGAGTTTGGCCGGGAATAACATCCCAAACTTTCCCTCCCCGCTGCTGTTCCTTCCCCTGAGGTTGCTCTTCTTTATCCGCTCCAAATTTTACCTTGCTTTTGTGCAGTGCTGATTTCACCTTGTTGAATTGAGCCCTTTTTTTGGCCAGGTCCGCCCCAATGTCCTGATATACCGTTATGGTCTTCCCTTCCCATGTACTCTGTTTCATTTGCCAGGCCCACTTTAGGATTCTCTCCCGGTCTTGGAACCAGTGTAGCCTTGCGATAATCGCTCTGGGCTGGTCCCCGGTGGGTCTGCCTCGGGCTTCGAGTTTCCTTTTTGTTTTGGGGGGGGGGTGTTGTGGTTGGTTCCCTTCCTCCCTTTCTCTCTTTCCTTGTCTCTTTATTTATTTATTTGTTTACTTTGGGAGACTCAATAAAGATGAAATGTTACAACGAGCCATATGAAAAATGGTTGGCCGACAGGATACTTTCGAAATTCAGAAATATTCAATCTGACCTCACTGTTGTAGATGGTTTTCTACGTTGTCTCGATCGCCTTGTTATTCCTACAGATGATACTCCAGAAGGTTCATGAAGGGCTTTGTCCACCAGCAAGGGAGCTCTGCCCACTAGTGAGGCAGCACCTTACAAGCCCATGACCACTGCCATCCAGAAGGACAAGGGCAGCAGATACATGGGAACACCGCCATCTGGAGGTTCCTCTCCATGTCACTCAACATGCTGACTTAGAAATATATCGGCATTCCTTCACTGTCGCTGGGTCAAAATCCTGGAACTCCCTCTCTAATAGCACAGTAGGTGTACCTTCACCACATGGACCGCAGTGGTTCAAGGTATCTCACTACCATCTTCTCAAGGGCAATTAGGGATGGGCAACAAATGCTGGCCGAGCCAGCGAAGCCCACACCCCCATAAAGATGAATTTACAAAATCCATGAAATCACGGGGAGATCAATTGAGGTGTCCCCGTGGGTCGCATAAGGGTTATTACAATAACAGGAGAGATAGGTCGCTTAAACGTTCCACTTTGCAGCACAGTACTGATCAATCACTATCGTATGGAAGCAATTAAAAAAAAAAAAAATAGAATTTACAGTGCAGAAGGAGGCCATTCGGCCCATCGAGTCTGCACCGGCTCTTGGACAGAGCACCCTACCCAAGGTCAACACCTCCACCCTATCCCCATAACCCAGTAACCCCACCCAACACGAAGGGCAATTTTGGACACTAAGGGCAATTTATCATTGCTCTCTGCGGCCACACTGACCACATGCCCAGTAATAACCAGTGATTGTCTCATCAGGATCGGGGATGGGTCGTGTCTAGCTCTCGGGCTCCATCTCATGCCCATCCTCCTATTCCCCCGCATTCTCCGCATCGGATGAAGTCTCATGTTCATCCCCCTCCGCCAGCACATCTTCCCTCTGCTGTGTGATGTTGTGGAGGACGCAGCAGGCTACCACGATGCGGGGGACCCTCCTCGCGCCATACTGGAGGGCCCCTCCAGCAGGTCCAGGCACCTGGATCGCAACTTCGGGACGTCAAAGAGCCGCTCAATCACGCTCCAGGTCGTTGCATGGGCATTGTTGTAATGGGCCTCCGCACCAGTTTGTGGCCTCCGGATAGACGTCATCAGCTACGACGGCAGCAGATAATCTGTGTCGCTCAGGAGCCAAACCCCCAGCCGGGGGTGTGCTTCAAAGTGACCGGGAATTGTCGAGTGTGCCACGATGAAAGCGTTGTGCATACTGCCCGGGTGTTGGGTGCAGATGTGCATGATGCACATCTGATTGTCACACACCAGCTGCACGATCATCGAGTGGAACCCCTTTTGGTTTGTGTAGAATGGCCTATTATCAGCAGGTGCTCGTAGGGCGACGTGTATCCGGTCGATCACCTCTTGAACCCGGGGCACCTCAGTGATGAACCCTACTGCCCGGGCATTCTGCTAGGCTCAGTCCATGTTGAAATGAATGTGTTGTGCTGACTGGGCATATAGGGTGAATGCATTTGTGCACCGTTCTCTGTGAGATTCTGGACAGTTCCCCACTCGGCGCCTGGAAGGATCCCATTGCGTACAAGTTCAGGGCAACCATCACCTTGATGGCCACCGGGAGAGGGTGTCTTCTCCCATTCCCCCCATGGGAGCTGTGCTATCATCTGGCATATATGTCGCACTGCCCCCTACTCAGCCAGTGTCACGAACGGCATGCCCTGTCGAGCAGGAACTCGAATGACAGGTGTTTCTGGTACAAACGAGGCCTCATTCACGCCTCCTTTGCACCTCCTCCACCTTGGCCTGTTGGGCAGCTGGCTCTCCATCCTGGGTGGCTGCTTCCTGTTCCTCTGCTGCATGCGCCGCTGCTGCAGCTTCCTCCTCCTCGAGCTGCTGCAGCTTGTACAGCTGCAGTGCATCCCCCAGGGCTGCGGCGAATAGCAGGAATGCCACCTTTGCTGGTTGAATTCTAATATCCATTCTCTGAAGGGGGTGAAAGGTCGACATGTTAGCATGGTGCGTACTCCCCATTCCCCAACCAGATCCAATGGGCTATACAGTGGCCGCAGTTGGCATTGCGTCTCTTCCCCGATAGGTTCCATCCACCCCATCCCCGAACTTCTGGCCCCATCGGTGCCCGGCACTGTGTGGTCTCTGGCCCAGGCACATGTCACTGCTGCCAGAGGTACCGTCGGCTGGTGCTGCTCATGCCAGTGGTATGCTCCGCGGCTCCCATCCGTTGCCCCTCTGTAGGGGTCTATTGTGGCCACTGCCCTTGGGTAGGTCGCTTGATGTCCCATCAGTGGGTTGTGACCGGTTGGTGTGTATGGCAGAGAGTGGCACACGGGGGTGGTGGGGTGGGGGTACCCACATAGCCAGTGTCACTCTGCAGAACCAAAGCCAAGGTGGGTAGTCAGTGGGGTGCGCAGCAAGATGGCTGTCTTGCAGGCTGTGGCAACAGCGATCCATGCCTGGACACTGCCCCAATCCTATGGGGGGAGAATCCTGCCCCATCTTTTACTGGCATAATACAAGTAAACACTAAGCCACTTCAATCCCGAGTGACAGACATTTAATAGTACATAATGCACTTTCTCCACTCTCTCAGAAGAGAATCTCCAAGCCATGCTTGACACCTTCGCGAAGGCATACCAAAGAATTGGTCTCAGCCTCAACATCAAGAAGACGCAAATCCTTTGTCAACTTGCCCCAGGGCAAGATCTGGTCTCTCCCTCCATCAAGGTCAACGTAGAAACCCTTCCAAATGCGGAACATTTCCAATACCTGGGGAGCCGCCTCTCCTTGAAGACTGACATTGATGCAGAGATCCAACATCGTATCCAATCTGAAAGCTCCTCCTATGAACGCCTAAGGATGATCGCAACATCCATGCTGACAAGATAATCCTCATGTGCAAGATGGTCATCCTCCCAACTCTTCTATATGGCTCAAAGTTGGTCCACATACAGACGCCACCTAAAGGCTTTGGAAAGGTACGATAACGCTGTCTGAGATTGGTTCTCCGCATTAGCTGGGAGGACAGGTGTGTTAACATCCTTGAAGGAGCCAAGGGCACCAGTATTGAGGCCATGATTGTGTGATCATCTGGAAGCAATTCTGCTGTGCCAACCATGTGCTCAGGATGTCAGAGTCCCGACTGCCAAAGAAAATCTTTGCCCAGCTCAAAGAAGGCTTCAGAACAAGAGGAAGGCAAAGGAAGTGCTTCAAAGTCACCCTAAGGTTTAACTCAAGAAATGCAACACTGATATAGACGCCTAGGAGACCCTTGTTCAGAAGTGATATACTTGGAGGAACCTCCCTGGTTGAATGGACACAATTCTTTGAGGACACCTGATGACAAGAGGATGCCTGGAAAAGGAGCCTGAGAAATGAATACCAGTGATCTAGAGTCCAAGGACAGATTCCTCCTCTCAAAAACATCTGTCAAGTGTGCTGTCGAAGATGTGGCTCTAGGATTGAGTTCATCAGCCATGCAAGAACCTAGAGAACCAATGACCAGTGACACAAGAGTTTCTTAGGTGGACAATTATACTCTTCAGTGAGTGATCGCCGAAGAGTACATAATAGTAAGAGGAAGAAGAAACACCAGCACAAACACACTGATGCACCATGCACCAAGCGTACAAGTTTTGTTTTGGGCTTGGGAGCACAGTCTGGTTGAGATTTTCTTATTTATTCGTTCACTGGATGTGGGTTTCGCGGTCTAGGCAAGCATTAATTATTTATCCCTAATTGCCCTTGAAAAGGTGGTGATGAGCTGTCTTCTTGAACCACTGCAGTTGTGTGGTGTAGGTACACCCTCAGTGCTGTTAGGAAGTACGGCAGCACGGTAGCATTGTGGATAGCACAATTGCTTCACAGCTCCAGGGTCCCAGGTTCGATTCCGGCTTGGGTCACTGTCTGTATGGAGTTTGCACATCCTCCCCGTGTGTGCGTGGGTTTCCTCCGGGTGCTCCGGTTTCCTCCCACAGTCCAAAGATGTGCAGGTTAGGTGGATTGGCCATGATAAATTGCCCTTAGTGTCCAAAATTGCCCTTAGTGTTGGGTGGGGTTACTGGGTTATGGGGATAGGGTGGAGGTGTCGACCGTGGGTGGGGTGCTCTTCCCAAGAGTCGGTGCAGACTCGATGGGCCGAATGGCCTCCTTCTGCACTGTAAATTCTATGAAACTATGAAACTATAAGTGAGTTCCAGGATTTTGGCCCAGTGACAGTGAAGGAACAGTGATGTAGATCCAAGTCAGGATGCTGCATGCCTTTGGGGGAGCAGTTCTCCCATGTGTCTACTGCTGTTGTCCTTCTAGGTGACAGAGGTCACGGGTTTGGAAGATACTATTGCAGGAGCTTTGATGAGTTCCTGAAGTGAAGATGATACACACTGCTACCACTGTGGAACAGTGATGGAGGGAGTGAATGTTTAAGGTGCAGGATGGGATGCTAATCAGGCGAGATGCTTTGCCCTGGATGGTGTTGAGCTTCATGAGTGTGTTTGGAACTGCATTTATGCTTGCAATGGAAGTGTATTCATTCCACCATTTGCCCCTTGTAGATGGTGGACAGACTTTGGGGAGTCAAGAAATGAGTTATTGGCCATGTAATGTTCTTCTCGGATGGCCTGATTTATGTTACAAGAACATCTGTAGCTAAAGCTATAAACGATTTATTAACATTAACTCAGGATCAAATATATACAAAACAACAGATGAATAACAGTATGAACATGCACAAACCACTATCTCTCGCCCAGTCCCCTCGTCAGGCTGAGGTCACCTGACTAATATTCAATGATATACTAATGAGACACCTAGTGGTCAATCAGTAGCTTACAACACAACCATGATATTACAGGCCACAGGGTTCCAAGTCTCTGGCCTGCTCTTCTACGCACAGTATTTATATGGCTGTTCCAGTTCAGTTTCTGGTCAATGAAAACCCCCAGCATATTGACACTTGGGGATTCAGCTATGGTAATGTAATTTGATGTGAAGGAGAAATGGTTAGATTCTCTTTTGAGAATGGTAATTGCTTGGAATTTGTGTGGCACAAATGTTACTTGCCGCATATCAGCCGCAGACTGGATATTGTCCAGATCTTCTAGCATATGAACATGGACTGCTTCAGTGTCTGAGGAGTCGCAGAAGTTGCCTAACCTTGTGATATCATCAGTGAACATCACAACTTCTGACCTTATGATGGAGGGAAGGTCATTGATAATAATAAGGAGTATTATTATTATTATTATTATTAAAGCGCATCCAGGGAGGTGTCCATGAATCAGACAGATGTGGCTTTTTCTGAAACACTTTCAGTTCTCGGGCAACCAACATCAACTCCTTCAACTTGCATGCTTGGCTTTTCTCTTCAAATATTGAAGTTACGATCATGTCGTGCAGGCCCACATCAACCTACTGGAAGTGATTGGACAGGAAACCAGCAAGTAAAATGATAATGAGGTGGTTGCGTTAAAAAGCTACTAACAAATGCACTGCTTCTATTTCTGTGTTCCCCACTAGTTTTCTGACAGCAGGGTTCTGATTTTTTTGAAAGCACTAAAGAAGCAGACAGCAGCCAAAACAGTATGTAATTTTAAACCACCCTTGTTAACTGACCAAACATTGTTACTATGCTACTGTACATGAAAAAATGAGTTGTAATCATACTGTCGAAAAGGTACAAGATGAAAGACTAAGAGATTGCAGTTAGATCTCACCATAACTCTTTGGAATGCAACAAATAAAATGAGTGCGGACCAGAGCAAACTGAAAATTATCGCTGTTGAAGCAACAAATAAAGAGTGGAGTGAAGGTCCTGCATGAACAGAAAACTGATACGGATTGTGGTGAATATCACTTTAAGACCAACCTTAATCAGTAAGGGTCGTGAGGTTTGAGCAATTAATCAACACCTAGTGCAGGAAATCTCTCAAAGGTGTGGAGGTTTATGTGTTAGAAAAAGTATACTATGGACTCGCTTGAAGCATTCAGCTAAAGAAGCAACCTTGTAAATAAAGTTCAAAAGCCTCCGAGAGTACATCTTCACTTCAGGCAATGAGGATAAATGATTCTGGCACAGTCTGTAGCCCGACACTGAGTTTCAAATGAAGACTGAAGGATACAAATATATTCAGCAGGAGGCCACTCTTTGGGTGAATAGACCCATTTGGTACCTCCATGGAGTACTGGAACCAATATGTTGAGCACCTCGGGTTTTATTTCCAGACAAATTAAATAAAGGAGGAGCCAAAGTGAAAAGCAATTCTCCTGAGCGTCTGTGGAAGTCAGACCTACAATATTATTCACAGCCTCACAGCCCAAATCTCACCCGACTCCAAATCATTCAATGACTTAGTGAACGGTCAGTTTCAATCCAAACAGGGTGGTCTGGTGATGCAGTGGTTAGCACTGTTGCCTCATGGAGCTGAGGACCCGGGTCACTGTCCGTGTGGAGTGTACACATTCTCCCGTGTTTGCATGGGTCTCACCACCTCAACCCAAAGATGTGCAGGCTAAGTGGACTGGCCATGTTAAATTGCCCCTTAATTTGAAAACAAAGAATTGGGTACTTTAAATATTAAAAAAGTTTCAATCCAAACCATCAGTCATAATCCAGAGATTTAAATTTAATTCAAGAATGAGAGCCCCAGCCAAATCTATTGCAACCTACATTGCTAAACCAAAGCAATTAGAAAAGCATTGTGATTTTGGAGTGACCCTAAATGACATGCTGCATGATCAGTTAGTTTGTGGTGTGAGCAATGCTACCATATTGCACCGATTGCTAGCAGAAGTTGACATTGATTTCAAATGGGCAATGGAGATCACACTGGCCATGGAAAGTGCAGAAAATGATTTACAGGAGTTGCATAGCGCACAAAATGGTGTTGTATACCAGATCGGGCAGGAACCTACAGCCAGCCATGGTACCAAAACCCCTGATGCAGCCATAATGCAGGAAATATTTCCAGTCACCCACAGAACAAAAAGATAAAACGGAGACAATTAGACAATGATTCTTAAGATGAAATGTTACTGAAGTGGGATAACCACCCTCCTGAATCATGTAGAGTTAAGCTGGCTGAGTGTCATCACTGTCACTAAAGAGGACATTTGATAAAACAGTGTAGAGCTAAGTCAAGACTGTTGAGTTACCAATCAGCCAAGGTTTCACAAGTACACAATGTAAAAGAGCCTGACACCATTGATCAGAAGATATAGAATTTATATGGGTGGAGGTAAGAAATAAAAAGGGGAAGAAGGCACTGGTGGGAGTAATCTTTAGTCCGAGAATAAATCAAGAGATAATAAAGGCATGTGAAAAAGGCAGTACTTTAATCATGGGTGACTTTAATCTTCATGTTGATTGGGAAAATCAAATTGGGGGAGGTAGTCATGAGGAGGAATTTGCAGAGTGAATTCAGGTTGTGGATCCAACCAGGGATCAGACTATTTTGGAATTGGTAATGTGTAATAAGGCAGGTTTAATAAATAATCTGAGAGTAAAAGATCACCTAGGATCCCAAGGGGAGCGTAAACCATTTGCAATTCAGCTCTGGCGGGAGAATGTCTCCCAAATGGAGAATACTGCCCATAATATGGCAAGGATTAGTGGTAAATCAGAGGATTGGGAAACATTTAAAAACCAACAAGAGATGACCAAAAAATAATAAAGATGGGAGAAGATAAACTATGAGGGCAAACTAGCAAGTAATTTAAAAACTGACAGCAAGAACTTCTTTAAAGTGAACATAGGCTCTTTAAAGAATGAGACTGGGGTAATAATAATGGGGAATCATGAAATGGCAGAAGAGTTGAACAAATGCATGCATCAGTCTTCATGGTAGAAGAGATTAATAATATTCTAAAATGTTGATCAATCATTTCATGGCTCAGCTCATGGCCTCCATGTCTGAGGGCTTGATCTCCATGGTGCAGGGCTTCAGCTGCATGGTGCAGACATTGGTGAGAATCCACAAGTGTCTGCACCAGAGGACAGTGGGGCTTCTGGATCTCATTCCAGCTGCCCCATATCCCATGCAGGAGCTCAGGGGTCTCCGGCCACCTGAAGCAAAGAGGATCGGCAGGAGCACAACCCAAGGCCCTCAACCCAGGAGACCTGCCGGGTATCCAGCCCATCTGACACCCTTCTCTGTGTGATCGGCACCCCGCCCCTTCAGCTCAGCACACTGTGGAGGATAGCACTGCAGCACCCATGCTACCCAAAAGTAGGCCCAGACCCTCAAGATCCTGGCCCTCCAGGAGCGCCCGGCAAGGTCATTTCAGGCACCAGGGCGTGGAGGGCAGGAGGCTGCCTCAAACTCAGCTGTAAATCCTGGGAATACATCTAGACATAGCGAGAGGGTGAGGAAGTGTAAGAAACTGTAGGCACCTCGTGATCATGGGTGAACCTGGGCACTAGTAGAGATAAGTTACCGTTGTAAAACAGCTCTTGTATTAAACATAACTTTGTACATCAGCAGATCTTCCACCCTGCCATTTCATGGCACCATGGTCATGCACACTCGGTGCTTCATCCCTGTGGAGTGTGAGAATGATAGCGCTATGTCTCTCTCACCTTCCACACTGATGACTCATGTGCAGCTGATAGGACACCCCTCTCAACTCCCCACTGGTATCAACACTCAGGCCTCTCATTTCTGCCACTCGTCTCCAGTGATGAGGAGGCTATGGGCTGACAGTGTAGAGGGACAGCCCAACATGGCTCTTGTCCTCGGAGGGGGCTGCAGCAGAGCACATCCAGTGTCTCTGAACCCCATGATAAGCCCGTTTACTGGCAGCCTGTTTAGTTCTCTGTTCGGCAGGAGTCAGACATAGTGCTGAGTATGAGAGGAATATCGCTCTGTTCTCAATGCAAGTCATCATCATTCTCTCACAGAGACTAGCCAGTGGCCTTCGCAGTCTGCCCTCGAACTTGGGCACCATCATGAGATCTTACCGCTGGTACCACAGTACTGATGAGATGTTACATTCCACGGTGGGAGAGCTCTTCACTCCCTACTCCTGGTCATCGCCAAACTGAGCTCTTCAGCCCATGCAAGCACTGGCCATGGCTCGATGTCCTTCATCCTCCTCCTCCGCGGGTTGCTCCTTACTGCCCTCCTCAGCCTCCTCATTCGAGGAGATGTGCTGCTCCCATCTCCTCCTGGATCAGCTGGTCTTGCCTCTGCAGGGTCGAGTTGTGGAGAGCTCAGCAGATCGCAATTATGCAAGACATCCTCTGGAGGCTGTCCTGGAGGGCACCCCCTGTCTGGTCCAGGTACCGGAACCGCATCTTGAGCAGTCCACTCGCTTGCTTGGCCAACACGCACGTTGATACGTGAGCTGGTGATTTGGGCCTCCGCACTGGTGACATCAGCCACCTCTTGAGCGTGTACCCTTGTCCCCGAGGCACCATCACTCCACCCTCTGCTCTCACTCAAAAATGTTTGGGATCTGTGAGCACCCAAAGATGTAACTGTCATTGATGCTCCCTGGGAAATGGGCACACATCTCCTGCATTATGTGTAATGTGTGACTACAATTAGCTTTGCCTTTGCTGAGCATTTAAATGCATTACACAGCAATAAAAAAGCTATTTTGGAAGCAGACGTCTCTGAAAGAATTCGTAGAGCTTTAAGGCATAATGTATGGCCATCAAATACCGTTTTTCAGCACGAAGACATAATATACCATAAGAGAGACAGTTTTAATGAATGGAAAGGCCTTGGGAAGATCATAGGCATAGATGGCAAAACAATTGTTTTGCAACATGACAATCAGACTATTAGGGTACATTCATCAAGGATAATGGGTACAGATTACAAACATTCAAATTTAGACAGAGCAAGCGAACATGAAGAGGAACCAGGGTCATCTGATACACATGTGTTACAGAACTATGAGTAACAGTTAACTGATAAAGACAGGGGGCGAAATTCTCCCCCAACGGCGGGATGCCCGCCGACTGGCGCCAAAGCCGGCGCAAATCAGACGGGCATCGCGCCGGCAAAAAGGTGCGGAAGTCTCCGCATCTTTGGCGGCCTAGCCCCAACATTGAGGGGCTAGGCCGACGCCGGAGGGATTTCCGCCCCGCCAGCTGGCGGAAATGGCGTTTGTTGCCCCGCCAGCTGGCGCGGAAATGCGGCGCATGCGCGGGAGCGTCAGCGGCCGCTGTCAGTTTCCCCGCGCATGCGCGGGAGCGTCAGCGGCCGCCGAAAGTTTCCCGCGCATGCGCAGTGGGGAGAGTCTCTTCCGCCTCCGCCATGGTGGAGGCCGTAGCGGAGGCGGAAGGGAAAGAGTGCCCCCACGGCACAGGCCCGCCCGCGGATCGGTGGGCCCCGATCGCGGGCCAGGCCACCGTGGGGGCACCCCCCGGGGTCAGATCGCCCCGCGCCCCCCCCCAGGACCCCGGAGCCCGCCCACGCTGCCTGGTCCCGCCGGTAAATACCAGGTTTGATTTACGTCGGCGGGACAGGCAGTTTCTGGGCGGGACTTCGGCCCATCCGGGCCGGAGAATCCAGCGGGGGGTCCCGCCAACCGGCGCGGCTGGATTCCCGCCCCCGCCCAATCTCCGGGAGCGGAGACTTCGGCGGGGGCGGGGGCGGGATTCACGGCGGCCAACGGCCATTCTCCGACCCGGCGGGGGGTCGGAGAATGACGCCCAGGGTTTCTGTAGAGGAACACAATACTTCTGATGAATTAGAACAGGCCATTTTTCCGAAAGGACAACTGCCAAAAATTAGTTCAAAAGTGACATACTTGCCTGAAGGCAATGGAAGGATTCAACTGTTATTAGAGCAGGGAAGGCCACTGAAAAGTATAAACATTGGTTGAATGTACAGCATACAGGGGAGGGTGTCAAGACAATGGATTGGGAACACGAAGTTCAAAAATGGAAGGCACAGAAAGGCAGTGCCAGTTCAGATAGTAAATAGGATAGTGAACAGGTTCACAGGAAAAGGTCAAGAACTATTGAAAGGACATCCCACAGCAGGAGGGAAAGATCAAGCAGTAGCAGTCTCGAACGAGATACCAGGCGGGATAGGGGACATAGTTTGTCAAGGCCTTGGAACATGGGTAAGACTACGAATGCTACTAGGAGTAGAAGCCCACGTGCACGTGAGATTTTCGTGGCCTCCAATAAATTGGATGAAAAATTTATCAAAGATGCCAAACAGCAAGTACTGCATGGTTGGAGTGAATTTGGGGTATACACAGAAGTAGCGGATAGGGGACAAAGAGCTCTATCCCACAAATGAATTCGCACGGAAAAGGTTCTTAAGGATGGAACTTATAAGGTAAAGGCCAGGCTTGTGGCAAGGGGATTTGATGAAATCTTAGAAGATCAGGATTTAAGGGCAGATTCACCCACGGCAGGAAAGGTTATTTTAAAGATCTTCTTGGCTCTATTATCCACAAAGGCATGGGAATGCAAATCTATAGATATAAAACCTGCCTTTTTGCAGGGGCATCAACTTCAGAGAGACATTTTTCTCCGTCCTCCTAAAGATACAGCTAACACAGAAGGGGTACTCTGGAAGTTGAACAAATGTGTAGATGGATTAAATGATGAGTCTCGAGTCTGGTATTTTTCGGAAAGGTCAGTTTCGTTAAAGTTAGGCTGTTGCCCATTGAAAGCAAATCCGGCAATGTTTTACTGCCACTATAAAGGGAATCTTTCGGGCATCCTTATGATGCATGTCAATGATTTTTTTGTGGGGTGGGACGAGTGATTTCAAAGCTATTGTAATCTCCAGGTTGAGGAAAGAATTCTGGGTTGAAAGTCAGGCCTCTGTGCATTTAAATATATTAGACAGGAAATCGGACAGATTGAGTTAGGTGCAACTTTACGTCAGCAATCTTATTTGGAGAGCATCAGCCCAATAGCAATTAGTCGTGGTTGGGTTTCACAAAAAGACGCGGTAGTTTCAAAAACGTGGAAAGAACAACTATGAAGGTTAATTGGGCAACTGAATTGGTTAGGTAGACAGACTAGACCGGATGTTAGTTTTGATGTCTTAGATGTAGAGATGCCGGTGTTGGACTGGGGTGAGCACAGTAAGACGTCTTAAACACCAGGTTGAAGTCCAACAGGTTTGTTTCAAATCACTAGCTTTCGGAGCACTGCTCCTTCCTCAGGTGAATGAAGAGGTCGGTTCCAGAAACATATATATAAATAAAATCAAAGATGTAAGACGATATTTTGAATGCGAGCATTTGCAGTTAATTAAGTCTTTACAGATCCAGAGAGAGGGGTAACCCCAGGTTAAAGAGGTGTGAATTGTCTCAAGCCAGGACAGTTGGTAGGATTTTGCAAGCCCAGGCCAGATGGTGGGGGGTGAATGTAATGCAACATGAATCCGAGGTCTCGGTTGGAGCCTTACTCATGTGTGAGGAACTTGGCTTTAAGTTTCTGCTTGACGATTCTGCGTTGTCGCACGACCTGAAGGTTGCCTTGGAGAGCGCTTACCCGAAAATTAGAGGCTGCATATCCTTGACTGCTGAAGTGTTCCCCAACTGGAAGGGAGCATTCCATATTGGTGATTGTCGCGCGATGTCCGTTCATCCGTTGTCGCAGCGTCTGCATGGTCTTGCCAATGTACCACGCTTCGGGACATCCTTTCCTGCAGCGTATGAGGTAGACAACGTTGGCCGAGTCACACGAGTATGTACTGAGTATCTGGTGGGTGGTGTTCTCATGTGTAATGGTGGTACCCATTGTCATGATATGCGGACTCACACATAATGATATACAAACAAGCAGCTAATGGACACAGAGAACAGGACATGACCAATAAGCAAGCAGGACATTCAGGGGTGGGATCTGACTATGAAAGACACAAGGCACTCACACTCCACCTCTTTCCACTGATGAACATCTAGAGAGTTAGTGAAGGGTGTTGTTACAATCTCACACCCCACCACGTGGCTAAGAGCTAGTCTGGTTCAGTCAGACAGAGTAACCGCACTTAAGTTAGCAGAGAGTCGAACTCACAGAGAACTGTGCTAACTGTGCTATTAGTTCAATAAACCTGATTGAACTAACTTCAAGGTCTGGAGTATCTTTTTGATCTATGTTGCATCTAGTTGCAGCCGGTGTTATACCAGTGTACCTATCCCATGTCGATGATGTCCATGATATCCCCTTTGGACAAGCCCTCCGTATACACAGGATCTGCTCAGACGAGAAGGAGCGTAACAGACATCTACAGACGCTGAAAGATGCCCTCGTATGAACGGGATATGTCGCTCGACTCATCGATCTAAAGTTCCAACGCGCCACAGCAAAAAACCGCACCGACCTCCTCAGAAGACAAACACGGGGCACAACCGACAGAGTACCCTTCGTCGTCCAGTACTTCCCCGGAGCGGAGAAACTACAACATCTTCTTTGCAGCCTTCAACACGTCATCGATGAAGACGAACATCTTGCCAAGGTCATCCCCACTCCCCACTTGCCTTCAAACAACCGTGCAACCTCAAACAAATCATTGTTTGCAGCAAACTACCCAGCCTTCAGAACAGCGACCACGACACCGCACAACCCTGCCATGGCAATCTCTGCAAGATGTGCCAGATAATCGACATGTGTACCACCATTACACGTGAGAACACCACCCACCAGGTACGCATTGCATACTCATGTGACTCGGCCAACATTGTCAACCTCATACGCTGCAGGAAACGATTTTCCGAAATGTGACACATTGGCGAGACCATGCAGAGGCTGCGACAACAGATGAATGGACATCGTGCGACAATCACCAGGCAGGAATACTCCCTTCCAGTCACAGAGCATCAACAGTCAAGGGCATTCAGCCTCCGATCTTTGAGTAAGCGTTCTCCAAGGCAGCTTTCAGGACGCGTGATAACACAGAATCGCCGAGCAGAAACTTATAGCCAAGTTCCGCACATATGAGTACGGCCTCAACGGGACCTTGGATTCATGTCGCATTACATTCACCCTCCACCATCTGGCCTGGGTGTGCGAAATCCTACCAACTGTTCTGGCTTGAGACAATTCACACCTCTTTAACTTGGGATTACCCCACTCTCTGGATCTGTGAAGACTTAATTAACTGCAAATGCTCGCATTCAAAGTATCGTCTGCATCTTTGACTTTGTCTATATATATGTTTCTGGAACCTATCTCTTCATTCACCTGAGGAAGGAGCAATGCTCCGAAAGCTAGTGATTTGAAACAAACTTGTTGGGACTTTAACCTAGTGTTGTAAAACTTCTTATTGATGTCTTAGAGTTGAGTACAAAAATGAATAATCCTAAAGTGGAAGACATAATGAGAGCAAATAAAGCGTTGGTCAAACTAAAAATGTAGGACTGTGTTTTGAGGATCCCGGTTTTAGGTGATCTTCGGCACTTGAAACTCAGAGTTTATAGTGATGCGTCTTATGCAAATTTATGTAATGGGGTTTCAAGTGCAGGAGGTTTTATAATTTTCCTTATGGGGAACAATGGTGAATGTTGCCCCCTTGTGTGGGAAACAAAGAAAACAAGGAGCGTGGTCAACGCACTTTGGCCGCTGAGACGTTAAGTCTTGTAGAGGCAGTGGATATGGCCTTTTATACATCCCATGTGTTTTTTCTTCTTTTTTTATAAATTAGTACCCAATTATTTTTTTCCAATTAAGGGGCAATTTAGCGTGGCCAATCCACCTACGCTGCACATCTTTGAGTTGTGGGGTCAAACCCATGCAGACACGGGGAGACTGTGCAAACTCCACACGGACAGTGACCCAGGACCGGGATTCGAACCCGTGTCCTCAGTGCCACAGGCAGCAGTGCTAACCACTGTGCCACCGATATATCCCAGATATTGACAGATATTTTGGGATTAGGGCAACATACCCATTGAGTGTCACATTGACAGTAAGTCCCTGTGGGAAAATGTGCACTCTACAAAAACTGTGAATGAGAAAAGGTTAAGGATAGACATCGCAAGTTTGAAACAGTTGTTGGACAAAGGTGAGATAGCAAAGATTAAATAGGTCAACAGTAGCTATCAATTGTCCGATTGTTTTATGAAGAGAGGGGCTAGTTCACAAAACTTTTGGGTATCATGAGTGAAGGATGGCTGTTTCTGTGATTCTTTGTTTTTCCTTCCAAAAAAAAGGGAAAACAAAAAGGGGGGTGGAAATTGCGTGTGTTTCTTGTAATTTTGTTTTTTCGGGGGAAACCAATATTTACCAAATTATTTTTTTTCTCCAAGGAAGGGATGTCTGTTAGGAATGGGTTAAGAGACATTCCAATTACATGTCAAATTGATGTTAAGTATCTGATAATTGACACTGATATGTAAAGGGGTTGCAGGTGGCACTTGTGGTGTGGTGATAGAGTTTTTGTATAGAGTGTGTTCAAGAAAAATAAAGGTGTCTTTGGAAAGGAGCAGAACTCTTGACTCTTTACTCAACAGCAGCCAGAAGCTAACAATGTGTAGTCACAAATGAGTTGGGCATTGAGGGAGTGGTTTCCCTGGAGGTTCATGAATGGTGTTGCATGACACTATGGAGTCCGAAGGGCCACGTGGATGCAATCATCACAACCTGCACCTGGGGCATGCCGGCTAAGCAGGCGAAGCCTATTGCCCTGGAGTTCTGGCTCTCCTGGTTGCGGTCCAAGTATATATACATGTGGGCCCTCGCATAAAGGGCATCCCTTATGCATTTGTGTGCAGCTGACGGGGACATGCCACACAGATTACCGATGCTGTGCTGAAATGAGCTGCCTGCACAGAAGTTCAGAGTGGCAGTAACTTTAAGGGCCATGGACAGTGGGTGACCTCCCATTCCATGTGGTACCAGCTCTTGCAGGATCTGGCTAAGGTGGTCCACAGTCCCCCAGGACAGATGCATTCTTCTCCGGCACTGAAGCTCCGACATCTGCAGCTAAGATGTCCAACGTTGCAAAACCCTTTGTTGGTAATGTCTCCTACGAGGCTCCACCATCTGTGGTGCCACTCCCAAACAAGCTACAGGGCCAGCCTCTCGCTCCTCTGCAGGGCACTGGTCCTGGCCATGTACTGCGGCAAGTCCATGTCATTTTGCTGCTCGTCACTATGACTAGAAAAGCCAACTCAACTGGCTCCATTATTCTTCAGAATCATACACTGAAAAGAAGAGAACACCCAAGTCAGTGTTGAAGATCCCTGACCCTCAGCCCTCCATGCCTCTGAGACATCCACACATGTGCTTCCCCTCTTAGTGAGTGCTGATGCACTAAGCATCGCACCTCCTTCTTTCACACTATAGCCTCTTCCCCACAGTTGTTCCTCTCAACTCCATCTGGTTGAGGCGCATGGTCCCTCAAGAGTCCCAATGGCACCCATTCCCCAACCCCCAACCCTGACGTTCACTAATGTTCACAAAGACTACGAAGGCCCCCGCCAGCACTCCATTCACCATTGCGTACTGCCCCAAGCTCTTCAAGCTCTTCAAATGAGCAAATACCAGGGATCTTTTAACTGGGCCACATTCCGTGTCACCATCCTCACTTGGGGCCTCTGATCATCCCCTCTGCTAAGATCCGCCATCCAAACCGAATATGGCGATCTCGTTAGATCTAAACTTCCCTCGAGGTTGGGCCCACTCAAGATGGTCACTGCCTCCAGCCTCACCTACACCTAACTACAAAGACACCTGTGTCACCAGCTTACTGCCTCCCCCCTTACCCTTGGCCCCTCTTCGGCCCCTCTTGCCCCTCCCCTGGCCCCCTCCCCACTCTTCCCTTCAAACCATCCACCCAACCAGCCACCTACATCCTTCTGCACCACCCCCCCCCCCGAATAAAGGGAACCAAACCATCCCAGGCTCCCTAACTCCCCCCACTAACCTGACCACCGCACTCCCCGTCCCTGGCTACCCGCTGTAGCCACCACCCCCACACTGCTTCCGTTTACTAGCATCATTGCTAGCATAGCGACCTCCATTTGGAGAACCACACAAAGAATCCTATACCCATCACCCAAATTACCCTCACCCCCACTCCCCCACACATCACTAGTGCAATCCCAAAGAACCCACCCAAACCAAGAGAACAATCCCAACATCGATCATAATGAAAAAACTAACACATACAATCATAACATTTCCAAACATTCAAATTGCAAAAATATCAAAACTATACATTATCAACATTCGTCCACCCTTAAACCATTCTTCTTAACAAAGTCATTCGCCTCCTCCGGCGTATTAATGTAATGTTCTTTGCTCTTGAATGTGATCCACACTCTTTAACTTCTGGTATGCCACTGGTGTCTTCACCGTGAAGACTGATACAAAGTACGTATTCAGTTCCTCTGCCATTTCTTTGTTCCCTTTTACAACTTCTCCAGCCTCATGTTCCAATGATACAAATCCCATTCTTGCCTGTCTCTCATCTTTTATATATTGAAAAAAACTCTTGCAATCTCCTTTTATATTACTAGCTTACTTACACTCATATTTTATCTTCTCCTGCCCCCCCCCCCGCCTTATTGCATTTTAATGGACACCACGGTAGTACAGTGGTTAGCACTGTTGCTTCACAGCGCCAGGGACCCGGGTTCGATTCCTGGCTTGGGTCACTGTCTGTGCGAAGTCGGCACGTTCTCCCCGTGTTTGCGTGGGTTTCCTCCGGGCGTACCGGTTCCCTCCCACAAGTCCTGAAAGATGTGCTTTTAAGTGAATTGGACATTCTCCCTCAGTGTACCCGAACAGGCATCGAATGTGGCGACTAGGGGATTTTCACAGTAACTTCATTGCAGTGTTAATGTAAGCCTACCTGTGACACTAATAAAGATTATTATTATTATTATTATTAAGTTATCCTCTGCTTGCTTTTAAAGGCTTCCCAGTCCTCTGGCTCCCGACTAATCATTGCCACATTGTATATCTTTTCCTTTGCTTTTACACTGTCCTTGACTTCCCTCGTCAGCCATGGATGACTTGTTCTCCCCTTGGCATGTTTCCTTCTGCTTGGGATGATTTTCTGTTGTTTCACCCGAATAACCCCCAAAGACTCCTGCCATTGCTGTTCCACTGTCTCCCCTGCTAGGCTCCTTTTCCAATCAACTCCAGCTCCTCACTCATGTCTTTGTAGTTACCTTTATTTAATTGGAATACCGTTACATCTGATCCTAGCTTCTTCTTCTCAAACTGCAGGGTAAATTCTAGCAGATGTGGTCACTGCTCCCTCAGAGCTCCTTTACCTTAGGTTCCCTAATCAAGTCTGCCTCATTACACATTACCAAATCCAGCATTGCCTGTACCCTGGTAGGCTCTACCACAAGCTGCTCAAAAAAACCATCTCGTAGACATTCCACAAATTCCTTTTCTTGGGATCCGCTACCAACCTGATTTTCCCAGTCCAGCTGCATATTGAAGCTCGCATGATTATTGAAATATTGCCTTTCTTATATGCCTTTTCTATCTCCTGTTTTATTTTCTGCCCCACATTCTGGCTGCTGCTCGGCGGCCTGTACATAACTCTCATCAGGATATTTTGTCTTTTGCGATTCCTCAACACTACCCACACAGATTCTACGCTTTACAACCCTATATTGCTTCTTGCTCTTGATTTAAGTTCATTTCTTCGTAATAATGCTCCACTGCCCATCTGCCTTTCGATAGGACACAAATCCTTGGATATTTAGATCCCAGCCCTGATCCCCTTCCAGCCACGTCTCTGTGATGCACCCAATATCGTGCCGGCCAATTTCAATGTGCACAACAAGCTCATTTACTTTGTTCTGCATACTGCACTCATTTCGGTACAATATCCTCAGTCCTGCATTGACCACCCCCTTCTCATAGTTGTCCCCTTTTTTGCTGTGCCTGAAGTTCAATTCTTGCCGCTTTCTATATTGTCTGTTCTTTGACGTGTTCTGAAACTTTATTAACCTCTCCTGAGCCCTCGGCTCCTTTAACTAGTTTAAAGTTCTTCTCGTTAACCTGCACCATCACCTTCTCCTTCAACTTTGATTTCCTAATTTTCCATACAACAGCAACCCCCCCCCCCACCCACACACTATTTATTTTAAAGCCCTGTCGACAGCCCTACTTTCGCAATTTACCAGAACTCTAGCCCCAGCTTGATTCAGGTGAAGCCGTCCCATCGGAACATCTCCATCCTTCTCCTGTACCAGTGCCAGTGTTCAAACCCATTTCTCCCACATTAACCTTTGATCCACGTATTTACCTCCTTAATCTTATTGACCCTGTGCCAATTCGCTCGTGGCTCAGGTCGTAATGCAGAGATTATTACCTTTTTGGTTCTTGTTTTTAATTTAGCTCCTAGCTGTTCATACTCCCTTAGCAGAACCTCTGTTCTTGTTCTACCTGTGTCATTGGTAACTACGTGGAGCAGAACAAATGGATCTTTACCCTCCCACCCCAAGTTCCTCTGCAGCCCAGATGAGAAATCCTGAACGCGAGAACCAGGCAGAAAACACAACATTTGGGATTCTGAATCTTGGTCACAGTGAACAGTGTCTATGCCCTAACTAGGCAATCGCCAATTATGACTACAATTATTTTCTGTACCCCTTCCTTCAGTTGATGGTTCTCTGTACTATGGTGCAGTGGTCAGTTTGCTTATCTTCTCTGCACTCCCCTCACAGGGAGCAAGAATCTCGTACCTGTTGGAGAAGGTCAAGGGCTGAGGCTCCTGCAACCCTACTTCCTGGATCCGTCTACCTGCCTCACTCAAAACCGTAGCCTCCTGTTCCTGACCACTGGCCTTTTAAAGTTAGTTCGTCCAAGGGATGTGATTGCCTCCTGAAACACAGTGTCCAGTTACCACTCCCCCTCCCTGAAGTGTTGCAGCATCCGAAGCTCAGAATCCAGCTCATCAACTCTGAGCCAGAGTTCCTCGAGCAACCAACACTTACTACAGATGTGGTCACTGGGAACCACAATGGGGTCCACCAATTCCTATATCATGCACATCACCTGGCCCTGCATCTCTATTTCATTTAATTAGATTTAATTTGCTTTTTTTTTCATTTCCACCTAGTTTTAGTCTTTCTAATCTGTAAAATATTTCTCTTTTTAACTTTAATATGAAATTTAGAATAGGTCATGCAAATTAACAGTTACTTACCAGCCAATGAACTTATCATTTTACAATTACATCACTGCTGGATTGTTTTTCAAACTCAGCCCACTGCTCTGAGGTCCCTCTCAGCTCCGACTCTTCTTAAATCTCTGCTCTCACTCTCGTCTCCTGCTCTTTTTAAATCTCCAATCTGACTCACAGTTCCCGCTCTTTTTAAATCTCAGCTCTAACTCTCATCTCCCCCTCTTTTTAAATCTCCACCTAGTGCACGATGGACCAGCTCATGGGCACCACTGGAAATGAGTCAAGCATTCATAAAGAGATTATCATAGACATAGATTATGCAATAGATTCTATTGCACAGCTGCATAAAACAAAAACTGAAGAGTTGAATACTTTAATGCCTTTGAAATCATTAAAAGAGCTCAGCCATCTGTTCAAATTTTAAAGCAATGGACAGGTGTCTGAGCTGCTATTCAATGAAAAGATAAAAACCGGTATGACAACTGACATAGTCAGATCTGAGCATCATTATTGTTAAATAACAGCATAAAAACTAAGAACAGGATAAGGCAATTCAGCCCCTCGAGCCTGCTCTATTTCAATACGATCATGGTTGATCTCATCTCGGCTTCAACTCCACTTTTCTGCCAGTTCTCCCCAACCCTTCTCTGGAAGATCCTTAACTATGAGGTCATGAACTCATCGCTCCTCATTGCACAATACCAATCCAGAATATCCTGCTCCCCTGGATGGTTCCACAATATATTGCTCCAAAAAACAATCTTGAATACATTCAATGAAGTTTCCCTCGAGGCTACCCTTGCCAATTTGATTAATCCATTCTATGTGCATATTGAAATCATCCACGATTATTGCCGTACCTTTCTTACAAGCCCCCAGTTTTTCCTGATTTATACTGTGCTCAACTGTGGAACTACTGTTTTGGGACCTATAGATTACTCCCACCAGGGACTCCTTTCCTTTGCTATTTTTTATTTCTACACAGACTGATTCCATGCCTTGATTTCTAGTGCCTATATAATTTCTCACGACAGCACTGATCCCTTCCTTTACCAAATAAGCTGCACCACCTCCTTTACCTTTGTTGCTAACTTTTGGTTGGTTCAATTGGCTCTGTTTTATAACCTTTGCTCTCGAGTCGCCAGGTATCTTTATGATACCGCCACGAGGTTCAAGTTCAAGTAATGATCAATAACTCAATACACCGATTAGTAAGATTCAAACCAAAGCACATTTATTATACACAGCAATCGCTACTCATGCACAAATTCTACTTCTAAGCTACTTCTACAACTAACAGGCCTATACTTAGCTTCGGACTGGCCCACCAGGTCAGGGGAACAAATGGCCTTTCGTCCGGGTTCTGAGTCAGCGGAATTCATAGTTGGTACGGATTGGTAGCTAGGAGCGCCTATCTCGTAGCGAGCATTGACTTAAGACTTACTGGATATCGGCGGCAGCTGCACCGGTCACTGTCAAGGGTTGGTTCGCGTTGCTGAGTGACCCGGTCAAGAAGAACGATTTGAACTTGGGGGCTTAACTTTATAGTTCCCAGGGGCTTCCCGCCTTTCGGGGCAGACCCTGTACCTGGTTCCAAGTGATTGGACTTTGTTCCAATCGCTTGGTTCGATTTCTCCAATACTGGAGCAGTTCCCTGATCGATGGGCGGTCTTGAGGTGTCCATTAACCTCTTTTGTGTTGGCTCCTGCTGGCGCCGAGGAGTCTGGCTTGGCTTTGTTTATCCTAAATGTTGCGATTGTTCCTGGGGATCGCTCATTAGTATGTAGATGGCTGCTACATTATTATGCAGATGGCTGCTTGTATCGATGCTGTCTGGGCTTTTGCAGAGTTTAATACACAGTAACTTGCACCTGCTAGTTTCTGCCTGTGTTGGCTGAATTTCCCTTCAGCCTTTGCTGTTCCCCATTTTAAATCGGGACTTGGCCAACTCAGGTGGCTACACCTTTCAGACTATCCTTCCAAAATACTGAGTACTCTTGGATATTCAACTCCCAAGCCTGGTCTCCTTGTGACCATGTCTCAGCAATCATCACCAAATCATTCCCCTTTGACTTTATTTGTGCTGTTAGCTCATTAATTTTGTTGCAAATGCTTTGTGCATTCAGTCACCAACCCTTTAAGTTTCTTCTATTATTAAATTTCCCTCCTTGTGTCTGATTTCTTGGTGCGGCTGTTGTGAGGATATGCCATTTGAAGATGAACTCATGACCTTGACCATCCATGTGAGGTCAATCAAAGTCTTGTGGTACTGCATTCAGGCCCTCAGGATGACATTGACTTCCAAAACTATCAGCTTCTGTTCCTTTCTGAACACAGAAACCACTACTGATAATGTGGAAGAAGGGCTACTGGGTGCTGAGGAGCATTAAGCTTCAATGTACTGGCTTTGCGTGCCGGCAGTCCTCGCTAGCTTTCCTGGGGATGTAGCACTTGGCAGTTCTGCTTCCAAAAGAGCTGTTTTGCAGTTCCTTTGATGCTGCTTACACTATAGGAGTTGGAAGATTTATTAGTTGCATCACACATCAGTATAAATGAGAGGGCTGCAGTTGCAGGGGCCATAGTTCCAAGTAATGAAAGCATTCCTCATGATTATGGATGGACACATACATACAATCAATGACATCCAACATCATGCAAATGCTAGCACTGTTGTAAAACTGAATCCGCCTTTCCATTTGCAGAAGCAAATCATTGCTACATCATATGTGTCTGCAAGTCTGGTGAAGAAGATCTTCAGTGCTGTCCTTAATGCATCCGTGGTTGGCTTGTAATTTCCATTGTGTGTCTCTGATGTGGTTGCATAGCATTGAGGGCAGTGAAGATTTTCACTGCCACTTTCAATGGCATACGGATAGTTGATTGTCCCTGGAGGAGATCATTGACCCAATGACACAACTTTATCGCACCATTGATTTTAGGCGGGTTGACCGAAAGTTTGAGAAGGAGGTAGGCCTTAAGGAGATCTTAAAGAAGGAGCACGAGGAGGCAATGAAAAGAGGTTTAAGAAGGGAGCATGAGAACATTTATTTAACTTTTCATTAAAATGAACAAAAATGATTTCTCTTCCATCATCAATAATCCACCCTGGAACTGATCCCAATAAGTCACCAGTAATGCATAGGGCAAATTTTATATATTTTTTCCTGGCATTGAAAGTCTACCCAAGTACAAGCCTGAAATTTGGACATGGAGGTTCATGGGTCCCATTTCTGAAAATGTTTTGGAGGCCACTGACCAGAATTATTGATCCTTCACCTCGTGATATCTTACTTCCGTGTTCAGGTATCTGCATTATACCTAGTCCCTTGGCTAATTAGTGCCAAAGTTTGAAATTTGATGGTTAGACTACAGTTTCCTTAAACTGGCTGAATTCCAAAATCCTTACACCTTTGTTCCTCATAATGTACATGTCCAGTAGCAACAAGCACTGCAGCATATTGCAGCTAATTGTAGTATATTGCTCACTGCAGAATATGTGGGATGCCCATTGTATTCTCCTTTTATACCGATTAGAATTAGAAGTTATGAGAATTTCTACATTGCAGAAGGAGGCCATTTGGCCGATCGAGTCTGCACTGGCCCTCTGAGCACCCTCCGGGGCCCACTACCCCACCCTCTCCCCCTAACCCCACCTAACCTGCACATCTTTGGATACTAAGAGGCAATTTTCACGGAATAGCCATGCTAAATTGCCCCTTGGAATCTAATAGTTAGGTGGGGTTACGGTTAAGAGGGATAGAGTGGGGGCTGGGCATAGGGGTAGGGTGCCCTTTCGGAGGGTCGAAGCAGATTCGATGGGCGAATGGCCTCTTTCTGCACTGTAGGAATTCTATGATAGAACTGAAGTTTGTCATCCCTGCAAGTATTCTTGTAAATCTTTTCTGCACCCCCTCCAATGCCTTCACATCTTTCCGAAACAGCGGCACCCAGAACTGGGGGCAATACTCCAGTTGAAGCCAAACAAATATCTTATACAAGTTCAACATAGCCTTCTTGCTCTTGTACTCTATGCCCTTATTTATAAAGCCTAGGCTACTGTATGCTTTATTAATCAGTTTTTTAACCTGCCCTGCCAACTTCAATGACTTATAAACACATACATCTGTTCCTGCAACCCCTTTAGAGCTGTGCTCTTAATTTTATCTAGTCTCTCAATGTTCTTTCTACCAAAATGAATCGCTTCACATTTATCTGTATTGAACATCATCTGCCATCTGTCCACCCATTCCACCAACTTGTCTATATCTTTTTAAAGTTTTATACTATCCTCCTTACAGTCCACAATTCTTCCAAGTTTCTTATCATCCTCAAATTTGAAATTGTGCCCTATGCACCAAGATCCAGATCATTAATATTTATCAGGAAAATCTAGGGCCCCAATAACTCCGACGCATGGGGAACTCCATCAAAATATTTTCCTCCATATTGGATTTTGGCCATTTAATAACCAGAGGAAACTATTTAAAAAATCTTTTAAAGGACTTTAGGGTCATGGCGCACTCATATTCACTTAGTATTTTGTTCCAGTTTATTGCCCAGAGTAAAATCGAGACATAAAAATTTGGAATGCAGAAACAATGGTCCAGAGTGAGGGTGTCCTGTATGCCTACTGTCTTCCCCCTCCTCTTCTTCATCTTTCTCCTTATTTTTATCTTCCTCGGGGCTGGTTTAGCTCACTGGGCTAAATCGCTGGCTTTTAAAGCAGACCAAGGCAGGCCAGCAGCACGGTTCAATTCCCGTACCAGCCTCTCCGAACAGGCGCCGGAATGTGGCGACTAGGGGCTTTTCACAGTAACTTCATTGAAGCCTACTCGTGACAATAAGCAATTTTCATTTCATTTCTTCCTGTGATATTTGCTGAATGCCTGGTGACAAAGGCTGTATCCTCATGAGAGTCAGGTTATGTAGCACCCAGCACACACCCACACTTTCAATTGTTGTAGGACTCCCCCAAGCAGATTAGACAGCTAAACCACTGTTTTGAATGCCGACGGTTTGTTCAATGATGCTCTGGTAGTACACTGTCTTTGTTTTATCTATGTTAACCACTTGTGGTTGGGTGGCAGAGGAAAGCCATGAGCTACATGTATAGGGGGGTAAACTTTGTCTCCAAACAACCATGCTATGGTTTGTCATGGTGGTTTGAATCTGGAAGTCACAGCTGACTGGTGCAGAATAGAAGCATTGCTAGGATAGTGGAAATTACCAACATGATGCTCTGTGTGTGGTAGCACACCAAAGTCACCAGAAGGGTGTGGTTACCCCTTACAGTTTCCAAACATCATTCTGTTGACATGTGGGGCACATGGAACCTTGCGCAAAGAGTTAACGGCTCCCTGCAGCACTGGTAATCCTGCAACCATGGCAAAGCCATCTTCTTGCTCTACCTGCTTCTTTCTGATTGGAAACACTATAAAGTCCCCTCTTCCTTCTGTACAGGGCTATTTTCAGTTTCCTGAAGAGGTGATGAGTGGAATTATGAGAGGTTGCCGATTTTGCTTGTTCCATCCTGATAGGACCCTGCCGTATAGAAATTGAGCGTACATATGAACATATGAATTAGGAGCAGGAGTAGGCCATATGGTCCTTTAAGCCTGCTCCACCATTCAACAAGATTATGTCTAATCTGATTGTAACACTAGCCCCATTTCCATGCCTCCGCCCAATAATCTTTCAGCCCTTTGTTAATCAAAAATCTACCAAGCTCTGCCTTAAAATATTCAAAGACTCTGCTTCCATAGCATTCTGAGAAAGGGAGTTCCAAAGGCTCATGACCATGAGTGACACCTCATTTTTAACAGTGACTCCTAGTTTAAGATTTCTCAAGAGGAAACATCCCCTCCACATCCACCCTGTCAAGACACCTCAGGATCTCAAAGGTTTCAATCAATTCACCTCTTCTAAACTCCAGTGACTACAAGCCTAGCCTAATGGACATTTCTTCATAAGACAACCCTGGTATTAGTCCAGTAAAACTTCTCTGAATTGCTTCTAATACATTTACATCTTTCCTTAAATAAGGAGTCCAATATTTATTCACTGTCCACAGTACTCCAGTTGTGGTCCCACCAGTGTTCTGTACAAATAACCTCCTTAGTTTTGTAATCAATTTCCATCATAATAACCGATAACATTCTATTATATTTCTTAATTACTTGTTGTCACAGTATCTTAATTGAAGCTTACTTGTGACAATAAGCGATTATTATTAATATTATTATTACCTGCATATTACCCTTTTGTAATTTGTGCACTAGAGCACTTAGATCCCTCTGAATTTCAGAGTTCTTCAATCTCTCGTCATTTGGATAATAAGTTTATTTGTTATTCTTCCTGCCAAAATGCACCATTTCACATTTACCCACTTGTACTCCATTTGCCAGACCTTTGCCCAATTACTTATCTATGTTCCTTTGTAGCCTCCTTTCGTCCTCCACAATTTACTTTCCTACCTATGTTTGTGTGGTCAGCAAATTTTGCAACCAGACCTTTGGTCATGGTGATCTTATTGGCCACTGATAGCACCCTTCTTTGCAGCAGCAGTTCTGGTTGGAGAAGGTGGCATGCGTTGGTGATCACCTTCTTTGTGAACCGTAAGCTCCTCAGGCATTGCTTCCTTTTAAAAATTCATTTACGGGATGTGGGCATCCCGGGATGTGGATCTGTTTAGCACAGGGCTAAATCACTGGCTTTGAAAGCAGACCAAGGCAGGCCAGCAGCACGGTTCAATTCCTGTACCAGCCTCCCTGAACAGGCGCCGGAATGTGGCAACTAGGGGCTTTTCACAGTAACTTCATTTGAAGCCTACTTGTGACAATAAGCAATTTTCATTTTCATTTCATTTTCATCGCTGGTTAGACCAACATTTATTGCCCGTCCCTAGTTGCCCTTCAGAAGGTGGTGGTGAGTTGCCTTCTTGAACCGCTGCGGTATATGAGGTGTAGGTACACCCACAGTGCTGTTACATTGTATAATTTCAACAAAGAATTGAAATTACTTTTTCAATAGCTCTTGGGGCTAAAGGGATCAAGGGATATGAGGGGAAGGCAGGATCAGGGTATTGAACTTGATGATCAGCCATGATCATAATGACTGACACTCATCCAGGCAAGTGGACAGTATTCCATTACACTCCTGATTTGTGCCTTGTAGATGGTGGACAGGCTTTGAGGAGTCAAGCAGTGAGTTACTCGCTGTAGGATTCCTAGCCTTTGACCTGCCCTGGTAGCCACAGTATTAATATGGCTAGTCCAGTTCAGTTTCTGATCAATGGGAACTCCCAGGACGTTGATAGTGGGGGATTCAGCGATGGTAATGCCACTGAATGTCAAGGGGCGGTGGTTAGATACTCTCTTGTAGGAGATGGTCAGTTCCAGCCACATGTCTGGCACAACTATAACTTGTCCCTTGTCAGTCCAAGCTTGGATGGTGTCCAGGTCTTGCTGCATCAGGACATGGACTGCTTAGTTATCTAAGGAGTCACAAATTGTGCTGAACATTGTGCAGTCATCCGCAAACATCCCCACTTCTGGCCTTAAGATGGAAGGAAGGTCATTTATGAGCAGCTGAAGATGGTTGGGCCTAGGACACTACCCTGAGGAATTCCTGCAGTGATGCCTTGAGATGAAATGAGATGACTGACCTCCAACCACCACAACCATCTTCCTTTGTGCCTGGTATGACTCCAATCAGCGGAGAGTTCTCCCCCTGATTCCCATTGACTCCAGCTTAGCTAGGGCTCCTTGATGCCATACACAATCGAGTGCTGTCTTGATGTCAAGGGAAGTCACTCTCACCTGACCTCTGGCATTCAGCTCTTTGGTTGTTGTTTGAACCAAGACTGTAATGAGGTCAGGAGCTCAGTGACCCTGGCGGAACCCAAACTGAGCATCCGTGAGCAGGTTATAGCTGAGTAAGTGCCACTTGATAGCAGTGTTGATGACTCCTTCCATCACTTTGCTGATGATGGAGAGTAGACTGATAGGGCGGTAATTGGCTGGGTTGCATTTTTCCGTTTCATGTGTACAGGATACACCTGGGCAATTTTCCGCATTGCCGGGTAGATGCCAGTGTCATAGCTGTATTATAACAGCTTGGAAAGAACAAAGAACATTGAACAGTACAGCACAGTTCAGGCCCTTTGGCCCACGATGTTATGCTGACTACTTATCCTAATCAAGATCAACCTAACCTACACCCCTTCAATTTACTGCGTCCATGTGCCTGTCCAAGAGTCGCTTAAATGTCCCTAATGACTCTGACTCCACCACCTCTGCTGGTAGTGCATTCCACACACCCACCACTCTCTGTGTAAAGAACCAACCTCTGTCATCTCCCCTATACCTTCCTCCAATCACCTTAAAATTATGTTTCCTCGTGACAGCCATTTCTGCCCTGGGGAAAAGTCTCTGGCTATCCACTCTATCCATGCATGTCACCGCCTTGTATATCTCTATCAAGCCTCTTCCTTCTTCGCTCCAGTGAGAAAAGCCTTAGTTCCCTCAACCTTTCTTCATAAGATATGCCCTGCAAGTGTTACACCCCTGTTCACAAAAGCGAACAAGAATAAACTCAGCAAAATGTGGCCAGTAGTTTAATCTCAGTGATAAGGAAACTTTAAGAGACGATAATCCAGTGCAAAGCTCACAGTCACTTGGACAAGTGTGGATTAATTAAGGAAAGCCAACATGGCTTCCTTACAGACATATCATACTTAATTATTTTGATCAAGGTTTTTGATGAGGTAACTGTTATAACCCGACCAGTGGCCACAGGGTCTGCAACATCGGAGTCCCTGTGGCCTCACCTCAATATGATCTCCGTAGATGAGGGGGTGGAGCTACATCCTTAAGCCAAGGGCCCCATAGGACATAAATACCCTTGCCCAAGTGTGGACCGGGCATGGGAGACACTTTGGGGAGTAGGAGTTGTATTATAGTAGTTAAAATAAAGATTGAGTGTTCTTACAATCATCGCTTCCGCGTGGTTGCTCGCCTGGAACTTTACAGTGACACAGAAAGTTGATGAGGATAGTGCAATTGATATCATAGATATTATCATAGAATTTACAGTGCAGAAGGAAGCCATTTGGCCCATCAAGTCTGCACCAGCTCTTGGAAAGAGCACCCTACCCAAGGTCAACACCTCCACCCTATCCCCATAACCCAGTAACTCCACCCAACACTAAGGGCAATTTTGGACACTAAGGGCAATTTATCATGGCCAATCCACCGAACCTGCACATCTTTGGACTGTGGGAGGAAACCGGAGCACCCGGAGGAAACCCACGCACACACGGGGCGGATGTGCAGACTCCGCACAGACAGTGACCCAAGCCGGAATCGAACCTGGGACCCTGGAGCTGTGAAGCAATTGTGCTGTCCACAATGCTACCGTGCTGCCCACTATGGTGCATGTGGGCTTCCAAAAGGAGTTCAATAAAATGTCACACACCAGGCTGATCAACAGACCTTTTAACACAGTGGGAGGCTATAATATGAAAGGTATTGCCTGAGAGTGGAGTGGAAGCAGGTACAACTGGCGCTCTCGGAAAATAATTTTCGAAGTACATGAAGGGTAAATAAAATTCGGGGCTACCGGGAACGATTGGAAGAGTGGTTCTACCTAGGTTGCGTTTGCAGAGAGCTGGCCTCGTCCTAACAGGCCGAATGACTCCCTTCTGTGATATGACCACTCTTTGATTCTATCCATGTACTCTACATTTCAGGCCCACTTGTAATGAGGGAGACTGGCAACACATCAGGAACACAGTCGTCAGTAGTTTCAGCAGCTCGTTTGACAGTGGATGTTTTAACACAACCACCACATGTACACCTGACTTCTGAGTTTCCTGATCAATCAGAATAAAATGGCATGATGTCAACTCTCATGTCTCTCTCTCTTTCTTTCAGCTCCACTATATAAAGGGACCTGTGGGTGTCAGACTTAAAGGATCATGGAGTTGTGCAGTCATAGCCAAAGCCTGCAGAAATGAAGGAGCAAGGTGCCAAGGCAGCAGCATTCTCCAGCAATGTGTCTCTGAGAATGGTGCTGCTGGTTGTAAGTGGCTGCAGGGATTCTGTTCGCTGCAGGTGGGAGGAAAATTTGGTTGGGATGTTTCAAAGTGGCAAAAAAGGTCAGCGTGATGCCTCACTCCAGAATGTAGTGCTACATGAATTTCAATGACCTAATCAGAGCAGGCCAGGTGAGTGTCATGGCATATTCAAGTATAAACCCATTGTCTCTGCCTTTGCCAGCCTTTTCCCCTATATCACTTCTCATAGCAACAAATCTTGCAGATGCGCCCACCCCTCACTATTAAGCCGCTTCCTCACATCCCCACCTGTGTAGCCAGTACTGACACTCGCCTTCATCTAATTGTCATGTCACATCCCTTCCGCTCAGTGATTCTCAACAGATGTTGCTCTTCCATCTTCTCAAAATGCGTCACTTCTCACACTCATAATCCTCTTCTTTCTCTCATTGCCAGAGGAGAGAGAACAAAATAGCAAATACTGACAGAGAACAGGGGATCCCCTACTGCCATTGCTACCTTAGCAGCTGCAGAGGAGAAGACTCTGGAAAAAGCCAGGACTTTTGCATGCCTGATGGAGAGATGGGGGATCCACCAGCAGTCTGGTGACAGAATTAAATCAGAACTAAATATCACACAATCACATGGCATACAGCACTAATTCATGCTGACTTGGTGTCAGCAGGAAATAAAAAAATGCTAATATGTAGCATGATGACTTCAAACGCTCTCACCTTGCCAGTTTTAATTTGTGTCTGTCATCTCCACAGGTTTCATCAGGTAATGCAAGAGGAGGATGAAGACTCCGCAGAGGAGGTCATTCACTCCGAGGATTCATTGTCAAATGACACATGCATGTCCTCCACAAACTTGGATTTGTATCACTGAGGCTGCCAAACTGGTAGTTGGGTTGTCAGATGGTGAATCACACATCAAAACTGAGCAGTAGCAGTTGTTGGAGACTGGTGTAGCAGTGGAGTGTTCCTAATGGAGCATGCAGAACTCGCCAAGCTCTGCCCAGCTGGACACAGACACTGAGCCTCAGGGCTGTTGGTGAGAAGAGCTATCCTGCAGCAGCAGCAGAAAATGTGAGAGGTTCTCTCAGCCCTTCCAAGGGCACAGGACATTATTGGAAAGAGATTGGAAGAGTCCACTTCCAGCATGAGTACTATGATGTCTTAAGCCTTTGTGTTGATGTCTACGTCAATGAAACAAGTAACCACCTACTTGGTGTAACAAGGATAGCAGTCCACAAAGTATAAGCTGGCCCTCAAAAATATCCTGCACAGTCAGACTGCCATCTCAGTGAAGATTGATGAAAACGTCTCTTGAGGTTTTTCAGCACCTCACTTAGTTTTAAGAAAGTACTCTCCAGCATTTGGCTAGCAATGGATGGTGGCACGGAAGATGGAGAAAGTGACACTGAAGTGGGGACTCTGTTCAAAGCGCTTCCACTTCTGACCCCTTGCTCTCTGCTCATTCAGAGACCTGTATTCTGCTTCCTGTCTCAATCACTGAGTCTACCCCTACACAGGCTCAGCTGGAGCAGTCTTTCAGGATTCGGCCAGCCTCCCAAACCCAAAGGATGTTGGTCATGAACATCTGAGCATTCAGCGGAGGGATGAAAGCAGCCTACCCCTAGCTCTGCTGAAGCCACCACATAAAAGGCTTAGAAAAAGGAAGAGAAAAGATTTGGAGCTATACAAAAATATTCATTTGGTTGGTTAACATACTGTTATGTTCTATATTCTGCTTTACCTGGATGGCTCGGATGCGTAGTATTCAATAAAAAACACAAAGCTTTGTTAACAAACAAACTCATACATTTATTACACTACTGTGGTAGTCACCACTGTTTGTATATAGTACACATATGAGACGTAATACGGTAAGGCTCCTGTACTACAGGTACGGGGGTAGATCCCTGCCTGCTGGCTCCGCCCAGAAGGCGGAGTATAAATGTGTGTGCTCACCGAGCTGCAGCCATTTCGGCAGCAGCTGTAGGAGGCAACACATCTCTGCGTAATAAAGCCTCGTTTACTCTCTACTCCCATCTCGTCGTAATTGATAGTGCATCAATTTATTACGCAGAGATTTTACAGCGATGGACCTTCGCATCAAGCCAGATCGCCTGCAGCTGCACCCTCAAGCAGACAACGCCACGTCGGCCTTCGACCAATGGCTAGCTTGCTTTGAAGCCTACATAGGATCAGTGACAGAACCACCCTCAGAGGCACAGAAACTCCAGATCCTGTACACACGGTTGAGCCCTGATATTTTTCCTCTCATCTGGGACGCATCCAACTACACTGAGGCCATGGCGCTTCTGAAAGAGAACTACACATGGCCGATCAACACACTCTACACCAGGGACTTCCTGTCCACGCGGCAACAACTCCCCAGTGAGTCATTAGACTCTGGCGTGTCCTGCACGCCCTGGCGAGGAACTGCGATTGCCAGGCAGTTTTGGCCGTTGAACAATCCAAACTCCTAATCAGGGACGCTTTTGTTACGAGCATAGGGTCGGCGTACATCACCCAGCGCCTCTTAGAAGGGGGTACGCTCGACCTCGCGGTGATCAAGAAACTCGTGACCTCGCTAACAGTAGCCTCCGTAATGTACAAGTGTCCGTCCCCGGCCGCACGGCGACCCCCTCCTGGACATCGTGGACCCCACCAGTGACCGCCCCCAGCCAAACCCAAGCCTGCGCCGCGCGGCAGCCAGCCAACCCCGGGGGCACAAGTGTTATTTCTGCAGGCGGACAAAGCACCCCCACCAGCGCTGACCAGCGTGGAACGCACTCTGCAAGGCCTGCGGGAGGAACGGACATTTTGCTGCGGTGTGCCAGGCTCGGTCGATCGCCGCTGTAACTAGCCCCATTGTTCCTGCACCTCCCACGTGCGACCCGTGGGCGCCACCATCTTCCCCTCATCAGACTTTGTGCGGCCCGTGGGCGCTGCCATCTTCCCCCCAATCACACCTCGTGTGGCCCGTGGGCGCCGCCATCTTTAACGACACCATCTTCGGCGCCATTTTGGACGGCGCCTCAGGACCCCTGCTCGTCGGGCACCTCATCGGGCCACTCATTGCCCCAACCACCTCCGACCAGCCCGGGGCCCAGCAACACCAGCCGCAGCTCGCCTCCATCACACTTGACCAGTTCCGGCCGCACAACCTCGCAACCGCGACAACGACGGTGTAATTCGATGGCCACAAGACACCTTGCCTTCTCGATTCCGGGAGCACGGAGAGCTTCATCCACCCCGATACGGCAAGGCGCTGCTCCCTTGCGGTACACCCCATTACCCAACGAATCTCCCTGGCCTCCGGATCCCACTTCGTGGAGATCCGGGGGTACTGCCCCGCCACCCTCACCGTCCAGGGCATAGAGTTCAGCAACTTCCGGCTCTACGTCCTCCCCAACCTCTGCGCTGCCTTGCTACTCGGCCTGGACTTCCAGTGCAACCTCCAAAGTCTAACTCTGAAATTCGGCGGGCCCCTACCACCCCTTACTGTATTCGGCCTCACGACCATTAAGGTCGACCCACTTTCCCTGTTTGCGAACCTCACCCCGGATTGCAAACCCGTCGCCACCAAGAGCAGATGGTACAGTGCCCATGACAGGACCTTCATCAGGTTGGAGGTCCAGCGGCTACTGCGGGAAGGCATCATCGAGGCCAGCAACAGCCCCTGGAGAGCCCAAGTGGCAGTTGTAAAGACTGGGGATAAACACAGGATAGTCATTGCCTACAGTCAGACCATCAATCGGTACATGCAGCTTGACGCGTGTCCCCTCCCACGCATATCTGATATGGTCAATTAGATTGCACAGTACCGGGTCCTCTCTACAGTGGACCTGAAATCTGCCTATCACCAGCTCCCCATCCGCAAGGCGGACCGCCAATATACGGTGTTCGAAGCAGACAGCTGCCTTTACCACTTCCTTAGGGTTCCCTTCGGCGTCACTAATTGGGTCTCGGTCTTCAAAAGGGAGATGGACTGAATGGTTGACCGGTAAGGATTGTGGGCCACTTTCCCGTACCTGGATAACATCACCATCTGCAGCCACGACCAGCAGGACCATGACGCTAACCTTTCCAAATTTCTCCACACCGCCAAATGCTGCGTGTTCAGCACCAACCGCTTAGCCATCCTTGGCTGTGTGGTGCAAAATGGAGTTCTAGGGCCCGACCCCAATCGCATGCACCCCCCTCATGGAACTCCCCCTCCCCCACTACTCCATGGCCCTCAAACGATGCCTGGGATTCTTATCATACAATGCCCAGTGGGTCCCTAACTATGCGGACAAGGCCCGCCCACTCATTCACTCCACAGTTTTCCCCCTGACGGCCGAGGCTCACCAGGCCTTCAACCGTTTCAAGGCTGACATCGCCAAGGCCGTGATGCATGCGGTCGACGAGACCCTCCCCTTTCAAGTTGAGAGCGATGCATAAGACATCGCTCTAGCCGCCCCCCTCAACCAGGCAGACAGACCCGTGGTATTCTTTTCCCGCACCCTCCATGTCTCCGAAATTCGGCACTTCTCCATCGAAAAGGTGGCCAAAGCCATCGTTGAAGCTGTGCGGCATTGGAGGCATTACCTGGCCGGCAGGAGATTCACTCTCCTCACTGACCAACGGTTGGTTGCCTTCATGTTCAATAACACTCAGTGGGGCAAGATCAAAAATGATAAAATCTTGGGGTGGAGGATCGAGCTCTCCACCTACAATTATGAGATTTTGTATCGCCCCAGTGAGCTCAACGAGCCCCACGATGCCCTATCCCGAGGTACATGTGCCAGTGCACAAGTGGACCGACTCCTGGTCTACATAATGGTCTCTGTCACCCAGGGGTCACCCGGTTCTTTCACTTCATAAAGGCCCGCAACCTACCCTGCTCCATTGCGGAAGTCAGGGCGGTCACCAAAGACTGCCAGGTTTGCCCGGAGCGTAAACCGCACTTCTCCGGCCAGACCGAGCGCACCTGGTGAAGGCCTCCCATCCCTTTGAATGCCTCAGCATGGACTTTGCATCTTCGTTCTTTTCTCGCCATCGTAAACTATTACGGGATGTTCCTCCCCAATCTGGCGACTACTCTGGCCCCGTTGCACCTTCTGCCAAAGAAGAATCACACCTGGGTTTGAGGTCAGCTGCTAGAAACCACTTTCCGGCGGGTAAATCAACAATTGTCATCGTCTGGGTTACTAACCTACTATGATCCTGGAAAGCCTTTGCTCATCACGTGTGATGCATCCCCATATGGTATTGGGGCCGTCCTGTCCCACAAGATGGAGAACGGGACCGAGCGGCCGATAGCTTTCGCCTCCCGCACATTGACTGCAGCGGAAAAGAAGTACGCGCAGATCGAGAAGGAGGGTCTGGCGGTGGTCTTTGTGGTGAAACGCTTCCACCAGTACATGTATGGCCGCCACTTCACTATCGTGCCTGATCATAAGCCTCTGCTGGGACTTTTCCGAGAGGATAAGCCAATACCGCCCATTGCTTCTGCACGGATCCAGCGCTGGGCTTTGTTGCTCGCTGCCTACGAGTATTCTCTGGAGCATAAACTAGGGTCCAGGTAGCGAATGCCAACGCACTGAGCCGATTGCCTTTATCGACCGGCCCCATGACCGGTGAGGTGGTTGGAACCCTAAATTTTATGGACTCCTTGCCTGTCATGGCATCATAGATCCGTGAGTGGACCCAGCCGGAGCCAGTCCTGTCAAAGGTTCGGCACATAGTCCTGTATGGTGGGCAACATAGACAGCTCCCAGGTGGGTTGCGGACATTTTCCTCCAAGCTGTCAGAATTTAGCGTGGAAGACGGTATCCTCTTGTGGGGGACGGGTGTGATTGTCCCGGAAAAAGGACAGGAGCTGACACTAAGAGATTTGCACAATGGGCATCCAGTTGTGACCAAAATGAAAATGTTGGCCCGGAGTTACGTCTGGTGGCCAGGCCTCAACACCGACATTGAGAAGGTGGCCCAAAACTGCTCCATTTGCCAGGAGCACCGGAAGCTTCCGCCGGCCACGCCCCTACATCACTGGGAATGGCCAGGGCGGCTTTAGGCGCGCTTGCATGCGGATTTCGCAGGCCCTTTTCAAGGATCCATGTTCCTTCTATTAATCGATGCCCAGTCTAAATGGTTAGAGGTGCATAAGATGCAGGGGACAACATCCTGTGCAACAATTGAAAAGATGCGTTTGTCTTTCAGGACGCATGGCCTCCCCGAGGTGCTGGTCACAGACAACAGCACTCCGTTCACAAGCGAGGAATTTGCGAGGTTCATGAAGATGAACGGTATACGCAATATCCGCACCGCTCCTTACCACCCGGCTTCAAATGGGTTGGCGGAGCGCGGAATGCAGACATTCAAACGAGGCCTAAAGAAGCAGTCTTTCGGGTCTGTGGACACGAGACTGGCTTGCTTTTTGATTTCATACAGGACCACTCCACATGCTCTGACTGGGGTAGCTCCCGCAGAACTCCTAATGGGCTGGAGACTTCGCACCCTCCTTAGCATGGTTTTCCCAGACATTGCCGCAAAAGTACGCCGCACACAAGAACGGCAGGGACATGGCCTTTCTTGGCATCGGCCGATTCGGCAGTTTGCACCTGGTGACCCAGGTTTGTTTGTAATTTTGCTGGTGGTGCCCCGTGGGTCCCTGTCATTATCTTTCGCCGAACGGGCCCTATCTCTTACCAGGTGCAAGCCCGGGGTCGTCTCTAGCGCAAACATGTAGACCACGTTCGGTCCAGAAGACCATTTCTTCCAAAGATTCCCCGCCCCCGGAGCTCACTTCTACAGCCACAGAGACCAGATCCAGTGGAAAGTATTCCTCACAATCTTCCTCTGGTGCCTCACTCAAAGCCTGCGCAGGTCGTTGCAGAACCCGCGTGTAGATAGGGACGCCGAGATGATGGAGGCAGTGGACTCCAACTCCGAGATAGAGACACAGGACGTCTCAGAGGGTGAGTCCTCGGGCGGTGGATGTACAACCGTTACGCCTTTCATCATGGAAGCGCCGTTCTCCGTCTCATTACACGCCGTCCGATCCAGCGCCTCATGCAAATGGTGTCCGGCCTGCGGCAAAACGAGTCCGACACCCTCCTTCGCCAGGGTCTTTGCTGGATTCCTTGGACTTTGGGGGAGGGATGTTATAACCTGCGGAAAACCCCAACAGGCAGTCACTTGGGCATGCTCTGCGGACTACCCTGCTGTAGAGCATCTTGTTGCTCATATATCTGGCCAGTGATGAAAGTGGCAAAATCCCTCTTTGCCACTCCCTCCCTCAGGAAAGCTCAAAAAAGGAAAGGTGAGATTGAAGGTGAAAGAGTTATGTTTTCTCTGAATCAGCAAATACTTATTGCAAGAGCTTTGAGGTAGGTATTTCTAACATTTACAAAAAAAATGGGGTGTTTAGTGCAAGACCTAAATAAAAATGGAGTGAACCAGCTATTTTCTAGTTTGCAAACTGTTGTAATATTAAAATGTTGTTAATAACATTTTGAACAGTTTAAAATGAATTCAACTCCCAGTCTTAAGTACAACAGCAACAGAATCAATGGTAATAAAATCATAATAGATAACATAAATCTCATTAAATATCACAATACTAACATTTCAAACCGAGCAAACATCAAAAATATATCCCTTCACATCCTTGCCTGAGAGCTGTGACAAGCTGTGAGTAAAAGGAGGATACTGCCTTCTGTGCTTTTGGCCTTTCCTGTTGTGATAAATGTGAAAAGTGTTATATAGTATTTTTCTTATACCTGTGGCAGTAATTTTATTAAAAACCCTGGTTCAAAATACACACAGGCAGGGAGTCTATTAAAGCTGTAAACAAGGAGTCATAAAAGGTGAGGTAATCATTCATTCCAATCACTTACGTGTTTACAGATAAAGGGCTAATGGAATAGTGTTTTGATTGCTGGAGATTCCCTGGCATGTAGTTAATTTAATTATTATTTTTTAGTTAAAGCGCCCACGCAGACACGGGGAGAATGTGCAAACGCCACACGGACAGTGATCTGGGTCCGGGATTGAACCCCGGTCCTTGGTGACATGAGGCAACAGTGCTTACCACTGCGTCACCATGCCGACTGCATGTAGGTCATTTATGAGGATTGTGTTTAGTCCTAACTAACTAGGTAATGGAACTTGGTGTGATACAGACAATGTAATAAATGGGAGGATCCAGGTCTGTTTGTAGTTTTTCAGTTTCCCATAGGATTTGAGTCTGACAAGACAGACATGTATTGGATCTGCTCTTGAATGGGTCACTCTCTAAAATTATCTCCACAGGTAAGCAAGTAACCTGTTCTGTTAACTTTATTTAAAATGGCATTGGAACTCTATTGGGTTGTTTAATTGAAATTTGTGGCAGGTGTAGGTAGTAAGTTCAGGTTGTTCCTGTCATTTATTGATTTTATTTATTTTTATTCATTTACAGGATGTGGGTGTCGATGGTTAGGCCAGCATTTATTGCCCATCCCTATTTGCCCTTCAGAGTTGGTGGTGAGTTGCCTTCTTGAACCACTGCAGTCCTTGTAGGTACACCCACTGTGCTGTTAGGGTGGGAGTTCCAGGATGTTGCCCCAGCAACAGTGTGGGAAAGGCAAGATATTTCCAAGTCAGGGTGGTGAGTGAGTTGGAGTGGAACCTCCAGGTGGTGGGGTTCCCAGGTATCTGCTGCTCTTGTCCTTCTAGATGAGAATGGTAGTGGGTTTGGAAGGTGTTGTTTAAGGAACCTTGGTGAGTGACTGGAGTGCATCTTGCAGATGGTACACAAGGCTGCCACGGTTCGTCGGTGGTGGAGGGCTTGAATGTTTGTGGAAGGGGGAGCAAACAAGCAGGTTGCTTTGTGCTGGATGGTGCCAAGCTTCTTGAGTGTTGTTGCAGCTGCACTCATCCAGGCAAGTGGAGAGTATTCCATTACACTCCTGACTTGTGCCTTGTAGATGGTAGACAGACTTTGGGGGGTCAGGAGGTGAGTTACTTGCAGTAGGTTTCCTAACCTTTAACCTGCCCTGGTAGCCCACAATATTAACATGGCTAGTCTAGTTCAGTTTCTGATCAATGGTAACATCCCAGGATGTTGATTGCGGGGGATTCAGCGATGGTAATTTTACGGGCCTTGACAATATTCCAGCAATATTACTGAAGACTTGTGCTCCAGAACTTGCCGCACCCCTAGCCAAGTTGATCCAGTACAGCTACAATACTCACATCTACCCGGCAATGTGGAAAATTGCCCAGGTCTGTCCTGTATACAAGAAACAGGGCAAATCCAACCTAGCTATCTACACCCTATCAGTCTAATCTCCCATGACATTATACAAATGTACAACATGTGAAGAATTAATGTTACATTAAAACTAGCCACTTGATGGAGCTAAGGGACAATACTATAAAAGGCACTGGGCTGGATTCTCCGTTTTTGGGACTATGTCCCCACGCCTTCGGGAAAACTGTGGTCTTTTAAGCCAGGAAAACTGGCGTCAAAAGAGCTTCAAGTGTCTTTGTGAACACTACGCTTTCCATCTCAAAGTCAACTTCACAAAGATCACCCAAGCAATAAGAAAAGGATAAAGAAAAATCATCGCACCGCTGCACATTTCAGAATCTGCAAGAAACCACCGAGAGCTACATGGAAGCTGTGAAGAAACCAGATCATTTCAAAATGTCCAGTAAACTTAGCTCGAATTGGAAAAACTTCAAGCAACAATTTGAAGGTTTTCTATCTGCATCTGCACTTGAATCAGCTCCAGATTATTGAAAAATAGCCCTCCTCCTAAATTTGGCAGGTCTGCAATCTTTTGAACTGTTTAATTCTTTTGAATTCGCGGACAGTGAAGACAAAAGGAAGTATGAATGGGCTTCGGAAAAATTTGATACTCATTGCAAAAAACAAGTCAATGAGATATATGAGAGATAGAGGTTTAAAAAAAGGTTGCAGCTCAAAGGAGAATCATTTGACTCATTTGTCGTTGATTTAAGACTCCAAGTGCAATCCTGCAATTTTTCCTCAGTTTCAGAATCAGTATTACGGGACCAGATTGTATTTGGAATTCTTGATGAGCAGATGCGAGAACGTTTATTAAGACGACCAAATTTAATGTTAGAGGAATCCATAAACATGCGTAAAGCAAGTGAGCATGCCACTAACGAGTATGCTGAGTTCAGAGCCAGAGAAAAATGTGCAAACTCTGGCAACGTGGTCAAAGCCACTGTATCTGAGGTACAGCTAGGAAAACAACGCGCTGCAGAAGGCGGCCGTTTTACACAGGTTCGTTTGAGAAGGCAACGCAATTCGGATGTTGAATGTTGAAGGGTAAAGGTGAAAAATAAACAAGTTACTTTTAGGTGAGAGTTAAGAGAGCCATTTCTTATAATTCTGAGGCCCATCAAAACTCATCACTGACATTAAAATGGTGGAGTGGGCAGGTAGGTGGCAGATGAAGTCCAGTGCGAAGAAATATGAAGTGATGCATGTCGATAGGAAGAACATAGAGAGACAATATAAAATAAGGGATAGAATTCTTAAGTGGCTGCAGGAGCAGCAGAACCTTGGTGTATATGTACATAGATCATTGAAGGTGGCAGGATGGGTGGAGAGAGAAGTTAATGAGTCATCAAATATTCTGGGCTTTCTTAATTGGGCATGGAGTACAAGAGAAAGGAGGTTCTGTTGAACTTATAGAAGACACTGGTTAGTCCTCAGCTGGAATAATGTGCACTGTTCTGGGTGCCACACTATAGGAAGGATGTGAACACATTGGAGAGGGAGTGTGGAAGAGGTTTACAAGAATTGCTCCAGTGATGAGAAACTTCAGTTACAAGGATAGATTGGAGAGGGTGGCACTGTTCTCCTTGGAGAGAAGAAATTTAACAGGAGATTTGTTACAGACGTTCAAAATCATGAGGGAGCTGGGCATAGTAGTTAGAGAAATTGCTCCCACTCATAAAAGGATCGAAAACGAGAGGGCACAGATTTAAAATGATTTGCAAAAGAAACAAATATGATGTGAGAAACAACCTTTTCACAAAATGAATGTTTCGGGTCTGGAATTACACTGCCTGGAAATGTGGTGAAGACAGGTCAATCGAGGCATTCAAGAGAACATTAGAATCATAAAATCCCTACGGTGCAGAAGGAGGCCACTCAGCCCATTGAGTCTGCACCAACCCTCTGAAAGAGTAATCCACTTCCAAGCCCACTTCCCTGCCCTATTCTAATAACCCTTTCACCTAACCTACACATCTCTGGACATTAAGGGACAATTTACCATGACCAATTCACCTAACCGGCACATCTTTGGACTGTGGGAGGAAACCAGAGCACCCGGAGGAAACCCACGCAGACACGGAGAGAAAGTGCAAACTCCACGCATACAGTCATCCGAGGCTGGAATTGAACCCGGGTCCCTGGTACTGTGAGGCAGCAGTGCTAACCACTGCGCTGCCAAATAATCATCATTAGATGATTATTTGAATTGAAACAATTTGCAGGAGTATATGAAAATGATAGGGAGATGGCACAAGGTCATAATGCTCATTTGAAGGGCTGGTACAGATATGATGGGCAGAAAGGCCTCCTTCTGTGCCATGGCTATTCTGTGATTCTGTGAAAATGCGAAGTGCTGGATATCAAAACAATGGCTGCCACAGGCAGACATACCCAAAACCAGTTGGAAGTACACACTGCATGAAGTATAACAGGCCAGACTGCAGGCACTGTAGCGAGATTACAAGAACGATTTTAGCAGAGGAAACCGGCTGAAAACTAGGCTCTTCCTTATCTTTTGAAACAATTGTATTCGCAAGTTTCAAAGACAATGGGCGGGAATCTCCACTCCCGCGCCGAAGTGGCCGCCTCGTCGTGAACGCCATCGAGGTTCACAACGGCGCGTAACGGCCCCGATCCCGACCGATTCAGGCCCTGACAATGGGCCAGGATTGGGGCCGCGTCATCTACACGCGCCTAGCCTTGTCGTCCGCGTAAAGGCGGCGCCGCATAGATGACGCGGCCGGCGCCGCATAACGGGCGTCATCCGCGCATGCGTGGTTGCTGGCCTCTCTAAGTCCGCCCCGCAAGAAGATAGCGGACGGATCTTGCGGGGCGGTGGAAGGAAGGAGGTCCTCCTTCAGAGAGGACGGCCCGACGATCGGTGGGCACCGATCGCAGGCCACCCCACATTTCAGGTACCCCCCAGTGCAGGATCCCCCCTCGCCCCCCCCGCAGGCCGCCCCCCCCCAGCGTTCACGCACCGCTCACGACGGCAGCGACCAGGGGCGAGATTCTCCGACCCGACGAATCGCCGGGGGCTGGCGTGAATCCCGCCCCAGCCGGTTGCCAAAGTCTCTGGCACCGGAGATTCAGCGGGGGCGGGAATCGCGCCACGCCGGTTGGCGGGCCCCCCCGCGCGATTCTCCGGCCCGGATGGGCCCAAGTCCTGCCGCTAAAATGGGTGTCCTGCCGGCGTAGATTAAACCACCTACCTTAACGGCGGGTCAAGGCGGCGCGGGCGGGCTCCGGGGTCCTGGGGGGGGGCGTGGGGCGATCTGGCCCTGGGGGGTGCTCCCACGGTGGCCTGACCCGCGATTGGGGCCCACCGATCCGCGGGCGGGCCTGTGCCGTTGGGGCACTCTTTCCCTTCCGCCTCCGCCACGGTCTCCACCATGGCGGAGGCAGAAGAGACTCCCTCCACTGCGCATGTGCGGGAATGCTGTCAGCGGCCGCTAACGCTCCCGCGCATGCGCCGCCCGGAGATGTCATTTCCGCGCCAGCTGACGGGGCACCAAAGGCCTTTTCCGCCAGCTGGTGGGGCGGAAATTCGTCCGGCGCCGACCTAGCCCCTTAAGGTTGGGGCTCGGCCCCCAAAGATGCGGAGGATTCCGCACCTTTGGGGCGGCGCGATGCCCGACTGATTTGTGCCGTTTTGGGTGCCAGTCGGCGGACATCGCGCCGTTTCCGGAGAATTTCGCCCCAGGTGGGGACGGCGCCGGGGGGAACCCACCGTTTTGGCTTGGCCGCTCAGCCCATCCGGGCCTGAGAATAGTGGGGGTGCCGGAGAATCGCCATTTTGGGTGTCTCTGGTGATTCTCCGGCCTGCGGCCCGCGAAACTTGACCGGGCCGTTCCCGTTCTTGGGAGAATCACGGGAGGGCAGCGGACTGGCGTCCCGGGAAATGTTGGCGGCCCAGGCGATTCTCCCAACGGGCGCGGGAGTGGAGAATCGCGCCCAACCTGACTGGTAATCCACCATCGAGCCAAGATCTCATAATAATTTCAATATCTTCCGCATCTGACCACATCCACAAAACCAGTTAATCCAAACTGGTCGCAATGTTTAAAAATCATTGCCCCCAGTGCAATCAAAGAACCCTTTCCAATATTTTTTTTTAACCTTTTTCCTGTTGAACTCTAACTTCCCTTGTTTCTGACACATGTGTACCTGTGTGTGTGATGTTGCATTTTTATTATTATTTTCTTCTGGTTTACTTATTAATAAATTAGCTCTTTCTTTAAATCGAGGAAACCATGTTTGATTGGCTCCTTTGGCTCACAGCATAAATATTTATGCACCTTCTGTCATAATATACACCAGTATATCTTCTGCACTGTAAATTCTATGATATCATGGTGCAGACACACACTGATGGACACACAGTGGGACCAATCAACATACACAACACCGCAGCCAATCACCAGTGAGAGCACATGCATTATAAAGACAGGGGACAACAGAGTTCCCGCTCATTCGAGTAGCAGCCAGCAAAGAGCACAGAGCTCGCAGCCTGCAACACAGACATTCACCATGTGCTGAGTACATCAACTGGTTAGGAATAGGCTTAAGGTCTATAGTTAAAGCTGGTATCGTATTTACCCACAGTTCAAGTATGTTTCAATAGTTAACCTTGTAATAAAATACAGTTGCACCACTTCAAGTGTTGGTGACCTGTTTGTGATCCAGAACACCCAACACATCATGGTACAAGGAGTGGTTGCGTACTAGCATTTCTCAGACCTACCTGCAAGTGATCTGCTTTCCGCCAGCATTCCGTCATCCTGCAAAATGGATAACATCAACCCACCGCCGCCGCTCCGCATCGTCGGCAACCTCGGGATCAACTGGAAGATTTTCAAACAGCGTTTCCAGCTCTTCCTCGAAGCCACGGACAGGGAGGGCGCCTCAGACACCAGAAAGATTGCTCTTCTCCTCTTCACGGCTGGGGACCATGCCATCCACATCTTCAACTCTCTCACCTTTGCAGATTACGAAGACAAGACGAAGTTTAAGACGGTTCTCCTCAAATTTGACACTCACTTCTGCGTGGAGGTGAATGAAAGTTTTGAACGCTACGTGTTCCAGCAGCGTTTGCAGGGTAAGGACGAGCCTTTCCAATCCTTTTTAACGCACCTCCGCATCCTTGCGCAATCCTGCAGCAATGGGCCCACCTCCGACTCCATGATATGCGACCAGATCGTATCTGGTGTTCAGTCGGACCCCCTACATCAGCAGCTCCTCAAAGTTAAGCAACTCACCCTAGCGACCGCCATCGAGACCTGTGTTCTGCATGAAAATGCCACCAGTCGGTACTCCCACATACAAGCGGCTGAAATGGCGTGGCAAGGTCTCCACGAGGCGGAACGGGTCCAAGTAATTGAACACCTCCCGGGCCTCAGCCTGGATGAAGGCGGCAATTTCGCGCGCTTTTCGCGGACTCTCGCGCTTGTACGCACCAAACGATGGGACAGCGACGTGGAGGAACGTAATGCGCAGGCGCGCATCACGCAGGACCGCACCGCGCATGCGCGGTGGCGCAGAGAACGTGCTGACATCACGACATGCGGCAACTGTGGCTCCGCCCATTTAAAGCGACAATTTAAAGCCCCGCAAAATCTTGACAATGCCTACGATATGGAAGACTTGGCCACTATGCTGCCTGCTGTCGAGCAGCTCAGCCTTCCAATTCATATCGCTTCAGCCAGCCTCGCAGGAATGTTCGGGCAATTCAACCCACGGTCACCGAGTCCGATTCCGACCTTCCACACAGCAGTGACACCAAGGACCCGGAGGCGCTTTTTCGAGTCGGTGTCGTAACGAAAAATAGGCTGTCCCCGAATCAAAGATACCAGCCGCTGTCGGTGTACAGCATCGATCCAGACGATGAGTGGTGTGCCACCCTGACGGTCAACCGGTCCCAAATACGATTCCGCCTGGACACTGGTACCTCCGCCAATCTCATGACGTGGTCTGCTTTCCAAAGCCTTCGGGTTAAACCAACCATTCTCCCATCGGCCTGCCAGCTAGTGAACTACAATGGCAACATCATTCCTGCTACTGGCTCATGCCAACTCGAAGTGATGCACAACTCACGAAAAGCCATCCTTCCTTTCGAGATCGTGGGCTCCTTGAAGGACTCTCTGCTTGGCGCACAGGCGTGCAAACTGCTAAACCTCGTTCAAAGAGTACACTCTCTCTCTCCCGATGACACGTCCGCCTTCCAGGATGCGGACTTCAGGGCGCAACTCGATGCCATCATCGACCAGCACCGCAACGTTTTTGAAGGCATGTGCACGCTTCCATATACTTATAAAACGCCACGCCTGTGGTGCATGCACCTTGCAGAGTCCCAGCACCCCTTAAGGACCGCCTCAAGCAGCAGCTGCAGGACCTCGAGGACCAAGGAGTGATCTCCAGAGTCACGGAACCAACCGATTGGTTCAGTTCCATGGTGTGCGTCAAGAGGTCTTCTGGCGAGCTCAGAATCTGCATTGATCCAAAGGATCTGAATTGCAACATAATGAGGAAGCATTACCCAATCCCCAAGCGCGAAGAGATCACATGCGAGATGGCTCGGGCCAAGCTCTTCACCAAACTTGACGCCTCGAAAGGATTCTGGCAAATTCAACTAGACAGGTCCAGCAGAAAACTGTGTACCTTTAACACCCCTTTTGGCAGATATTGTTACAACAGGATGCCGTTTGGGATCATATCAGCGTCAGATGTATTCCACAGGATCATGGAACAAATGATGGAGGGCATTGAAGGTGTTTGCGTCTATGTTGACGACATAATCACCTGGTCCACCACCCCGCAGGTGCATATCAGTCGACTCCAGCGCGTTTTCAAACGCATACGGGAGCAGAACTTAAGCCTCAACAGAGCCAAATGCTCCTTCGGCCAGACGGAACTCAAGTTCCTAGGGGACCACATCTCTCAGTTGGATGTGGAGCCGGATGCGGACAAGGTGGCTGCCATCACAGCCATGAAAAAGCCAGAGGAAAAGAAAGTGGTCCTCCGATTTCTAGGCATGGTCAACCTCCTAGGGAAGTTCATCCCTAACCTCGCCTCCCATACCACAGCTCTCCGGAAACTGGTCAGGAAGACGACTGACTTCCAATGGCTTCCTGCCCATGAGCGAGAATGGAGAGAACTTAAAACCAAACTTACCACGGCCCTGGTATTGGCCTTTTTCGATCCAGCGAATTACACAAAAATGTTGACAGATGCCAGCCAATCTGACATTGGGGCAGTGCTCCTGCAACGCGATGAGGCCTCATCATGGGCCCCCGTTGCATATGCGTCACACGCCATGACCCCCACGGAAAAGCGCTACGCGCAGATAGAAAAGGAGTGCCTAGGCCTGTTGACCGGTGTCGTCAAATGTCATGATTATGTGTACGGCCTTCCCCAATTCGCCATCGAGACCGACCATCGCCCGCTGGTCAATATAATGCAAAAAGACTTGAACAACATGATGCCTCGCCTCCAGCGCATTCTGCTCAAACTACGACGATACGACTTTCAGCTTATATATACCCCGGGCAAAGACCTGATCATAGCCGACTCTCTGTCCAGGGCAGTCAACACCCCGTGTGATCCAGCGGGATTCGGCTGCCAGGTTGACGCCCATGTGGCCTTTGTGTCCTCCAATCTACCGGCCACGGATGAACGCCTCATCCAAATTCGCCGCGAGACTGCGGCTGACCCCCTGCTACAGCGTGTCATGCGCCACCTGATGGACGGGTGGCTCAAGGGCCAATGCCCGCAGTTCTGCAACATTAGAGACGATCTGGCGGCAGTCGATGGTGTCCTCCTGAAGCTGGACCGCATCGTCATCCCGCACAGCATGCGCCAGCTCGTCTTGGAACAGCTACACGATGGCCATCTTGGCGTGGAGAAGAGCCGCCGACAGGCCCGAGAGGCAGTGTACTGGCCCGACATCAATGACGACATCGCCAACACAGTGCTCAACTGCCCCACTTGTCAGCGGTTCCAGCCGGCCCAACCACGTGAGACCCTACAGCCCCATGAGTTGGTCACGTCCCCTGTTCCACGCGCTCAGCAGGGATATGTTCTGATTGTAGACTATTTTTCGAACTACCCGGAGGTGGTACGCTTGCACGACATCACATCGTCTGCGGTCATCCGTGCCTGTGAGGACACCTTTGCACGGCACGGCATCCCACTCACTGTGATGTCGGACAATGGCCCCTGCTTCGCAAGCCAGGAATGGTCCAACTTTGCCAGAAGGTACAACTTTGTGCATGTGACATCCAGTCCCTTGTGCCCCCAATCCAATGGCAAGGCGGAGAAGGGAGTCCACATAGTCAAACGGCTGCTCTGCAAGGCTGCCGATGCGGGATCTAAGTTCTACCTCGCCTGGCTGGCCTATCGTTCGGCCCCAATGTCCACGGGCCTGTCGCCAGCCCAACTGCTCATGGGTCGCACTCTGAGGACGACGGTGCCGTCCATTCACGTCCCAGACCTTGACCACGTTCCGGTCCTTCAACGAATGCAATTGTCTCGTGCACATCACAAGACGGCTCATGACGCTCGGGCAGCTGATCTCCCTGCTCTGGCTCCAGATGACAATGTCCGCATCCATCTTGCGGATGGTGGCTGGTCTGCAACTGCTGTGGTTCTTCGGCAGGTGGCTCCCCGCTTGTTCCTGGTTCATCTACCGGATGGTTCCATTCGGCGGCGCAATCGGCGTGCCCTTCGTCTCGTTCCGCACTCGCTACGTGATCCTCCGCCGGTGCCACGGTCGGGTTCCTGATGGCGTGGAGCGCGTGCGATCCCATCCTGTCAGAAACTCGGCATGGTGGCTGCAGCCAGCGCCGCCACAGTCGGGGAAAGGCCAATCCGCGGGCAGAGGGGGACATTATTCGGGACAGGGGGCACTATGGGGAGGGGGGGGGCTGGGGTGGGCAAGCCAGCCAAAAGGGGGGCACTATTTCACAGGCTGGGTCCGCGAGCAGCTTCCGCCAATTAGCACGCTGCCGCCGTTGCAGGCCGCCGCCGTGTGCATGCGCTGCCACGGACTCGGCAATTCTCCGGGGCGTATCGGCAGCTGGAGCTGGCTGCTCTACACTGCTGGCATGCTAGCCCCCAGCAAAATGGGGAATCGATGGCCGTTTTGCGCCATTTCTTCTGACTTAAAACGCCACCGTTCCCACGCCAGCGCGGCGACATAGCTCCAGAATTGGAGAATCCAGCCCCTCATCTCTTGGACAGTGCTGGTTGAATTAGTGAGTGGGTCTTATTTACCTGTCAGTTTTGTGTGATTTTGTGGGGATGCCTTACCTTGGTTGTCTCATGTGATCTGATGTCTCAAGTGTATTCGGAATGCTGTGCAGCCTCACTGGGATTTTGTCATGAGTTCTCCATGATGCAGAATGCAGACTGAATACACATTACTTTGTATGTGCCTCATGTGAACTCGACTATTTTCCTGAATTGAAAGGGATTCCAATTGTTCAATGCACAGCTGGTGTCTAACAACAGGCAGTGCATCGTGCAAGTGAATGTCTATTATCCTGGCAGCAGTGGCGGTTTCTTCGTTCTGCAGCAATTCTCTGTGAAGTTGACCCACCATGGCAACCCAAAGGCTCGCATTGGCTGACAAGGGGTTTCCATCTATGACATAACTCATACTTCTGACCAGAACTCCATGTACATGTGATCAGCAGGGATACAATGAGAGTCACTCCATCATGGACAACATATACCACCTCAAGGAGCATTTCCACTGACAGAATCAATCTCAAGGAACCCAACAGCACTCAGCTTGAGTGTAAATTAAGATTTGTGGCACTATGTTGCATGTTGCATAAACGTGTCATTATGAGTGAACAGCCCTCACCACCATATATCAGGCAGGAATCTGAGGAGCATGGAAACTAGAAGCGTATGTGGAAGACTATGTGCAACAGGGATGAGGAACAGGAAGAGGAAGGCAAGATCCTACGTAGGCAGCCCCTTTCTGCTTAAGCTCTACTTGATCAAATAATTTATGAGCGATAATAATAACCAAACCACAATGTCCTGCTCTCCTTACTTTTGCTTCATTGGTGATAATCCTCTTTGTAACAGAAAACTAAGATCCAAGAGTAAATGAATGCTCCAATCCAATTTTAGAATTTCAATCATGACATAATATATCCAAAAATAAACTGATTACTTTTGTGGAGTCCCTCAGTTCCTGTCCCCTGTTAATTCTATTATTACTTATATTTAATTGTATGCAGTTGGTGGGCATTAACTGGTCACTCAATTAAATCCCTGTGAATAAACGGACTCTTACCTGTAGTAATAATGACAATATTTAGTAGTGTCACAAGTGAATGAAAATGAATGAAAATCGCTTATTGTCACAAGTAGGCTTCAAATGAAGTTACTGTGAAAAGCCCCTAGTCGCCACATTCCGGCACCTGTTCGGGGAGGCTGTTACGGGTATCGAACCGTGCTGCTGGCCTGCCTTGGTCTGCTTTCAAAGCCAGCGATTTAGCCCAAGTAGGCTTATATTAACACTACAATGAAGTTACTGTGAAAATCCCCGAGTCGTCACACTGCGGCGCCTGTTCTGGTACACTGAGGGAGAGTTCAGAGTGTCCAATTCACCTAACAAGCACATCTTTCAGGACTTGCAGGAGGAAAGCGGAGCACCTGGAGGAAACCCACGCAGACACGATGAGAACATGCAGACTCCGCACAGACAGTGACCCAAGCTGGGAATCAAACCCGGGCCCCTGGTGCTGTGATGCAACAATGCTAACCACTGTGCTACCGTGCCACTATTAGTGTAAGGAGATGTATGCTTGTAAAATGCAACTCTGCAAAAGACGTGTGCAACCGTGTTAAGATTGGCTCCAGTTCTATCCTTCACCAATTGATGTCCTGGAATAGCAGAGAGTGGTTTCCAAAAGGTGAATGTTTTAAGCTAAGAAAAAGAGTGGACAAAAACTTCCACTCTAGTAACCTTTGTGAAAATTTGCAGAAAGCAAATTAAAATTGTGCAGGTATGATTGCACCCTGATATTCTCAGAGCGAGAACCAAATGACCAGTGGAAGAATGCAACAGATAAATAGACATGGATTATGTCCTCACCAAAGAGGAGGCAAGGTATATCCTTGTTTGTCAAATATTAATCTTAGAAAAGGTGAGGGCAGACGTAAAGGGGGAGAGTCTCCTGCCGCATTGCACCCGGTGAAAATTCCACTCTGTCGGGAGAATTGTGGGAGAGCTCCGAAACTGGATTTGCGCCAGGTGCAAATCAGTTTCCCATTCTCATAGCCCGTTCCAGCTAGCATGATCAGGATCTCAGCCAGAAAGGATGAGGTAAGAACCCAATCACAACTCATTTGTATTCATTTTAATCTCATTCACGAGATTAATTTTGAATGCAGAGGCCTTCCAGTATTCACCTGCCTCCTAAGTGGAAAGTCACCCAAGCGCGAATCACTACTTGTCCCTAAACGTGAGGACCATGCACCAGGAACACTGAGGGGGAACCATGGCATAGGAATCTCTCTACATTTACCTCCAGAGTGCCGACAGGGGTCCTTAAGAAATGGTGGGAGTTGGGGGGGGGCTAGAGCTGGGTTGGAGGGGCTCAAGCCGGCATCTTCCCTGGGATGGGGGTCGTGTGGCAAGTCTTCCCTCTGTAGTCTTGACAATTTTAACCTCTCTTTCAACATGCCAATTTCAATTATCCGTCAGGTGAAGGCAACAGTCTTCCCTACGTAGCCTTCAAAGCTTTGATATCTCTCCCAGCATGTCAAGTTCAAAGATCTGGCAGGTTACGGTAAAAATCTTCCCTTTTATGCGTTGGAAGATTTGAAGTTCTTTTTTCACATTCAATCTCATTCCCCTTTAACCTTTAAACCCTCTGAGTTTGCTGAGAAGACTAAAAGTTTTCAACTGCGTAGTTTACATTCATGGTCCATTACCTTTTCAAGTCTCTTGATTGGCAGTTCCAGGCTATTTCAAATAGAGTTTCCTGAAGTCCTTCACAGAAAGACCAAGTGCTCTGTCTGACTGCTTGTTTTTTCTACTGGGGTTTTCTCCATTCTGAAGCCCTTGCAACAAACATCAGGTGCTCTGCATGAGTGCTGCTCCCCTGGTACCCTGGCAGTACCAGCCTAACAGTGCCAGGTTTCCAGGGTGCGGAGCCAGGTTCCACTACCATAGGGTGGGGCCTAAAGGGGGTAATGAGGGAGCCCTGGGGGTGGGGAACTGATGAATGGGCCATTCGGTGACCTTTTCCGAACTCATAGTGGGATGTCATTTACTTGGAAGGTCCTTCCAGCAACTGGGGGGAGGGGAAATTGCTCGCAATAATGGGGGGGGTTTGTCAGTGATGGGGGGTTGGATCTCAATAGTGTTATTCTGAGATTGAAGCACGCTTTAAAAAGGACAATCTCTGAGGGTATGGCTAAGTTCTTTGGGTCCCGCAGCGCCAATCACCCCGGCTCCAAAATAATTTCTAATTGGCGGTGGATTGCGATCTGGATCGTGCCATTCCACCTGGCGGGAATTGCACCTCGTTTCATGCTGGAGACCACGGGCGAGATTCTCGACCCCCGCCCCCCCCCGCCCCGTCGGAGAAACGCCGGGGGGCAGCGTGAATCCCGCCCCCGCCGGCTGCCAAATTCTCCGGCACCGAAAATTCAGCGGGGGCGGGAATCGCACCACGCCGGTCGGCGGGCCCCCTCCTGCCGATTCTTCGGACCACGATGGGCGCGGGCGGGCTCTGGGGTCCTGGGCGCAGGACGATCTGGTCCCGGGGGGTGCCCTTGCGGTGGCCTGGCCTGCGATCGGGGCCCACCGATCCGCGGGCGGGCCTGTGCCGTGGGGGCACTCTTTTCCTTCCGTGTCAGCAATAGCCTGCGCGATGGCCGACGCGGAAGTGACCCCCCCACGCATGCGCGGGGATGACGTCAGCAGCTGTTGACTCTCCCGCGCATGCGTGGACTTCTACCGGCCGGCAAAGTCCCTTCGGCCCCGGCTGGCATGGCGCCAAAGGCCTTTGTCGCTGGCCGGCGGTGTTCCAACCACTCCGGCGCGGGCCTAGCCCCACCTTTGGGGCGGCCCGACGCCGGAGTGGTTCCTGCCACTCCATCCCGCCGGGGCCCCCCACCCCACCGGGCAAGAATCCCGGCCCACACTTCGACATTTTTTGGGAACATTCCGCCCAAAGTATTTTGTGAGCTGGATGTCAGTGATTTGGCGAGCAATGAAGGATTTTTCTTTTTATAAATTTAGTGTACCCAATTCATTTTCCAATTAAGGGGCAATTTAGCGTGGCCAATCCACCTACCTGCACACCTTTGGGTTGTGGGGCGATACCCACGCAGACATGGGGAGAATGTGCAAACTCCACATGGACAATGACCCAGAGCTGGGATCGAACCCGGGACCTCAGCGCTGTGAAGCAGCAATGCTAACCACTGTGTGCCGTTCTGGCCTGGCTAGCGATGAAGGATTAACGTTTTACTGGAATATTTGGATGAAATTTACATGAAAAATGCCTTAAACAGGGTTGGGACCTCCACATTTGGGTCTGTGGAGTCGGGCCCACTCTGAGAACATCTGCCCCATGTATCATGATGCGATGAAGCGGAAAGGCAAGGCTGGCCTAACATTTGTTCAGCGTATTGTTTTTAGGGAGATATTTAAGAAGTAGAGGGTGGAGGTAAGGCAGAGAATTTTAGAAAGAGTTTCCTGGACAAGTTGATATTATTTTGCCAGAAAATTATTTCTAATCCATTCTGAATAACCAACCCTGATTCAGACACTAAGCAGTCACTATCTGCACAAGCACCAAAGTATTTTGAGTTTTGGTACAGAGTTCTGGTACAGTATTTCTCTTGCTGAAAACATAGGTCTGGAATTTGGACATGAGCAGCAAAGATTCAAACTCATGGGTTGCTGAAAATCTTTGAGGAGCCCATTGATTTCAATTCTTGATGTGTGCTCCAGGCAATGCTCTGATCCGGTTCGCAAATTCATAAAATTATGCTTCATAAGTCAAGTTGAAGAACAATCAGCGACAGCAAAAAAAAGAGGTGAGGTGAAGAAAACTGCAGTATAACTTGTCTGGGAAATCTTGTGAAAGAAATTTGTGCAAGAAATGTGAGATTATCTCTCTGGTGCCAGAGCAGAAATTCAGACGAAAGTTGATAGTATAAGTGGCTTCCATTGACTCTGAATTGATCTGTATAGATGCCAGCCTGAGATCTGTGCAATCATTTTAAAGATAGTGATAAACTGAAAGAGAGAGTAATGTGGATGAGTCTATGTCATGAAGGAACCTCCCAATAACATGGTTGAGGAATTTATTGACTGTTTAAATCAATAATGAAGAACGGTCATTTGGTGTCATTACAATTCCTGAAATTAGAATGTGCCCATAATTTTTCTTTTAACGATTGTTTTAAATCTTGCCTGAACCTTGTAATACGATTATTGAAATTAAACCTTAGAATTGATTTGTACGCATTTATCGTGCTGATTTTCAATGTAACATCCAATCTGTTTCATTTATCCATTTTTATACAACAAGATATTTTATTCTTTAAGATAATTATTTGCAGCATCAGACTTTGCAGAGAAACAGAGTCAATGGCTAGAACATTATGAGGCCTTTAATGCCAATCGGGAGGCTGGCAAATTGACACAGCCAGGAACTGGAGAGATGTACCCAATGTCTTCCTCCTACCATGTCATTTTGCCCGTGGTGGGAAAGTTCGAAAACTTGTGCCTCTTAATTAGCCAATTAAGGGCTACTCCTGCTTCCTCCGTCAATTTGCCTGCATTGGAAGACTTGCTGCTGCACGGGGAGATTGTTCAGTGAAACATGACACAACCTAGAGGACTCTGAGCGGGGTATCTGTTTTGGGGGGGGGCACTCCATACCCCACAGAGGGGGCACCCCATGGCAACAGCTCCACTTGTGCCTCACAACACTTCTGTACAGTGGGACCTGCTTGCCTGTCTCCCACCTCATTTACCCCTATTTGAGGGTGACTCAATGACTGAAGCGTCCAATCTTTGAACCTGCAGCTTAACAATGGCCTCCAGGCTACTGAGCTGCTGGTCCTCTAATTAGGCTGATGATTCTTGAGGGCCGCTACCGTCAGAATTTGATGGTGGCACTGGCAACATCTTCCCACTGAGAATATGCCTCTCCACATCTCACTGCCAGACGAAGCAGGGCCGCCTCCCACTTTAGGCTCTAATGGCAGGACTCCAGCCTTCGTGTATCATGACTAGCCAACGGTGCAGGACCTGAAATATTAATTTTATTTCTGTCTCCACAGAAGCTGCCAGAGCTGCTCAGTACTATTGTTCGAGGTGATGTATGAAAAGTGTCACACATATAAAGGCACTGCAATACTGAGTCAGAGAAGCAGGAGTTTTATCTAGGTCAATTTGAGGGCATCCAACCTTTCACGTGGGTCAGGATTCCTGCTGGGCAAAGATGTGACACTCTCAGGCATTGCAACAGCCATCTGCAAAGTATGAGCAAGGTGTTTCATAGGTTTCCTTTGCCAACTCCATATTCCTCTTGCTCTGTTAACCCTGTAAAGAGAACGTTCATATCAGAAAGCTTGAAGTTGCCAACTCTTCTTTTGCCCCATCGGTTTCATTCTTCTAGACCAGATTTGAAATTTTATCCAGTGCTGCAACTTCTCTTTAAAGCATCATCAGATTTAATATCCCACTGCTATAACTGGTCTCCACATTTCCCCACTCTAGTTCCTTTCCCTCTCTTTCCCCAGCCTCTCAGGGTCTATTCTTTAATTAACTCCTGCCTCTGCAGAAGTTTTTCTACCCACCCCCAATCTCCGATGAACCTGCTGGTTGGATTTGCACTGCCTCACTGCCTCTCCATATTTCAATGATATTGAATGGGGTTAGTACCTGGATGTTGTGGACTGTGGAAGTCTGCCTGCCTCATTTCCTGGTACTGCAATAACACAGCCAGAAACATGAGCCCACTTGATAACTTATGTTGTTAATTGATAAAACAGACTGATTTAAATCTGAAGCATTTAGGGTCAAATACAACTCCAGAGAGTAAAACTGCTGGTAGCATAATAACACTAACCCTATGCCCCTCTCCACCACCCCGATCATGCCTTTTCCAATTAAATCCATAGAAAGAAAAATCAGGTGGTTAGTCTACTAACACCTATTTCACTCCTGTTGCAAGTTGAAGTGTATTCCTCTTTACCTGTCTGCTATCTAAACTATTGTGTGGAAATAAAGGTGCCATTCACTGTCATTGAAATTGTTTGTTAAAAATATCTGATGTACAATTGTTTTGTGAGTATAATTTGAATGACAAATATTGGAGGTGAATAATACTAATGAGAAAAATCAAACTGCTGGTAGGTGCTCTGGCCTTGAAATTATGCAGTGTGAATATGACATATGGGCCGTGATTATCTGAGCCTCCGCGCCAAGATCGGGCTCGGCACGGGGGTGGAGAATGGGGCGTCAGACCTGCGATCATATCCGACACCTTCCCGCGATTCTCTGCGGACCGGAGGCCAGTTGCGTGAGTCAACGCGGTGCTGGCCGGGAGCCATTGAAAGCGCCCCCCGCGGCGATTCTCTGCTGGCAGCTGGCCGAGTTCCCGCTGGCACGGTTCTAACATGGTTCCACGCGGCGGGCACTCGGAGTGGCGGCTGCCATGGCCATCCTGGTGTGGGCGGGGGGCCCGTCACCGGGTGGGGGGAAATTCTCCAGGACGGCCAGAGTTCCGATCTGGGGCCACCGATAGGCGGGCGTGCACGATCTGGTGGGAACTATTTTGTGGGGGCCGGCTTGCTGTGTGCGTCCACCGCCACAGGCGGCCATCGCGCACATGTGCGGACCCGCAACCGGAAGTGCAGGACCCCGTATCGGCAGCCGAAGCTGCGCGGAGCACTCCGGCGCCCTGCTGGCCCCCTTCAGCTCAGTGAATCACTGGGCTGAGGGATCCATTGACGCCGCCGTGAAATGCTCCGGTGTTTTCACCAACGTCAACACTTAGCCACCATTTCAGAGAATCCCGGCCATGAAGTCTCACCATACTTTAATAAAGGCAGTAAATCTGTTTATTTGAAATGAACCAGCATCTCCATTAAAATTGTGGAAAAGAGGATGTCTAATTTCAATATCAATGTGGTTTTCATCAACAAAAGAAATGCAGACATTGTGACCATGCAGCTGGATTTTGTAGTGTTGCTAACTTTGCCTTGGTTCAATTGCTCTGTTTCATTACCTTTGCTCTCGAGTCGCCAGGTATCTTTATGATACCTCCACGAGGTTCAAGTCCGGGTAAGGATCAATAATCCAATACACCGATTAGTAAGATTTAAATCAAAGCACATTTATTATACACAGTAATCGCTACTCATGCACAAATTCTACGTCTAAGCTACTTCTACAACTAACAGGCCTATACTTAACTTGGAACTGGCCCACCAGGTCAGGGAAACAAATGGCCTTTTGTTCAGGTTCTGAGCCTGCGGGATTCGAAGTTGGTACAGATTGGTAGCTAGGAGCGCCTATCTCGTAGCGAGCGTTGAATTAAGACTTACGAGTTCGATCTTCACTGGAGTCACTGCACCGGTCACGGTCAATGTTGGTTCGTTGTTGCTGGGTGACCCAGGCAGGAAGAAGAGCACGAAGGGGTGGAGAAGAAGAGAGCGATTTGAACTTGGGGCTCAATTCTTATAGTCCCCAGGGGCTTCCCGCCTTTCGGGGCGGACCCTGTACCTGGTCCCAAGTGATTGGACTTTGTCCCAATCGCTTGGTTTGATTTTCTCCATCACTGGAGCGATTCTCTGATCGATGGGCGGTCTTGAGGTGCTCGTTCACCTCCCTTTGTGTAGGCTCCTGCTGGCGCCGAAGAGTCTGGTTTTGCTTTGTGTGTCTAAATGTTGCTTATTGTTCCTGAGGATTGCTCATTAGTATGCAGACGGCTGTTGTTTTGTTATGCTGATGGTTGCCAGTATCGATATTGTCTGGCCTTTCCAGAGGTAAATACACAGCCAATCTGCAGCTGCTGGTTTTTGTCTTGTTGGCTGACTTTCCCATCAGCCTTTGCCGTTCGTCATTTTGAATCGGGAGTTGGCCATTTTAAGTGGCTACAGTAGCACCACAGGCGCCAGTGAGGTGGAAGCCCCAATCTCAAAACATTGGCTGAAATGCCGGTCATTTCCACATGACACATGCAGTGTGCCCTGACTGACGGTGTTAGTGCCATGTGAACATGCATTTTGCTGCACAAAGGCCCCCCCCCCCCCCCCCCCCCCCCCACCACCACCACCCTATTGATTTTATTTAAAGGGTCGACCATCCAACATTTCAGTGAGGAACTCTTGGCTGAATTTTGCTGGCACGGATTAATGGAAGTTCATATTACTGGGGGAGGTTTGCAAACGTCTTTGGATTTTAAGGGCATGGTGCTGGATCTTGACAAGGCATCAGAGGATTTGGCAGGCTTGTCTGGAGAAAGTTTCTTTGATTAGTTCAGGCTATGTTTATGGTCCTTCTTGGGCTTCAACATGATTTAGAGAAAGGGAGCAATGCACAGAGGGAGGAAAGTGGGTGCCTGTAGAAGGGCACATCCAATTTTTGGGTCTTCATGGAGCACTTCTCCCTCTACCTCAGCCAGGAGCGGTCTTTGAATTGTCTACCTTCTACCAAAGAGGTGATCACTGAACTGCACCTATCTAATATCCGATCTGCAGCCTCACAGCAGGGCCAGGACGGTGCTGTCAGTGGCTCTCAAGGACACCATTGCCCTAAATGTTTACATCAGTGAATCCCAAGTGGGATCATGTAATATTCGCAACATCTCGCAGTTGCAATTCCTCACTTCATCAGGCAGGTGACAGAGGTCCTGTGGAGAAGGAAAGGGAACTTTTTGATCTTGTCACTGATCAGAGAACATAAGAAATTGAAGCAGGAGTAGACTCAGCCCCTTGAGCACACTCCACCATTCACTGCAACTGCTTCCAATCCCCATATCCCTTCCCCAAGAATCTGTTGATCTCAGTCTTAAATGTAATTGTCATTGGGGCATCCACAACCCTCCGGTGTAGAGAATTTCAAAGATTCACAATCCTTTGAGTGAAAGAATTTCTCACTGTCTCTGTCCTAAATGATCAGCCCCTTATCCGGAGACCGGACTGCACCACCTTGGCATGCGGAGCAGCAGTGCCACCTGGCTGGCTGACAGACATGGAAGCTGGCATCATGCAGTGGTGGAAGTACAAACGCGGTCATCCTGAGAGAGGACAGCAAGTTCATGCACCTTGGAGCATGCCTCTCCCCGTTCAACAGGGCAGAGTCTCACCATTCCTCGTAATCTATTGGAGGACAAGTTGCTGGGCTGCAAGCCTCTTTGAACATTGGTAACTGCAGCTATGATGGCAGGTGCCTGAGGTTTGCATCACGCCATGACCCCAGTCTGAGCTGAAACTAAGATTTCGGCCATCAGAACCTGCATCATGGTTAGATTCACAAACTAAAAACAGAAAATTCTGGAAATACTCAGCAGGACAGGCAGCATCCATGGAGAGAAACAGAATGAACGCTTCAGGTCAGAAATGACCCTTCATCCATCTAAGAGAGGATGGGTTCCAAAAAGATGTGTGTTTTAAGTTGGAGCCTGACTTCCCCCGTGTTGCTTGGCAATAAGAGTCTTCGTGACATGCTTGCCAATGCACCAAGTGTCTGAGTGTGCATCAATATTCTCCAGTGCACTTCCCCATTATAGTCCTCCTCAGAGTCCTCTGTGGCAGAACTTGGGCGGGATTCTCCGCAATCGGCACGAATCAGTCCGGCATCGCGCCGCCCTAAAGGTGCGGAATTCTCTGCATCTTGAGGGGCCGAACCCTCACCTTGAGGGGCTAGACCCGCGCCGGACTGATTTCCGCCCCGCCAGCTGACGGGAAAGGCCTTTGGTGCCCCGCCAGCTGGCGCGGAAATGACTTTGCCGTGCGGCGCATGCGCGGGAGCATCAGCGGCCGCTCACGGCATCCCCGCGCATGCACAGTGGAGGGGGTCTCTTCCGCCTCCGCCATAGTGGAGACCATGGCGAAGGCGGAAGGAAAAGAGTGCCCCCACGGCACAGGCCCGCCCGCGGATCGGTGGGCCCCGATCGCGGGCCAGGCCACTGTGGGGGCATCCCCCGGGGCCATATCACCCCCGCGCCCCCCCCCCCCAGGACCCCGGAGCCCGCCCGCGCCGCCTTGTCCCGCCGATAAGAGAGGTGGCTTGATTCTCGCCGGCGGGACAGGCATTCCAGCAGCGGGACTTCGGCCCATTGCTGGCCGGAGAATCGTCGGGGGGGGGGGCCCCGCCAACTGGCGCGGCGCGATTCCCACCCCCGCCGAATATCCAGTGCCGGAGAATTCGGCAACCGGCGGGGGCGGGATTCACGCCAGCCCCCGGCGATTCTCCGACACGGCGGGGGGGTCGGAGAATCCCGCCCCTTGTCTGCAACTTCACAGATCTTTTTCCCCTTCTCTGCTGCAGCCCGGTGACTCATCTGATTCCAGTTCTATACTACCTTTTAAAGTTCCAGGTATTTCCGTTATCTGACCTGGTGGCTTGAGTGTTATATTAGGAGAGGTTGCTTCTTCCTCGGAGACCTGGTGCAGGTATTGCCATCCATGTCAAGGCAGCATGGACTGGCCAGGTGGGACTTCTAGGGTATATGAAAGTAGAAATGCAGAAGGAGGGGTTTGGTGAGGAAAATGGGCTGGCATCGAAAGCAAGACGCCCATGGTCACAGCGTCTGAAGCTTATATTTCATGTCAGAGAATAGGGTGAGGATAAGGTGGAATTTGGGAAAGGGCAGAAAGCAGGAACATACCAACATCCTGTTCTTGGTGATGTTTGATCTAGTGGCTCCAATAACAGCTGCTCCCATTATGCAGAGTACTGTCCATAAGACCTTGGAGCAGAATTAGGCCACTTGGCCTATCGAATCTGCTACACCATTCAATCATGGCTGATATATTCGTCATCCCCATTCTCCTGCCTACTCCCCATAACCCCTGATCCCTGTCTCCTCCAGAGGCCTCTGTCAATGCAGACATGTCTGTCCCCAGCCAGTTCTCTGCTGCCCCATGATGTTATTGGTCACATTGGCCTGCAAGAGACAGGGAAGACTGTCTGTGAGTGTTCTGTGATGTATTTTGGTGATGTGCCTCCAGCTGAATAGCAGACAATATGTGAAAGCAGTGAGGTCTGGATGTGAGTCTATCAGAATTGGTGTATCTGAAAGTGTGAGGTGGGATATTTGGATGTTTAGACATGGGTTCTGAGCCAGAATTCTCCATTTGGGAGACGAAGGATTACCGCGGGGGCTGAATAACATGCAATTTGCACTTCCGTTAGGATTGTTATTTGGTAAGCGGTTCAGGACATGCAAATGGGCAGCACTCTGCTGGCGCAAATTGGGAGCAATTTCCAGCCCAGCGGGCGTTGTATTCGCTGGGACCTGAGTTAGTGCTCAACGTACCATACGCTCACCGCAGCCACAAATATGCCTCAGAAAAGACCTCCCCCCCGAGGTCCAAGGTGGACCTGCAGCTCCATGCCAGTGAGGAGTGTAGGGACATCTTCTTCCCAAGGGTGGGCAGCAGACTCAAGCCTGCCCTCCTGAACTGCCTGGGAAGTGGTGGCAGACGTTCTCAGCGCTGCCAGTGTCACCAGGAGAGGACAGCTGATGATCCTGAAGGATGGAGGTCACCGGTCAGGCCTCTATGCTGAGAGGGCCAGAGAGCCACAGTGCACATGTCCTTTCGTTGGGGTGAGCTCTGCTGATCCCCTGCTTCCATGGCAGTGGAGCAGCGCTTCCAAGTAGTGCCAACATCTGGTGGCCCTGATTGAGTTTGGCCTTTGATGAAACAGCTGGGGTATGAGGGTGTCCAGGTTGGCGGTCTGGGTAGACGCTGACATAGCCAGAGGCCTCTGATCAAAGGACACAGGCAGCACTCAGCAGTATGAGAAGCCTGGGGCGAAATTCTCCCCAAACGGCGCGATGTCCGCCGACTGGCGCCCAAAACGGCGCCAATCAGACGGACATCGTGCCGTCCCAAAGGTGCGGAATGCTCCGCATCTTTGGGGGCCGAGCCCCAACATTGAGGGGCTAGGCCAGCGCCGGAGGGATTTCCACCCCGCCAGCTGGCGGAAACGGCCTTTGTTGCCCCACCAACTGGCGCGGAAATGACATGTCGGGGCGGCGCATGCGCAGGAGCGTCAGGGGCCGCTGACAGTTTCCTGCACATGCGCAGTGGGGAGAGTCTCTTCCGCCTCCGCCATGGTGGAGACCGTTGCAGAGGTGGAAGGGAAAGAGTGCCCCCACGGCACAGGCCCGCCCACGGATCGGTGGGCCCCGAGCGCAGGCCAGGCCACTGTGGGGGCACCCCCCGGGTCAGATCGCCCCGCGCCCCCCCCCCAGGACCCCGGAGCCCGCCCACGCCGCCTTGTCCCGCCGGTAAACAGGTACTCTAATTTACGCCGGCGGGACAGGCAATTTATCGGCAGGACTTCGGCCCATCTGGGCCGGAGAATCGTGCGGGGGGGCCCGCCAACCGGCGCGGCCGGATTCCCGCCCCCGCCGAATATCCGATACCGGAGACTTCGGCAACTGGCGGGAGCGGGATTCACGGCAGCCAACGGCCATTCTCCGACCCGCTGGGGGGTCGGAGAATGACGCCCCAGGAGTCTGTAAGTAGCACCAAAAGAGTGCATTTAAAAGATGTACTGCAGCAATGGCAGTTTGAGCCTTGTCACCCTGTTTATGAGGGGAACACCCCAAGTCCATGTACTGGGCGGCAAGTCATTCCCCGCTATCATCCCAGCCCTTGCAGCTACCCCCCAGCAAGTGCGACAATCTTTGAGGGTTTTTCAGTGTTTTATTAGCTTCCCTTTCCCCCTCCGCGGCCATGAAGCCCAGGCCCCACTTGTAAATGCTTGCGCTGATTTGCGCCCGTGAGATTCTGCCTTAGAGGGGTGGAGCATTGTGGAAGGGTGGAGCGTGAAGTTTCCAACCCTCTAATGATATTGAAATCCATGCAAATGGCAGTTTTGAATGGATCCGCCAGCGTGAGCACAAACATTGATTTAGCTGCCAGTGAGGGACCAGAGCATGTTGTTGAATCGGCACTGAGCACAAACCTCGATTTTTTGATCACCCGTGATTCTCCGCCCGTTCGCGTTTCCGACATTGTGAAGCGGAGAATCCTGGTTGCTGCAGAGGTGATGTTATTATGTTACAATTTGTTGGCTGACTTTGACCACCCTTGTGATGACATTGAATTTTTTGCTGCACTGTCAGATCCTGGGCTCCAGACTCTTGGAATTGATCCCCCTGATGACCTGTCCACATTTCTTTCTTGGGGTGCATCCTGAGGCCCATCTGGCCTTCCTTTTCACCTTTATCACTAATGACGCGAGTGTTGCATCTGAAAATTCTTTTTCCTGTTGTTCTATTTGCTGCACTTCTCTTTGCAGTGAAGCATATATAAAGACAGCTATAGTCGGTCCAGTAGCATGAGTATAGCTCCTCTTGAACAGAGGCAGGCTGTATTTAAGGGATCCAGTTAGCTCTGCGTCACATGAGCCTCCTTGCTGCTGAACCTCCTGTGCCATAAGGAGCTGAACACTAAAATAATTCAGATGGGGAGCAGCATAAAATTTGCATGCTGCCTGCCTCAGTGAGATCAAGTAGGGGGTAACAACACATCACAATCCATGTGCCTTATCCAATTCTCCCCCCCCCATATATTCAAATATAACATTTTCATTCCATTTTACAAAGAAAACCGATCCTTCTGAGATTTTCAAAGGCATTGCTGATATGTTAAAGAATATGATGGTAACTTCCCTAGACACAGGCAGTCAGTCACTCCATGACAACTGATGCAATCAAAGGGTTACTTTCAAAAAGAAGCCATAAATCCTATTGTTTATAATCAAATATACTTTAAAGCAGCTCTTGGATCTAATATAATAGTTATGCATTGGCAAATAATTTGTTTTTCATTGTGTGCATTCTGCTTGTTTACAAACTGCAGTTGTCACTGATAACACAAGAGATTACCCGTCAGTCAGCTGCACCTCAATGATAGAAAGTCTTGGTGATTTTCATGGTGCAGCAGTTTTATCACCGTCTCTTTGTCGTTGCATTCTTTGGTGTTGAAATTCAAAGAACTGTACTATATAACACCTCTAACACCATGAAATGAGCTCAGGCGCTTCACAGAGACATTATGAAACAAAATGTGACAGTTTGGGTAGATGAACAAAATCATGGTCATAGAGGTAGATTTCTAGGGGTGTCTTAAAAGAGAAAGGTCAGGTAGTGAGTGGGAGTTGTGTAGGGAGGGAATTCCAGAACTTCGGGCCTTGGCAGCTGAAGGCTTGCAATCTTGGGGAGGTGGTGGTACAGTGGTATTCTTGCTGGACTAGAGACCCAGGATAATAAAGCAATGGTGGAGCAATTAAAAGCAGGGATTATCAAGATGCCAGAATAAAGAAAGATCGATATCGCAGATGGTTGTGGTGCAGCAGATTACAATGATAGGAAATACTGAGGCATGGAGGAAGTTAACATGTTAAATGCTGAAACAATGTTAAAGTCCAGGTGTTGCCTAACCAGGAAGCAGTGAAAGTCAACGAACAGTGGGGTGATGGGACTTTGTGTGAGCAAAGACATGGGTTGCAGAGTTTCTGGGTGATCTCAGGTTTACAGAGTGGAGGACTTGGGAGACTGGGCAGCATTGTGTTGGAATGGACAAAATGAAAGGTAGTAAGGGCACTGAAGATGGTTCCAGCAACAGATGAGCTGTAGGACAGAGTTGGATAATGGTCGGATAGTGGAAATAGGCAATCTTACTGTGAGCATGGAAGTGTGGTTCAAAGCTCATCTCAGGGTCAAAAATGACACCACAGTTGCAAACAGTCTGGTTTAGCCTCATACAGTTGCTGGGGAAGGGAGCGGAGCATGGAATCAATTGATAGGGGATGAAGTTTAGGGGATGAAGTTTAGAGCAGAGACCAAAAACAATGGCGGGAATTTTCCAGCCATTCTCTCTGGCAGGATCTCCCTGTCCCACTGACGACAAATCCCCGCAACGCACTTTCCGGCGGCAGGGAACCCCGTTAACAGCAGTGGGACCAGAAGATTCCACCACTGGCCATCAGCAGACAGTCTCCACCACCATGGACCATGCTACGAGTGGAGGGGTAAATTTGCCCAATGGTTTCAGTCTTCCCAATTGTTGCTCGTTTTAGCCCTAGTTTAATTGCTCTTGTTCTATCACCTTTGCTCTTGAGTCGCCAGGTATCTTTCTGATACCGCCACGTGGTTCAAGTCCGAGTAATGATCAATAATCCAACACACCGCTGAGTAAGAGTTAAATCAACACACATTTATTACACACAGTAATCAATACTTATACATTAATTCTACTTCTAAGCTACTTCCTACAACTAACAGGCCAATACTTAACTTTGGAAATGGCCCACCAGGTCAGGGAAACAAATGGCCTTTCGTATGGGTTCTGCGGGATTCAAAGCGGGTACAGGTCGATAGCCAGGAATGCCTATCTCGTAGCGAGCGTTGGAGTAAGACTCACGGTTCTTGCGGCTGTTGTAGAAGGTCAGCAGAAGGGTCTCGAAGAGTGCGGAGAGGAGAAGAAGGGTTGATTTGAACTTGGACTCTGTTCTTATAGTCCCCAGGGGCTTCCCGCCTTTCAGGGCGGACCCTGTACCTGGTTCCAAGTGATTGGACTTCGTCCCAATCACTTGGTTCGATATTCTCCAATGCTGGAGCGATTCCTTGATCGATGGGCGGTTTTGGGGTGGTCGTTCACCTCTCTTTTGTGTAGGCTCCTGCTGGCGCCGAAAAGTCTGGGGTGGCTTTGTGTGTCTAATTTGTTGCACATTGTTCCTGGGGATTGCTAATTTATATTCAGTTGGTTGGTGTGTTGTTATGTTGATGGCTGCAGGTATCGATTCTGTCTGGCCTCCCCAGAGGCGAATACACAGTTTTGCCTGCAGCTGCCTGTTTGAGTCCTGTTGGCTGATTTTCCCATCAGCCTCTTCCATTCGCCATTTTAAATCGGGGTTTGGCCGTTCTAATCGGGAATTAGCCATTTTAACTGGCTACATATCCTCCTTGTGATCCTAACGCGAAGCGTGAAGGATCACATCATTATGTTACTTTCCATTCCCTGACCCGGGGGGGACACCTCCTACATGGCCTCTGCACTGACCATAGCAATGCACAAAAAATTTTAACTAACAATTTCATAGATTATCATAGAATTTACAGTGCAGAAGGAGGCCATTCGGCCCATCGAGTCTGCACCAGCTCTTGGAAAGAGCACCATCCCCAAGGTCAACACCTCCACCCTATCCCCATAACCCAGTAACACCACACAACACGAAGGCCAAATATACCACTTTTTCTTCCAAATTCTGGGCCTTTTTAGGGTTAACTTTACAACCAATTGAATGTAATAGTTCCAGGAGTTCGGACAGAAGCTCAATATGCTCTTCCTTGGTGTCTGTCTGCAGTAGTAGATCGTCTACGTACTGTGCCAGGCATTCGGGGCGAGAAAAGTTTGCTAAACCATTTGCCAGCTGGCGGTGGAAAATGGAGGGGGAGTTGTGGAATCCTTGTGGCAGGCATGTCCACGTGTACTGCTGTGCTTTAAAGGTGAAGGCAAATTTGTACTGGCGCGCCTTTGCCAATGGAATGGACCAGAATCCATTACTGATGTCCAAAAGTAGCGGGAATTGAGTCCCTGCTTGAGCATGGTCTCGGGACTTGTTGCTACGGTGGGGGCTGCTGCGGGGTGACTTTGTTGAGTTCCCAATAATCAATGGTGAGTCGCCATGATCCATCGGGCTTTCTCATTGGCCAAATCGAGGCATTATTAGTGGAGGCTACTGATCTAAGTACGCCCTGCTCTAATAAACTCTCTATTAATTTTAAGATTTCTCCCTCTGCCTCTTGGGGAATTCCGTACTGTTTCTGGGGTCTAGGGTCAGGTCCTGTTACTTGTACGGAGCCAGTCATCCGTCCACAGTCGTGCTTGTGGGTCGCGAATGCTGCCCTGTTCTTTTGCAGAACTGCCCTAACCTGCTTGTCCGTACTAAGCGTGGTCGGGTTGAACCAAAATTCGCCTACGGCGCTAATTTTGTTCATATATTCGCCTATGTTGAGCGTTGCGGGGGCTTTTGCGGATTTCGCCATCTTCCAGACACACTGGTTGACTGGATCGAATGATAGGTTGTGGGAATTCATGAAATCAATTCCTAGAATGTGTTCTGCTGTGTGGGGCAGGTCTACTAAAACCACGGGGTGTTTGGTGGTGATGGTCCCGATTTGAATGGGTACAGGGGCTGTGATGTGTCCCTGCTGTGAGTGGCCTGTAAAGCCGCTGAGGGTGATAGTGGCTGTAGTGGGCCACGTATCCTTTTGAAATAGGGTGGAGGAATTTATGGTGGTGCGGGACCCTCCTGTGTCCCAAAGAAATTTGATAGGCTGTCCCCGAATTTTCGCTGCAACTACGGGTCGTCCTGACCTATCCCAAAGGGCGTCACAGACCCAACTGGGGGAGCCCGTACACCGTCAGTCCGTTCCGGTCAAGTCCATCTGATCCGAACGGGCGCTAACGCTATGGATGGGCTCTGTCTTTTTCTTACTCAGAGTGCCTGCTGGGATCTCTGTATCTTTTTAGGGGCATTGCACTCTTTGGCGAAGTGTCCCAACTGTCCGCAGTTGTAACACTCTAGTGACTTGGGTGGGGGGCTGTTCTTTCCCTCATTCACCCATGCGGGGTTCTGGTGTGTTGTTTTTACTGCCTGCATATCTGCGCCGGCCTGCTTTTCCTCGCTATTTTTAACGGTGGGTTTGCTCTGAAGAGATTGCTCCCAAATGCGGGACAATCTTTTCACTACCCACTTCTCGTTATGAGCCTCCTCTGAGGAATCATAACTCGTACAGGCTTTCTGTCCTGCATCTGTGGCATGGGAGATAAGGGTGCGAGTCCATTTGGCCATGTTGTCTGGGGACAAATGGGCAAGGTCTACGTCTCCGAAGACTGCTGCGAAGTGAATCCACAGGCGTCCAGCGAACGCTGTGGGGTGCTCAGATTTCTTCTGCCTACATTTATTGAGGCCATCTACGGGGTCACCCCGGTTATACCCGATCGCATCCAGGATCGCGGTATGCATTTCTGCAAGGGTGCCTCCCCCTACATTCTGTGGGTCGGGAAGGGCTGCTGCTACCGACGGATCTAAACTTAAAACCATGAGCTTTACATGCTCTCTCTCGTCAGGCCGTACATGTTTGCCTGATGTCTAACTGTGGCAAAGAAATGGTGGGGGTCTGAGGCGGGGAGGAACGGTGTGATCTTCTCGCACGTGTCCCGTAATTAGGTCACTGTTAAGGGGGTGGTATATAGATATTCCGCATCGTCTGATGTGGCTGTGCGGTGGGTGGTTACAGGATTCATTGGAGCCTGAACTATCTGCTGTGTGGGGGGTTGGGGTGCTTTTCTCTTTTGGGGCTTTCCCTGCGCACATGTTCCCTGAACATTTCTCTGCGCTGTTTCATGTAACTCTTCCCAATCAGGGCCGTCTTCCTGGTCTAACTTTTCCCCAAAGGTTTCCTGAAAACCTTTCTGAACAGAAAGCAGTGACTGCAGCTCTGCAATCTGCTTCCGGCACTTTGCGTGATCTAAGGTGCTTTGTCTTTGTTCTGTGGTGGCAGCATGGAGTGCTCTTAATGCTGCCTTGAGATCACTACACTGTTTCTGTTATGGCCCTACCTGTTTTTCTGTCTCTTCTCTTACCAGGACTGCACGTTGCGTGTTCTGATAGGCCTTTTCATATAGCGACTGGAAGCTGCTTAAATGCGCCAGACAAGACTGGTGAGCCTGTTTGGCGTCAGCCACCTCTCCATCTTTTGCTGCCAATTTCCTCCTTACTTCTAAATTCTCTTTTTCAACTTCGCTTACATCGACTTTACTCATCCGATGTATGCCCTCAACTTCTTTGCGGAGCGTCTTGATGACCTCCTCTGTGCCTCGCAATTGTGCCAAACAGGACACAATTGCCGTCGGCTTGCGAGCTTTTCCCAAGCTCTTTTTGTGTATCTCGCTCAGGTTCTCCCACCAAGTATGCCCTATACTTCCGGGACCCGATTCCTCATTATTGCAGAAATCATTCCACAGGGGCCATCCTTTCCCCTTGAGATATTTCTGGATTTCCTCCTCCCAAATCGGACACTGTCCCACTCTACTGCTGCTGGTCGCTGCGACCGCAAATTCCTCAGGGTACATGAGGCGCTGCATTGCCTGCATTGCCATCTTTCCTATCCGACTGCTTCTTCTAAATTTGGAACAGGGGGCTAAGGCGGTGTTGTAAATGCGGGTACGGCTTTCGCTACTTTCCGAAAATACAGACTTCCGACAGTTTTGACGCAACAAAAATCTATCAGTTTTACCTTATAGCCCAGTTAGTTACGCATGCATACACACACTTCCGAATTATGGGTATTGATCAGAACTGCTTGAACACTTGTGGTTTTCGGTTTCCAATTGGGTTTCTACTTCAAATTTTTGGGTTCTCCCGGAGTGGTTTTCCACTTCTAGATCGGGTCCCGTCAGGATGTCGTGAAAATGTTGCTCGTTTTAGCCTTAGTTAAATTGCTCTTGTTCTATCACCTTTGCTCTTGAGTTGCCAGGTATCTTTCTGATACCGCCACGTGGTTCAAGTTCGAGTAATGATCAATAATCCAACACACCGCTTAGTAAGAGTTATATCAACGCACATTTATTATACACAGTAATCAATACTTATACATTAATTCTACTTCTAAGCTACTTCCTACAACTAACAGGCCAATACTTAACTTTGGAAATGGCCCACCAGGTCAGGGAAACGAATGGCCTTTCGTATGGGTTCTGAGCCTGCGGGATTCAAAGCGGGTACAGGTCGATAGTCTCGTAGCGAGCGTTGGAGTAAGACTTACAGTTCTTGCGGCTGTTGGAGAAGGTCAACAGAAGGGTCTCGAAGGGTGTAGAGAGGAGAAGAAGGTTTGATTTGAACTTGGACTCTATTCTTATAGTCCCCAGGGGCTTCCCACCTTTTGGGGCGGACCCTGTACCTGGTTCCAAGTGATTGGACTTCGTCCCAATCACTTGGTTCGATATTCTCCAATGCTGGAGCGATTCCTTGATCAATGGGCGGTTTTGGGGTGGTCGTTCACCTCTCTTTTGTGTAGGCTCCTGCTGGCGCCGAAAAGTCTGGGGTGGCTTTGTGTGTCTAATTTGTTGCACATTGTTCCTGGGGATTGCAAATTTATATTCAAATGGCTGGTGTGTTGTTATGTTGATGGCTGCAGGTATCGATTCTGTCTGGCCTCCCCTGTGGCGAATACACACTTTTGCCTGCAGCTGCTTGTTTGAGTCCTGGTGGCTGATTTTCCCATCAGCCTCTTCCGTTCGCCATTTTAGATCCGGGTTTGGCCATTCTAATCGCGAGTTAGCCATTTTAACTGGCTACACAATATATAACTGGAGAAAATTTCTCTTCATCCAGCAGCGGATGTCGAACAAGTAGTCTGATAATTTAGAGCTGGTAGAGGGTCCTGATAAGGTAGAGCTGGATGTCACCTGTGTACATGTGAAAATTGACATAGGTGCAATTTTACAGGTTGAGGGGCAATGTTGGGCATAAAGCCAGGGGCACAGAGGTGGGTAATGAGGTGGACACTGCCAGGGTGCACTGAGAGGGGAGTCACCCTCCTCATTGGGAGAGGGAGGGCTTCCCCTTATGTGTTGTGGGGGGGCAGTGATGAGTGTGTACAGGTGACAGCGGGTTGGTGTGTGAGGGTGTAGAGTGCCCCCCGATACCTCTGTGGTGGGAGGGAGGGGTCATCCATGGCCCTGGGAGAGTGGGAGCAAGTTTTCCTTTTGCAGATCGGATTGCCCTTTAAAGATGGCACCCTGCTGGCAAGGTTGGCCTCATCTGGCCCAGCTTGGCCAGAGTGATGGTACAAACCACACTCCCAAATTTTATTTTGACAGAGGGCGAGATACTCTGGCTTCCTCGCGGCATATTTCTCAGCAGTGGGAGACGGCCCGCCGTTGGACAGTGGGATCATCTGATCCCGCTGCTGTCAGTAGAATTTCACAATGAATCCACCCCATGCCGTCGAAGAAATTCATGACGGTTGTGCACCATTGGTGGGACTGGAAGATTCTGCTGGTGTGAACAACCGGAAAATCACCCAGAGTGTCGGAAGATCTGGTCAGAAACATGACTGTGTTTCTGAAGAAATACACGCACGGTTTTCAGTCAGAACCTGACTCTTTGCCATTTGTGGAGGAAAATACCACCCATTGTCTTTTCAGAGTTTCCTTGGACAGACTGCTGCCGAGGCAACATAACTTTGTCAGACCTCTGGCGGATAACACATTTGCAATCCAAGAAATTCATCCTTTACTATGTCTTCATGTAGCTCTGCAAAAATAATCACAGCTATCTTTCAAAAAAATTCAATAGTTTCCTGAGTTTTTAGTATTGTGAATCCTCAGGTCTTTTTCGTCATTGCAGTGGAGGATAAAGTGACTCGGATGGGAAACAACAAATCCTAGTCTGTTGCAGTCATGCTGTCAATAATTCAAGAGATCATATTATATGCTCCCTTAACTCCCAAAGTATGGTGTTGTTCATTCCAGCCAGGCTGGAAGCAGTCATCAGCTGCTGCTGGGAGCTTTATTCATGGAGTGTTTGCGCAGGCGACTGTTGCTTGAACCTTTTCTTTCAGTTAACTGTAAATACCGAAGAATGCCACACAAATTCAATTCCCAAATGCTTTAAAGTCTCACAGTTGTTCAGCCTCAGTGAACAGGCAAGTACAGCAGTGAAGGGAGACCATTCCTCCAACACAAACATTTACAATTTGACATTAAAAAGACTGGCAAGATCTGCCAATATTGGCCTTCTGTTTTACTCCAGAACTTCTGTCAAGCATCATTTCCCCTCTGTTTACGCCCTCCACCCTGCTTTAATTTCTTGGTTACCTTGTGAAAACTCTTCTCAATATCACTTAATGTTGTGGATAAATAATTATTGCTGTATGATATTAACCTCTTCTACAAATGAAAGGAGATTGTCACAGTAACATACCAATCCCAGTCTTTTTGGTACCAGTCAGTACTGATGTGGCATTACTGATGTGAACTGTTAACCATAGGCATCAGTGAGTTCTCCCAGTGAGCCAGAGAAGACAGAGCCAGGAGTGAGACACAGCTAAGAGTGAGTTTGGGAATTTGAATCTAGGTGGGAATTGAATCAAATCAGTAAGGCAGCTCACTTGAAATTTCAGGAGTTTAAATTAATTTAAATAAGGGAGAGTATCAAATTGAAGGAAAAAACATACAAAGTAGCAAAGATCATGGGAGACTAGAGGACTGGGAAATCTTTAGGGGGCAACAGAAGGCTACTAAAAAAGCTATAAAGAAGAGCAAGATAGATTATGAGAGTAAACTTGCTCAGAATATAAAAACAGACAGTAAAAGTTTCTACAAATACATAAAACAAAAAAAGAGTGGCAAAGGTAAATATTGGTCCTTTAGAGGATGAGAAGGGAAATTTAATAATGGGAGATGAGGAAATGGCTGAGGAACTGAACAGGTTTTTTGGGTCGGTCTTCACAGTGGAAGACACAAATAACATGCCAGTGTTACTGATGGAAATGAGGCTATGACAGGTGAGGACCTTGAGAGGATTGTTATCACCAAGGAGGTAGTGATGGGCAAGCTAATGGGGCTAAAGGTAGACAAGTCTCCTGGACCTGATGGAATGCATCCCAGAGTGCTAAAAGAGATGGCTAGGGAAATTGCAAATGCACTAGTGATAATTTACCAAAATTCACTAGACTCTGGGGTGGTCCCGGCGGATTGGAAATTAGCAAACGTGACACCATTGTTTAAAAAATAAGGTAGGCAGAAAGCGGGTAATTCTAGGCCAGTGAGCTTAACTTCGGTAGTAGGGAAGATGCTGGAATCTATCATCAAGGAAGAAATAGCGAGGCATCTGGATGGAAATTGTCCCATTGGGCAGATGCAGCATGGGTTCATAAAGGGCAGGTCATGCCTAACTAATTTAGTGGAATTTTTTGAGGACATTAACAGTGCGGTAGATAACGGGGAGCCAATGGATGTGGTATATCTGGATTTCCAGAAAGCCTTTGACAAGGTGCCACACAAAAGGTTGCTGCATAAGATAAAGATGCATGGCATTAAGGGGAAAGTAGTAGCATGGATAGAGGATTGGTTAATTAATAGAAAGCAAAGAGTGGAGATTAATGGGTGTTTCTCTGGTTGGCAATCAGTAGCTAGTGGTGTCCCTCAGGGATCAGTGTTCGGCCCACAACTGTTCACAATTTACATAGATGATTTGGAGTTGGGGACCAAGGGCAATGTGTCCAAGTTTGCAGACGACACTAAGATAAGTGGTAAAGCAAAAAGTGCAGAGGATACTGGAAGTCTGCAGAGGGATTTGGATAGGCTAAGTGAATGGGCTAGGGTCTGGCAGATGGAATACAATGTTGACAAATGTGAGGTTATCCATTTAGGTAGGAATAACAGCAAAATGGATTATTATTTAAATTATAAAATATTAAAACATGCTGCTGTGCAGAGAAACCTGGGTGTGCTAGTGCATGAGTCGCAAAAAGTTGGTTTACAGGTGCAACAGGTGATTAAGAAGGCAAATGGAATGTTGTCCTTCATTGCTAGAGGGATGGAGTTTAAGACTAGGGAGGTTCTGCTGCAATTGTATAAGGTGTTAGTGAGGCAACACCTGGAGTATTGTGTTAAGTTTTGGTCTCCTTACTTGAGATCTGGCACTGGAGGGTGTGCAGAGGAGATTCACTAGGTTAATCCCAGAGCTGAAGGGGTTGGATTACAAGGAGAGGTTGAGTAGACTGGGACTGTACTCGTTGGAATTTAGAAGGATGAGGGGGGATCTTATAGAAACATATAAGATTATGAAGGGAATAGACAGGATAGATGCGGGCAGGTTGTTTCCACTGGCGGGTGAAAGCAGAACTAGGGGGCATAGCCTCAAAATAAGGGGAAGTAGATTTAGGACTGAGTTTAGGAGGAACTTCTTCACCCAAAGGGTTGTGAATCTATGGAATTCCTTGCCCAGTGAAGCAGCAGAGGCTCCTTCATTAAATGTTTTTAAGATAAAGATAGATAGTTTTTTGAAGAATAAAGGGATTAAGGGTTATGGTGTTCGGGCAGGAAAGTGGAGCTGGGTCCACAAAAGATCAGCCATGATCTCATTGAATGGCGGAGCAGGCTCGAGGGGCCAGATGGCCTACTCCTGCTCCTAGTTCTTCTGTTCTTATGTTCTTATGTTATGTGTCAGCCAGTATTGGAATTTGTGTCTTGACTTGAACAGGCACTCAAGGATAGAAACTCTAAATGAGGTTAAGGGTCTTCTGAGAGTCTCACTGGGTTGGAAGTGGAGGATTCAGAATGGTAATCTCAAAGGGTGATGGTTAGATTATCTCCTGTTGGAGATGGTCATTGCCTGGCACATGTGTGGTTCGAATGCGAGATTTGGTGAAAGTATTCAAAATCATGAAGGTCTGGACAGAATAGATGTGGAGAAATAGTTTCCACTCACTAAAAGTTTGAGAACAAGAGGGCACAGATTTAAAGTAATTGGCAAAAGTGATGTGAAATAATCTTTTTTTAACACAGCGAGTGGTTAAGGTATGGAATGCACTGCCTCAGAGTGTGGCAGAGGCATTCAAATGTGGGATAGTGTGTGGTCAATTCCAGCCCCACTTGACCCGGAGTCACAACACAAGAGAATTAGCCAATAATTCTTGGAAAAATACCCCAAACCTTTGGGCTTTGGCTGCCCAATAATTACGGTCACCAGGTTTGTACATGTTAACACAATCGCTGTTTATTTATAACAAGAACTATAATGAAAACACAGCAAATGCAACTGGTCAACTACTATCTCATTCCTGATTTCTCATTTTAACTTGCCCCTACCCACTACACACATGCACAAGAAAGACAAAAACAGAAGGGAAGATAGGGGTAAAAAATCATAAGCAATGGGAAAAAATTAGTTTTTGTTTCAGATGGTGGTTTCCAGCACCTTATTCCTCTTCAAACCTTGTTTTCAGTTTGTGGTTTTATTGTAGGTTCATTCAGGCATCTTTAGTTTCAGAAATGCAACACTCACAGCCTTTCTGGAGAGAGAAAGAAGGTTGTTGTCTTTGTTTTCAGCCTGTAATAGTTTTCTTGTAGATTCAATCATTCAGGTTCTTTGCAGCCCCACGAAAACAGCCTTTCCAGAGAAAACATGGAGGAGAGAGAGTAGGATCTTGTCCTTGTGTTGCCAGGAGTCAAACTGAAACACCTTGGGACAATCATTCCACTGGGATAGGATCCAATCACCATCCGTTACTGGGCAGACGATGGCCTCTTGGGCCAATTCATTGGCCACCAGGCAATCAATCAAACCGAGTCCCACCCCACCTCTCTCTCTGATGCCAACACGTCTGCAGCTCCTGTTTAAACCAGCAGAGAGTTATCTCCTTAATTTCTGATTTCTCCTGCATGCCTTAAAGATACATGTTCACTAATCATCCATGGATCAAAATAATAATGGATCAAAATAAAAGAAAGGGGAAATGAGGGAATAAACAGGACGGACCCTTACAGAAGAGAATTAGACTGTTATCCGAAAAGGAGGAATGTGCAAGGTTACGGGCCGATGGCTGGAGAATGGCACCAGATAAATTGGAAAGTTGGTACAGTCATGAGGAGCCAAATGTTTTTCTTTATTCTTCTCTGGGATGTGGGCATCAAAGTCCAGCATTTGTTGCCCATTCCTAAATGCCTTTGCCCTTGAATTGCTAGGCCACATCAAAGCTCAATGAAGAGTCAATCACATTACTGTGGATTTGAAGTTGCATGTAGGCCAAGACTGGTAAGGATAGCAGATTGCCTTTCCCAAAGGACATTAGTGAACTGGATCAGTTTTCATGACAATCGAAGGTGGTTTTCACAGTTACCATGACTGAGACTAGCATTACATTCCAGATTTATTAATTGAACTCAAATTCCACCAGCTGCCATGATGGGATTTGAACCCATGCCCCCAGAGCATGAGCCTGGGCCTCTAGATTACCAATGTAGTGACATTACCAGCATGCCACCATCGCCCCATCGCCTCTTTTGTGCTGTAAGAAGCCTGTGAATTCTGCGATTATTCCAGTTATCAATCCAAGCCTAAATGTTGCTCAGGTCTTTCTGAATAGGGCTCAGTAATCTGAAGAGCTGTGAATGGTGCTGAACATTGTGTAACCATCAGCAAACATCCCCACTTCTGACCTTATGATGGGGGGGGGGGGGAAGGTCATTTATGAAACAGCTGAAGATGGTTAGATCCAGGATATTTCCCTGAGGAACTCCTGAAGAGATGTGACTACCGACCAGTGGCCCTGACTTCAGTCGTAATGAAGTGCTTCGAGAGGTTGATCATGAAGCGCATCACCTCCATACTCCCAGAACGCCTTGATCCACTGCAATTTGCATACCGCTGCAACCGGTTCACATCAGACACCATTTACCTGGCCCTACAGTCATCCCTAGAGCATCTCGAAAACAAGGACTCCTACATTAGACACTTATTTATTGACTACAGCTCCGCCTTCAACACCATAATCCCAGCCAAGCTCATATCAAAGCTCCAAAACCTAGGGCTTGGCTCCCCACTCTGCAACTGGATCCTCAATTTTCTGACCAACAGACCAGTAAGAATGAACAACAACACCTCCTCCACAATAGTCCTCAACACCGGCGCCCCGCAAGGCTGCAGTACCCCTGTACACACACGACTGCGTGGCAAAACTTGGTTCCAATTCCATCTACAAGTTTGCTGACGATACGACCATAGTGGGCCGGATCTCGAATAACGATGAGTCCGAATACAGGAGGGAGATAGAGAACCTAGTGGAGTGGTGTAGCGACAACAATCTCTCCCTCAATGCCAGCAAAACTAAAGAGCTGGTAATTGACTTCAGGAAGCAAAGTACTGTACACACCCCTGTCAGCATCAACGGGGCCGAGGTGGAGTTGGTTAGCAGTTTCAAATTCCTAGGGGTGCACATCTCCAAAAATCTGTGCTGGTCCACCCACGTCGACGCTACCACCAAGACAGCACAACAGCGCCTATACTTCCTCAGGAAACTAAGGAAATTCGGCATGTCCACATTGACTCTTACCAACTTTTACAGATGCACAATAGAAAGCATCTTATCAGGCTGCATCACAGCCTGGTATGGCAACTGCTCGGCCCAGGACCGCAAGAAACTTCAGAGAGTCGTGAACACAGCCCAGTCCATCATACAAACCTGCCTCCCATCCACCTCCCACTGCCTGGGGAAAGCGGGCAGTATAATCAAAGATCCCTCCCACCCGGCTTACTCACTCTTCCAACTTCTTCCATCGGGCAGGAGATACAGAAGTCTGAGAACACACATGAACAGACTCAAAAACAGCTTCTTCCCCACTGTCACCAGACTCCTAAATGACCCTCTTGTGGACTGTCTTCATTAACACTACACCCTGTATGCTTCATCCGATGCCAGTGCTTATGTAGTTACATTGTATATGTTGTGTTGCCCTATTATGTATTTTCTTTTATTCCCTTTTCTTCTCATGTACTTAATGATCTGTTGAGCTGCTCGCAGAAAAATACTTTTCACTGTACCTCGGTACCTGTGACAATAAACAAATCCAATACAATCCAATCCAATATTCTGGGACTGAGATGATTGTACTCCAAAAACCACAACCATCTTTCTTAGTGCCAGATATGTCTCCAGCCAGTGAAGAGCTTTCCCCCCGATTATCATTAACTTTTCTTTTACTAGGGCTCCTTAATACCACATGCTGTTAAATGCTGGATAGATGTCAAGAGCAGTCATTCTTACCTCATCTTTTGTGTTCAACTATTTTATTCATGATTGGGAAGGCTGCAATGAGGTCAAAAGCCAAATGACCCTGGCAAAACATGAATTGAGTGTCAGTGAGCAGGTTACTGATAGCATTGATGAGTGACAGAAGACTGAAGGGATGGTAATTGGCTGGGTTGGATTTGTCCTGCTTTTTGTGGATAGGGCAATTTTCCACACATCGTCATGTAGATGATAGTATTGTAGCTGTACTGGAACAGTTTGGCAAGGGACATTGTTAATTGTGGAGCATACGTCTTCAGCACTATTGCTGGAATATTGTCAGTATCCAGTGCCTTCTTATACATTTCTTATATCACATGGAGTGAATTGGATTGGCTCAAGATGGGCATCTATGGTGATGGGGACCTCAGGAGAAGGCCAAGATGCATTATCCACTGGGCACTTCTGGCAGAGGATGGTTGCAAATTCTTCAGCCTTGACTTTTGCACTGTGGTGCTGGGCTCCCCATCATTGAGGATGAGAATATTTGTGGAACCTCCTCCTTCCCCAGTTGTCCTCCACCATTCATGACTTGATGGGGAAGGTCTGAAATGAAATGAAATGAATGAAATGAAACGAAAATCGTTTATTGTCACAAGTAGGCTTCAAATGAAGCTACTGTGAAAAGCCCCTGGTCGCCACATTCTGGCGCCTGTTCAGGGATGCTGGTATGGGAATTGAACCGTGCTGCTGGCCTGCCTTGGTCTGCTTTCAAAGCCAGCGATTTAGCTCTGTGCTAAACCAGCTGAGCTTTGAACTGATCCTTTTGTTGTGGGATTGCTTAGCTCTGTCTATCACATGGTATTTCCATTATCAGCCATGCAAGGAGACCTTTGTTGTAGTTTCACCAGGGTGATACCTCATTTTAGAGATACTTGGTGTTACTCTGGCATGACCTCCTGCACTCTCCATTGGACTAGGGTTGATCGCTTGGTGGTAATGATAGAGTAACCTAAGGGGTAGAGTGAATAACAGGTAAGCTCTTTCTTTCTTTTTCTTTTTTTATCTAGAGGGGATGGCAGGGAAGGTAGTGCAATGTTCCTCCTGCAGAATGTTTGAGGTGAGGGACGCCGTCAGTGTCCCTGCTGATTTAATCTGTGGGAAGTGCACCCATCTCCAGCTCCTCATAAACCGCGTTAGGGAACTGGAGCTGGAGCTGGATGAACTTCGGATCATTCGGGAGGCAGAGGTGGTCATAGATAGAAGCTTCAGGGATGTAGTTACTCCGAAGAATAAAGATAAATGGGTGACGGTGAGCGGGGCTGGGAGGAAGCAGTCAGTACAGGGATCCCTGTGGTCGTTCCCCTTAGTAACAAGTATACTGCTTTGGATAGTTTTGGGGGGGGGGGGGGACTTATCAGGGGTAAGCCATGGGGTACAAGTCTCTGGCACAGAGTCTGTCCCTGTTGCTCAGAAGGGAAGGGGGAGAGGAGTAGAGCATTAGTCATTGGAGACCCCATAGTTAGGGGCATAGATAGGAGATTCTGTGGGAACGAGAGAGACTCGCGGTTGGTGTGTTGCCTCCCAGGTGTCAGGGTGCGTGATGTCTTGGATCGTGTTTTCGGGATCCTTAAGGGGAGGGGGAGCAGCCCCAAGTCGTGGTCCACATAGGTACCAACAACATAGGTAGGGATAGGGATGTAAGGCAGGAATTCAGGGAGCTAGGGTAGAAACTTAGATCGTGGACAAACAGAGTTATTATCTCTGGGTTGTTACCCGTGCCATGTGCTAGCGAGATGAGGAATAGGGAGCGAGAGGAGTTGAACATGTGGCTACAGGGATGGAGCAGGAGGGAGGGTTTCAGATTCCTGGATAATTGGGGCTCATTCTGGGGTAGGTGGGACCTCTACAAACGGGATGGTCTACACCTGGACCAGAGGGGTACCAATATCCAGGGGGGGGGGGGGGGGGGAATTTGCTAATGCTCTTCGGGAGGGTTTAAACTATATCAGCAGGGGCTTGGGAACCTGAATTGTAGCTCCAGTATACAGGAGGTTGAGAGTAGTGAGGTCATGAGTAAGGTTTCAAAGTTGCAGGAGTGTACCGGCAGGCAGGAAGGTGGTTTAAAGTGTGCCTTCTTCAATGCCAGGAGCATCCGGAATAAGGTGGGTGAACTTGCGGCTTGGGTTGGTACCTGGGACATCGATGTTGTGGCCATTTCGGAGACATGAATAGAGCAGGGACAGGAATGGTTGTTGCAGGTGCCGGGGTTCAGATATTTCAGTTAGCTCAGGGAAGGTGGTAAAAGAGGGGGAGGGGTGGCATTGTTAGTCAAGGACAGTGTTACGGTGGCAGAAAGGACGTTTGATGAGGACTCGTCTACTGAGGTAGTATGGGCTGAGGTTAGAAATAGGAAAGGAGAGGTCATCCTGTTGGGGGTGTTCTATAGGCCTCTGAAAAGTTCCAGAGATGTAGAGGAAAGGAGTGCAAAGATGATTCTGGATAGAAGGCGAAAGCAACAGGGTAGTAGTTATGGTGGACTTTTTCTTTCCAAATATTGACTGGAAATGCTATAGTTCGAGTGCTTTAGATGGATCAATTTTTGTCCAATGTGTGCAGGAGGGTTTCCTGGCACTGTATGTAGCTAGGCCAACGAGAGGCGAGGCCATATTGGATTTGGTACTGGGTAATGAACCAGGACAGGTGTTAGATTTGGAGGTAGGTGAGCACTTTGGTGATAGTGACCACAATTCGATTACGTTTACTTTAGTGATGGAAAGGGATAGGTATATACCGCAGGGCAAGAGTTATATCTGGGGGAAAGGCAATTATGATGCGATGAGGCAATACTTAGGATGCATCGGATGGAGAGGAAAACTGCAGGGGATGGGCACAATGGAAATGTGGAACTTGTTCAAGGAACAGCTACTGCATGTCCTTGATAAGTATGTACCTGTCAGGCAGGGAGGAAGTGGTCGAGCGTGGGAACCGTGGTTTACTAAAGCAGTTGAAACACTTGTCAAGAGGAAGAAGGAGGCTTATGTAAAGATGAGACATGAAGGTTCAGTTAGGGCGCTCGAGAGTTACAAGTTAGCTAGGAAGGACCTAAAGGGAGAGCTAAGAAGAGCCAGGAGGGGACATGAGAAGTCTTTGGCAGGTAGGATCAAGGATAACCCAAAAACTTTCTATAGATATGTCAGGAATAAAAGAATGACTAGGGTAATAGTAGGGCCAGTCAAGGACAGTAGTGGGAAGTTGTGCTTGGAGTCCGAGGAGATAGGAGAGGTGCTAAATGAATTTTTTTTGTCAGTATTCACACAGGAAAAAGACAATGTTGTCGAGGAGAATACTGAGATTCAGGCTACTAGACTAGAAGGGCTTGAGGTTCATAAGGAGGAGGTGTTAGCAATTCTGGAAAGTGTGAAAATAGATAAGTCCCTTGGGCCGGATGGGATTTATCCTAGCATTCTCTGGGAAGCTAGGGAGGAGATTGCTGAGACTTTGGCTTTGATCTTTAAGTCATATTTGGCTAGCTTGAAGAAGACAAAGGGTGGTGGTTGATGGGAAATGTTCAGACTGGAGTCCAGTTACTAGTGGTGTACCACAAGGATCTGTTTTGGGGCCACTGCTGTTTGTCATTTTTATAAATGACCTGGACGAGGGCGTAGAAGGATGGGTGAGTAAATTTGCAGATGACACTAGAGTCGGTGGAGTTGTGGACAGTGCGGAAGGATGTTACAAGTTACAGAGGGACACAGATAAGCTGCAGCGCTGGGCTGAGAGGTGGCAAATGAAGTTTAATGCAGAAAAGTGTGAGGTGATTCATTTTGGAAGGAATAACAGGAAGACAGAGTACTGGGCTAATGGTAAGATTCTTGGTAGTGTGGATGAGTCACGAGATCTCGGTGTCCATGTACATAGATCCCTGAAAGTGGCCACACAGGTTGAGAGGGTTGTTAAGAAGGCGTTCGGTGTGTTAGCTTTTATTGGTAGAGGGATTGAGCTTCGGAGCCAAGAGGTCATGTTGCAGCTATACAACACTCTGGTGTGGCCGCATTTGGAGTATTGCGTGCAATTCTGGTCGCCGCATTATAGGAAGGATGTGGAAGCATTGGAAAGGGTGCAGAGGAGATTTACCAGAATGTTGCCTGGTATGGAGGGAAGATCTTATGAGGAAAGGCTGAGGGACTTGAGGCTGTTTTCGTTAGAGAGAAGAAGGTTAAGAGGTGACTTAATTGAGGCATACAAGATGATCAGAGGATTGGATAGGGTGGACAGTGAGAGCCTTTTTCCTCGGATGGTGATGTCTAGCACGAGGGGACATACCTTTAAATTGAGGGGCGATAGATATAAGACAGATGTCAGAGATAGGTTCTTTACTCAGAGAGAAGTAAGGGCGGGGAATGTCTTGCCTGGAACAGTGGTGGACTCGCCAACACTAAGGACATTCAAATGGTCATTGGATAGACATATGGACAATAAGGGAATACTGTAGATGGGCTTTAGAGTGGTTTCACACGTCGGCGCAACATCGAGGGCCGAAGAGCCTGTACTGCGCTGTAATGTTCTATGTTCTCTGTTCTAAGAGGTCATTTTGCAGCTGTACAAAACTCTGGTGTGGCCATATTTGGAGTATTGCGTGCAATTCTGGTCGCCACATTATAGGAAGGATGTGGAAGCATTGGGAAGGGTGCAGAGGAGATTGACCAGAATGTTGCCTGGTATGGAGGGAAGATCTTCTGAGGGACTTGAGGCTGTTTTCGTTAGAGAGAAGAAGGTTAAGAGGTGACTTAATTGAGGCATACAAGATGATCAGAGGATTAGATAGGGTGGACAGTGAGAGCCTTTTTCCTCGGATGGTGACGTCTAGCACGAGGGGACATAGCTTTAAATTGAGGGGAGATAGATATAGGACAGATGTCAGAGGTAGGTTCTTTACTCAGAGAGTAATAACGGCGTGGAATGTCCTGCCTGCAACAGTAGTGGACTCGCCAACACTAAGGGCATTCAAATGGTCATTGGATAGACATATGGACCATAAGGGAATAGTGTAGATGGGCTTTGGAGTTGTTTCACAGGTCGGCGCAACATTGAGGGCCGAAGGGCCTGTACTACGCTGTAATGTTCTATGTTCTATGCTGTGCCATGCGGTTACAGATTATGGTTGAATACAATTCTGCTTCTTCTGATGGCCCACGGTACCTCATAGATGCCCAGTTTTGAGCTGCTAGATCTGTTCTGATTCTAACCTATTTAGTACGGTTAGTGAAGACAAGGACCAACACTCTTGCTTCTAAAGCATAAAATGAAAACAGGTAACATAGTTAAAGTATTCATAAAAAACAGCTAGAAAATGCTCAGGCTTGTACACATTATACAGGCTAACAAACTCAAAGGTCGTAACACATTTTGAAGATAAATTTGACAAATACTTCAAGCTTTCTATTGATGTTTTTAGTGTAATCTCAAATCTTTGTTGCCGTACAACCTACCACGGAATGTGCTGTATTCTTAATAAACTGTAAAAGCTTTAAAGAGCGAAACAACTTTTAATTAAATGATAAGCCAACATTTTCAAAAATAGCTAGTGAAATCAAAATTATTTATTTATAAGTGACACTCAACTAGATTTATTTAAGATACAACACAACACTGTATAAGATGCAACCTTCAAACCCTAATATGTTACTCCACTGATCTGATAGGATAATTAGAAGAAATAATGAAACACCATCCAAATCTCAAATTAAACAAAAATACCTTTACTAGGTTTGAACAGTACATTAGATCCATTAAAATACATCCAAAGATGCATGTTACTCACAAATACATTCCAAGAAATCAAAGGTATGATCACTCAATGAGCACTCACTTTTCCTGCTGATTGTATACTCTAGCAGAAAACCAGGCTGCCTAAATGAAGCACTAATTACTTCTTGTGATAATTTTTATGTTTTGCTTTCCACGTTTGACAGGATTCACAAGATCGTACTGTCCTATCAAAATCAACCTTAAGCTACAATATCCAATGAGCCATCGAAATCTTTATTCAAACTTTGGTATTAGAGACTCCTTGACAATGTCCATGGGCAGGATTCTCCGTTTGGGAGATTATGGGTGGGATTCACCATCGGCTGATGCCAAAATCGCGAAACGCGATTGAGCGGGGAGTAGCCCCCAATGCAAAAATCGTGATAGATACCAGTTTGACCCCAAATCTGGATCCTCCGGCACCCTGAAAATGGGGTAAATGCGTCCCTTGCCGCACAGCGTTTAAGCACCATTGGCATATTATTAGTGGGCCTGACCCTCTTTTCTCTGCGGCCTCCGCGATTCACCGCCGCTGATGGGCCGAGTTCCAAATGGCGCGGTTCACTTGTGGTCTCAGCGGTCGTGAACTCAGCATGACAGCTGCAGACTGTCCAGCGCCGCCACAGTCAGCCAGGAACTGGGCTGCTGGCCGGGAGGGCTTCTGCGAGGGCTGGGGGACAGGTGGGGGGTGGCTACGGGGTGGCCAGCATTTGGTAGGTTGGGTCCGCGTACAGCCTGTGCCATGTTTTACAGCATGACCACTGCAGGTCATCACCGTGTGCATGTAAGGCCATGGACCTGGCCACTCTCCAGCCGCTTTCGTTGCGGGAGCCGGGAGTTTCACTTGGCGGGGCTGCTAGCCCCTCACTGGTCGCAGAATCAGTGAGGGTTCAACGCCGATTTTTCCATCATAAAATGCCACAGTTCCCACGCTGGCGTCGGCACTTATCCTCCAAATCGGTGAATCCAGCCCTATTGTCTCCTGCCAGAGCTGAATTACACCAGTTCTACGATCCACAAGTGGGAAGCAATTCAGTGTTCCATGCCATGCAAATTTAAGCATGGCGTGGAATACGAGGGATTCCTGGGGAATCCCGCTATTGGGCCATCATATTGAGCAGGCGGCTCGATAGCGAGGTCACACGGCCGACCACCCCTCCCCGCACTGCAAATCAGCCTTGACCCCACCTCCAACTGCATAACAGCCCCCACCCCCAGATCGCCTGGGTGCCCTCCCACCTCCAAGGATGGGGCGACCCGACCCGACCTTCACAGGGACCCTGTAATAGGAGGGACCACACACAGGGACCCCCTGCCTAAAGGAACCACTGCCACTGACCCCTTCCCCCCACATCCCAGAAAAGGGACCCCTGGCTGGAATCTAAAGAGCATTCCAGACAGGGGTAGTAGAGAGCATTATAGCTGTAATACTCACCTTGTAGCTCCATGTGCCCATTCCTTGAAGGAGAGCAGTTGTGCCTGTGTCTGGTTCCCATATATCCATGATCTGTAAGCCACTCATAGCTTTTTGAGTTTGTGATTGACAGCTTGTAAAAACCATCTGCAGCTTTGATCCATTCATATCCCTTCATGTTTCAGTAGCCTAAGTGGTGAAACCCCAATGTTTGTAAACATTGACCACATCAAAGAGAGGTAAGTGCCGTGAATTCAAATATTTGAGTGCCTGGAATGTACTTCCATCTCTTACAGGTCTGTTTCTGTCCATTGGAGAACGCATTCCGGGTGTCCTGGAACCGAGATTCTCCATAGCCCTACGGTGAAATAGAGAATGGCGATCAGGCGGAGAATGGTTCCCGACGTGGAAACCGGAGTAGGCGCTGGTTTGACATTGGTTGGCGATTCTCTGCCCCCTCCAAATCGGCATCATCGGGATGCGCAGTCACAACCTCATTGGCGCGTCAACAGCCGGCCCACCCACGGTGCTCCGCCTCTGATGGGCCGAGTTCCCAATAGCGCAGGCCACGTGCTGACCCAGCGGATCGGAGCCTGGTGTGCTGGCTGCGGACAGTGTCCTCTGTCTCCACACCCGGCCGAGATCTGTGCCGCTGGCTGGTAGGCTTCTGCTAAGACTGGGGGGGAGTGGTGAGGGGTGGCCAGGGGGAGGGCTGTGGGATCAGGGTGGGCGGGTATGCGGTTCAGCACAGCCGGTGCCATGTTTTCCAGTGCAACCTGTGCGGTTGTAGGTGTGGCGGCTGCAGCTTGTCAGCCCTGTGTATGTAGGGCCCAGGGCCCGGCAATTCTCCGGCCGTTTTCTGCGTGTTCCGCCCATGTTCCACGCGGCGCCAGTGCTTGTCCCTCACGGTAACGGAATCGGGTTTCGCACCGATTTTCCCATCGTGGGACATCATGGATTCTCCTTTGGCGCTGGCACTTAACCTCAGAAACGGAGAATCCACTGTTTAAACCTCCTTTAGTAATTCTCCTTCACTCTTGGATGTTGCATATGTCTTCAATCTCTGTGTGAGGAAGAGCAGCTTTCTTTCCTAGTTGCTCACATATTTTCTGACTGCAGTATAATTAAACAATCAATGCCTCTTAAGTTACTAACTTCTTACAAATTGTTGCTTAAAGTATCAAATACATTCTTTATCTTATAAAGCATATAACCTAAATATGTCTTCTAATGTCTGTGAATTTCAAAAGCAGGCAAACTGACATTGTCCATCAAAGGACAATGAAAGATTCTTGTAGCTTTCAAAAAACTTTAGCTAATTTAATAAAACTGAATTAGCACTTTTTAAAAAGATCCAGCCATATCAAACCCTTGTCTTTGTGCTTCCAGACATAATATGACCATATTTGTGTACATAAAGCATCTCCAGAGTTCTAACTGGATATCACAGTGTGACAGAGGATGGAATTTTATGGTTCCCCATCGGCGTGTTTGAGGGTGGGGGGAGAGTTCGCAAAATGTGGCATATGGCCTGCCCACCATCTGCCCCAATCTGTCTGCCATTTTATATAGCTATGGATATGACAGATCACCCATGGGACTACTAAGTGGCCAATTGATAGACACTTAAGCGCGTCATCCCAACCCATTGCTATTTTACTCACTTGTGTGGGACAGCGCAGGCATCAGCCCATAATTGTATCCAGGAGGTGATGGATGTACTCTACGCTAGGCCCGCATACCTCATCATTTTGACCTGGAGCAGGACAATTAGGACAAGTGCGCAATGGGATTCAGCGCCAAAGCTGGTCTGCCACAAGTGCAGGGGTAATTGATTGCACTCATATTGCTCTAAGTGTCCCATGGCACCAGAGAGTCCTTTTCATCAGCAAGAAGTAGTTCCACTTCCTCAATGTCCACCAGATGAGGTCATGCATGTGTATGCACATTTTCCAGGGAGCGTGTATGATATCTACGTCCTCAGGCAATTGCAAATCCGTGCAATTTTCAAGGGTCATCCCAGGCTTCAGGAAAGGCTTGCAGGGAACAAGGGGTATCCCCTGAGGCCTTGGCTGATGATGCCAGAGAGGAGGCCAGAGATACAGTGAGGCTCCCAGTGCCACCCGGTCTGTAATAGAGCTGGCATCGGCCTCTTCAAGATGCGCTTCTGCAGCCTTGACTGGTCTGGTGGCAGCCTTGACAGTCTCCAGAGGGTCTCCCAAATCATGGTGAACTGCTGTGCCCTACATAATGTGGCTCAGCAACAGTCCAATGACCTTACTGAAGAAGACATCACGTTTCCTCGGATGGGAAGGAAGTCCTTGAGGGAGTAGAGGAAGAAGCTGATGAGGAGCCAGAGGAAAGAGAAAAAGTAAAGGCAAGGATCCGCATGGGCAGGAGGGCTTCCAGCTTCATGCAGCAGGACCAGCATGTTCTCCAACAGTTCAACAAGCCCCACCCCCCCACCCCCAATCCGTTGTGACCCCTCCGCAATAATCGGATTAGGGTTGCAGAAAAGCATGAGTCATCAGGATGCTGAGGCCTGGGAGTCCTTGAGTGCCTGCTGACCAGTCAATGCAGGAGGGTAATGATGTCTCGCAGTGAGGGATGGCCTGTGATGCTCCTCAGCTATTGCTTATGTTTGATTCTGTACACTGACTCCGTGGCTCATGTGCAAATGAGGTTCAACCTTCGATTTCTTTACCCCTTAGCACTAGACGAGTATTAGGAGCGAGAGTCTAGGGCTCACTAATTCATGCCTGAGTCCTTTCAAATTAATTTTTTAAAAAAACGATTTTATTAAAATTTTATACAAAATAATACAAACAACAACCCTTAAACCAGCCTTGAGGCTGCTGGTGGGAGATTGGGTGCTGCAGCTTGTGGGTTCAAGGTGACATTCTGGTGGTGACGGAAGGGTGGAGTGCAGACCGGGACCACTTACCCTGACTGATCGCAGTAGGGCATTCATCTTTTTCTGACATTGCACGCCCGTTCTCTTGGTCAGGCTGCTGGCACTGACCAGTGTGGCCACCGTCTCCCATGCGGGATTTGTTATCTTACTGGAGGGCCTCCTGCCAGCCCGAGGCTATATTGTAGCCCGCCTCTCCTCTATGGCATCCAGCAAATGACTGAGGGGCCCCTCCGAAAATATAGAAACTGGTTTCCTAGCTGCCAGCCTCCTGGATTGAATGAGAGCAAATGCTATGGAGCTCCCTTGATTGAAGTGCTCAGATGACCCCCGGGGGGTGTGTGCAAATTAGATGCTTCATGCCTCAGGCGCGGCATTTTTCACATGGGGAAAAAAAGCTTTCAGTGTGCCTGAAAATCGCGGTCAGTGTCGGCTGTCGGGGCCTGAAGGCATCGCACCAATTTTTTCAGCAAAAGTTACAATTTGCCACTTTTTGGGAAAATTCCACCCTTGTGTCACAAATGTTCAAACGACACTAATTTTTCTTCTTATATGGGAGCACTTCAAATGTCTGACAAATGTTGACAATTTTTATTCTTTGTAGCCTAATTACATTTGAGTTTCTTGCAGGGTATGAGAAAAAAGGGGACGGATTTCATGAATAAGCAGAAAAGCCTGACAGATGGCTGTTAAAATGTTCTATTGTGCAGAATTTAATGTGTCTCATTCCCATCAACTGTAGCCAGTGGCAATTTTTTCATTTTATTTACAGTCCAAATAAAGAGGCAACAATGACCAGCGAAAAAGTATCCATTGACGCATCCTTAAATCACCTATATTAATGAAGACAGGATATTTTTATCCACTAACAGAGGAATCAGTGGTATCTAAACAACCATATTCTATGATGCTTTAAAGTTCTGAAGATATTTCTACTGGATTTGAAATTGATATGCATTTGCCTGCTTCCCACCCCTAAAATGAACACGACAAAGTTGAATTGTGCAGCGTAGTGCACTTTGTTGGAATGGCACTGGAAGTACACAAAAAGCCATATTGTTCTGGGTGCTCCAAAGGAATTGAAAACAAATACAGTCCTCATTTAATATTTTACTGAGAGTCCGGTATCTCAAACAGGACCCTTTGGTCTCCGGCGAGTTGGGGGGGGGGCATGCCTGGCAGTGCATGGCACAGGGTGACACTGCCAAGTTAGCACTCTGCCCATGGTGGGGGGGTACATTTATGTGTGGTGGGGGGAGGGGTGCAGAGAGCTGACACTGAGGAAGGGGAGTGCCGGCAATACTTTTGCAGTGTTGCTGGGGGGGCGGGCGATGGTGGAACGCTGGTGAGGATTGTCGGGAGGGGGTATGGGATGTCGCTGAGGATTGTCAGGGGTGGAGGGACAGGTGGAACGCCAGTGAGGATTGTCGGGGTGGGGGAGAACCCCCATACCTCCTTGATGGAGACTGGGGGTCATTAGGCTACAACGTTGATTGAGGTGCCCTTTAAATAAGGTATTCCCAGCTCTGTACAGGTGGTTGCAAGCTCTATCAGGGCCCGCTCACCAGGTTCATGGTGTGAACCACACACACACTTTCTTTTTCTCCAAGGGGCTCAATATTTGGAATGAAAACTGGTCTGTCCAACTAGAGAGTTATATGCCGGTTTTCAGTCTGAGCCGAAGACTGCCAAATTCTGATAAGCTTCCGTCCTGTATCTATGTGGCTAATCCAGTTAAAGTTTAGTCCAAGGTGACTCCCAGAATGTTGGTGGTGGGGCATTCGGTGATGGTAATGTAATTGAATGTCAAAGGGGGATTGGTAGAGTTTCTCTACTTGGAGATGGTCATTGTTTGGTGCTTAAGTGGTGTGAAAGTTACTTGCCATTTATCAGCCCAAGGCCGAACAATGTCAAGGCCTTGCTGCATGGAGGCACAGATTGCTTCAATATATGCATAATAATAATAATCTTTATTGACACAAGTAGGCTTACATTAACACTGCAATGAATTTACTGTGAAAATCCTCTAGTCGCCACACTCCGGCGCCTGTTCGGGTACACAGACGGAGAATTCAGAATGCCCAAATTACTTAACAGCACGTCTTTCGGGATTTGTGGGAGGAAACCGGAGCACCCGGAAGAAACCCACACAGCAACAGGGAGAATGTACAGACTCCACACAGACAGTGACCCAAGCCGGGAATTGAACCTGGGACCCTGGCGCTGTGAAGCAACAGTGCTAACCACTGTGCCGCCCAATTGCAAATGGAACTGAACTGTGCAATCATTAGGGAACATTCCCACTTCTGACCTTAAGATAAAGGGAAGGTCATTGATGTGATGAGTAGCATGGCGCAGGGTCAGTACTAGGACCTCAACTTCTTACAATTTATATAAATGACTTGGATGAAGAGACAAAAGCTTTGGTGGCTCAATTTGCTGACGACTCTTTTTTTAAAAATAAGTTTAGAGTACCCAATTCATTTTTGTTTTCCAATTAAAGGGCAATTTAGCGTGACCAATCCATCTACCTTGCACATCTTTGGGTTGTGGGGGCAAAACCCACGCAAACACGGGGAAAATGTGCAAACTCCACATGGACAGTGACCCAGAGCCGGGATCAAACCTGGGACCTCGGCGCAGTGAGGTAGCAGTGCTAACCACTGCGCCACCGTATTGCCCTCTGACAACACAAAGATAGGTAGGAAGGTAAATTGTGAAGAGGACCTAAGGAGGCTACAAAGGGACATTGATAGATTAAGTGGTCAAGAGTCTGGCAAATGGAGTATAATGTGGGAAAATGTGAAATTGTCTGTTCTGGCAGGATGAATAAAAATAAACTTACGATCTAATAGGTAAGAGATTTCAGAGCTCTGTGGTGTAGAGGGATCTGGGTGTCCGGGCACATAAACCACAATAGGCTCATATAAAGGTACAATAAGTTATTAGGAAAGCTAACAGAATGTTGTTGTTTACTGTGAGGGGAATTAATTACAAAGTAGGGAGCTTTTGCTTCAGTTGTAAAGGGCATTGGTGAGACTGCATCGGGAGTATTGTGTACAGTATTCGGGTGAAATCCAATGGCTGCCTCACACCTGCTGCCTCACGGCGCTGAGGTTCCAGGTTCGATCCCGGCTCTGGGACACTGTCCGTGTGGAGTTGCACATTCTCCCTGTGTTTGCATGGGTTTCGCCCCCACAACCCAAAGATGTGCAAGGTAGATGGATTGGCAATGCTAAATTGCCCTTTAATTGGAAAACAAAATGAATTGGGTACTCTAAATTTATTTATTTTTTAAAATATGAGTCGTCAGCAAATTGAGCCACCAAAGCTTCAGTCTCTTCATCCAAGTGATTTATAGAAGTCTCTCGCGGGATTTACCCAGCTTGCTATGCCTCGCAAGATCAAATGGGATGTTGTGAGACATCGTCGGGATCCAGGGGCGTCATTCTCCGCCGGCGGGAGTCTCCGTTTTGCCGGCGCCCGGGGGTTTCCCGACGGCGTGGGGCTGCCCCACAATGGGAAACCCCATTGACCGGCCGGTGTAACGGAGCATCCCGCCGGCGGGTCGGGGCAGAAATGTGGCGGGGCGGGAGGGAGAATTTCGCTCGTGATCTGGCTAATCTGCATATTAAAGTGGTGCAGTAAACAGCACTTTGATATGCACTTGCCGGAGTTACCCAAGGCTTGGGCTCTGACTCGGTACCTTGGAGACCCCTAGCAAGTGCCAGTTAGCATTGGTCTTCACAAGCGAGGGCCAGGTCCACTGGCACTTGGGGGTCTCCCCCAGGGAATTGGGGACCCTTGGATGGTTGGCTCTGGGCAGGGTGGTACCTTGGCACCTTGGCTTGGTAATGCCACCTGGGTGCCACCCTGGCACTTCCAGGGTGCCTAGATCGTGGTGTCAGGCAGTGCCGGGGATCAGGCCTGGCGGCCTTTGCCCTTATTAGTTGGGGGGGGGGGGGGCTCGATGATCCCCTTATAGGTGAGTTGGGGGAGTTTGGGATTCAGGTTGAGAGTCTTGAGATCTTGGCGCCATTTCCTTTTCCTGCATAGACGAGCGGAGCTTCTCAGTGCAGGAAATGTACCAAATGCGGCCTCAGAAGGGCGTTTCCCGCTGAGGCCAATGAAATGAATCAGAGGGCCTTTAGATAGTGGGGTCTTTTTCTGTGCTACTAGCACTAGGCAATACCCGAATAAACGTGCTCGACACAGGAGTCTGTTTCATTTCCTTTAAATCCCACAACCCACGGATAACCTCACAATGCTCCACTTCTCCAGCTTCCACCCTAAACACATTAAAGAAGCCATCCCCTATGGACAAGCTCTCCGTATACACAGGATCTGCTCAGATGAGGAGGAGCGTAACAGACATCTACAGACGTTGAAAGATGCCCTCGTACGAACGGGATATGGAACTCATCGATCGACAGTTCTAACGCGCCACAGCAAATAACCGCACCGACCTTCTCAGAAGACAAACATGGGACACAACCGACAGAATACCCTTCGTTGTCCAGTACTTTCCCGGAGCGGAGAAACTACAACATCTTCTTCACAGCCTTCAACACGTCATCGATGAAGATGAACATCTTGCCAAGGTCATCCCCACATCCCCACTACTTGCCCTCAAACAATCGCGCAACCTCAAACAAACCATTGTTTGCAGCAATCTACCCAGCCTTCAGAGCAGTGACCACGACACCACACAACCCTGCCATGGCAATCTCTGCAAGACGTGCCAGATCATCGACATGGATACCACCATTACACGTGAGAACACCACCCACCAGGTACGCGGTACATACTCGTGCGACTCGGCCAACGTTGTCTACCTCATACACTGCAGGAAAGGATGTCCCGAAGCGTGGTACATTGGCGAGACCATGCAGACGCTGTGACAATGAATGAACGGACATCGTGTGACAATCACCAGGCAGGAATGTTCCCTTCCAGTCGCGGAACACTTCAGCAGTCAAGGGCATTCAGCCTCTGATCTCCAGGTAAGCGTTCTCCAAGGCAGCCTTCAGGACGCGCGACAACGCAGAATCGCTGAGCAGAAGCTTATAGCCAAGTTCCTCACACATGAGTGTGGCCTCAACCGGGACCTGGGATTCATGTCGCATTACATTCATCCCCCACCATCTGGCCTGCGAAATCCAAACAACTGTCCTGGCTTGACACAATTCACACCTCTTTAACCTGGGGTTACCCCATCTCTGGATCTGTAAAGATTTAATCACCTGCTAATGCTCGCATTCCAAGCATTGTCTGGCATCTTTGAATCTGTCTATATATAAGTTTCTGGAACATACCTCTTCATTCACCTGAGGAAGGAGCAGCGCTCCGAAAGCTAGTGACATCGTAACAAACCTGTTGGACTTTAACCTGGTGTTGTAAAACTTCTTACTGAGCTCACCCCAGTCCAACGCCGGCATCTCCACATCCTTATCTAAGGGAATGAAATGCATTACAAACAGTTCAGAAAAGGTCTACTGAACGAATACGAGGAATGAACAGGTTGACTTATAAGGAAAATTTGGAGAGTTAGATCATAAGAACTAGGAGCAGGAGTAGGCAATTTAGCCCCTCAAGCTCCCTCCGCGATTCTGTACTGTCGTGTTGGGTGTTCTGGTGTACAAACGATCCAACACGGCTGGAGATGGTGTAACTCAATTTTATTTACGACTTAACTAACTAGAACAGCACACTGCTAACTTGGGAACGTGCATTACCAGCTAATCTGTGGACCCTGTCCTATTACTATCTGGGTGAGGCACTCAGCACGTGATGAATGTCTGAGTGGCAGGCTCTGAGCTCGGTGCTCTGAGCTGGCTGCTGCTGCAATGAGCGGGAACTGTCGTGTCCCCTGTTTTTATAGTGCGTGTGCTCTCACTGGTGATTGACTGCGATGGCGTGTGTGTGTTGGTTGGTCCTACTGCATGTCCATCAGTGTGTGTGTGATTGCACCATGATATGCTGATCCAAATATCATGACATGTACGATTATGGTTTACTTCCTCTAGGCCTCGACTCCACATTCCTGCCCATTGCCCATCACCATTCAACCCATTACTGATCAAAAATTTGTCTTGGATCTTCTTTAAATTTACTCAATGTCCCGACATCTACCGCACTCTGGGGTAGTGAATGCCACAAATTCACAAGCCTTTGACAGAAGTAATTTCTCCTCATCTGTTTTAAATCTACCCCTTATCCTAAAAATATGACCGCTTGTTCTAGATTGTCCCACAAGAGAAAGCATTTGCTCTACGTTTCCTTTGTCAATACCTTTTATCATCTTATATTTTTATCATCTTATATTTAGGTTTGTATCCATTAGAGTTTAAAAGAGTAAGGGGCAACTTGATCAAAACCTCCAAGATCCTGAGGGGTCTTGACAGGGTGGATGCGGATATGGGGCGAAATTCTCCGTTATCGGCGGAAAGTCCGCCGATTGGCGCAAAAAACGGCGCAAATCCCATTTGCGTCACGTCATAAAAATGGGCCGATAGTCTCCGGCCCGAAATGGGCTAGCAGCGACGTGACGGGATCCGCGCTTGCGCAGTGGTTCACGCCGTGCAGCATCATACGCGCTGCACGGCGTGACGGCTCATAAGGCCGCGCAGCTCCCCCCCACCCGACCGCAACACCCGACCGCAACATCCGATTGGATGGCTGGCCGTCGCTCAGCCCCGAGGTTCGAGTCACGCGATGTGGAGGCGCTCCTGGACGCGGTGGAGCAGAGGAGGGACGCCCTGTATCCCGGGCACGGCCGCAGAGTTGCCCCACGCCACAGCCGGCGTCTGTGGAGGGAAGTGGCAGAGACCGTCACCGCTGCGGCCCTGACACCACGGACAGGCACCCAGTGCCACAAGAAGGTGAACGACCTCGTCAGAGCAGGCAGGGTGAGCCTCCCCATATCCCCCCCTCCCCCATATCCCCCCCTCCCCCATATCCCCCCTCCCCCATATCCCCCCTCCCCCATATCCCCCCCTCCACCATATCCCCCCCTCCACCATATCCCCCCCTCCACCATATCCCCCCCTCCACCATATCCCCCCCTCCACCATATCCCCCATATCCCCAAGTGAATCCAGCCCTAACCTTAACCTCTGCAATGCACGCGCAATCGATGGCGTGCATTCATATACCTGCCTAACACTGTTGCCTTTTACCCCTGCCACCACCCCCCCTCCCCCCCCCCCAGGAGAAGCGCGCACACAACAATAGGGAGCATGTGAGGACTGGAGGAGGGCCCGCTGATGAGAGGCCACTGACCGTACACGAGGAAAGGGCCCTGGAACTGGCTGGCGGACCTGAGGACCGGGAGGTTGCTGATGCAGAGGTCGGGGCCCCACGAGCAAGTGAGCCACCAACAGCCCGTCCCCATATCCCCCCTCCCCTATATCCCCCTCCCCCGTATCACCTGATCACTGCCTGATGTCTAACCATGCATGCTTCATTGTGTATCGCAGGACCAAACGTCCAGGCACCCATCCCCGCAGATTCACACCGCCCGCAGGATGCCCCTCAGAGACCACAGGAGACGGAGAGACCCGCACCCTCCAGCATGCGACGCCCGCAGGATGCCCCTCGCACACCACGGGAGACAGAGAGACCTGGAGCAACAGGGAGACGACACCCCCGTCACGTGCGGGAGCGACCACCCAGTGATGAGGGGGGCAGCCACAGGCCCCCGTCACATCCGAGCCAGGACACCACTACCCAGGACACCACTATCCAGGACACCCCTACCCGGGACACCCCTACCCGGGACACCCCTACCCGGGACACCACTACCCAGGACACCCCTTCCCGGGACAGCACTACCCGGGACAGCACTACCCGGGACACCCCTACCCGGGAAGACGAAATACCGGACAGTGACTCAGAGTGGATGGGTGGAGACGAACCCCCACCCCAAAGTGCCATGGAGTCAGAGTGGGACGAAGAGCACGACACAACGCCACTGCTGTCACCAACACCCTCCACCATCGCAGAAACACTCACCACGGTTGGGCACTTTAGTGATGAGACGTCTGGTACACTCACTGGTGCGCACAACACAGCCGTCCCGGTACAGCAGGTGGAGGTAGGAGCAGCAGAGGGACCGGGCGGTCGGAGGGCAGCCCAGGCCAAGCGAACATCTGCCGCCCAGATGGATCCCGGGTTCCTGCAGTTACCACACCCACACATAGATCCGATGCAACCACCGACACGGAGACGAGCGAATAGGGTGACGGGTGGCTTGCGGCGGCTGCGGTCGCAGGTGGAGGAGTCCACCCGCGTCCAGGAGCTGGGAGTGGTGCCGGTCATGCGTGCCACCCAGGCTGACACCGCACGGGTGGCGTCCGCGGTGGAGGCAATGGGTGCGACGGTGTCAGACATGGGGAACGGTTTTCGAGGCCTGGGGCCTTCCGTGCAGGCGGCGTCTGTGGCCCAGGAAATGGCTGCCCTCTCACAGGAGGCCATGAGCCAGTGCCAGCGCCAGATGGCAGAGGCGCTCAACGCCATAGCCCAGTCTCAGCAGGCCATGGCCCAGTCTCAGCAGGCCATCGCTAAGGGCATCGGCGTCAGTGGCCATGTGCGAGCCGGCGTCGCACTGTCACAGACAGGGTTTGACAACCCCCTGGGCTCCATGGCTGCAAACCTGCAGTCCCCTGTCGATACCAGCACGGGCCTCCAGGACTGGCAGCGCCAGATGTCGGGGGCGCGTCGGATGGCCAGTCCGTTCGCATCCCCCACCCATGTAGAGGTATGGGGGCCATCGGGCACCCCGAGGGAGGAGGAGGTGGTGTGGTCCGTCCCGGCTCCCTCTGTAGGGGAGGTCCCGGTACACCGCGACACCTCGGACTCCCCCCCTTCCGTCCCAGGTGCATCGGGTGGGCAACGGGCAGGACAGGCTGGCAGCTCGCCATCCCAGTCGCCTGGGCCGCAGCCTGGCCCATCTAGGCCAGGACGCCCCAGGAAACGGCCGCCAAAGGGATCCAGTGTCAGAGGGCAGGAATCACAGGAGTCCACCTCCAGTTCTGCTGTACCGTCTGGGGAACCACGTAGACGTAGTCAAAGGGCCCGTAAGGCCAAACAATTAGACACTGAGTAAGTTAGCACGGGTGCAGGGCACAGATGAGTTTTAGGGGCTAGGGCACGTGCATGAACTCCTTTGGTTATTAAAGTCAATGTAACACCTACCGAAGCTGCCTTTGTGCTCTGTCCAAAGTGTGCGGGCGTGTCATGTACGTTGAACGCAAGTGTGTGTGTGACGGGTGGTCTTACCTCAGCCCCAGGTGAGTCTGCCCCTTCCCCCTGGGCCGCCATCAACATCCCCCGGGCAGAGGACGGGACCGTGCGCTGCAGTGTCACAGCCGCATGCAGGGATGGTCCGGGTGGATGGTGGTACTGTGGCCATGGGTCAGACATAGTCCAACGATGTAGAGCCAGGAGCTCATCGGAGGCGGGTTGTCATCATCCTCCATGGCCTGCGATAGACACGCGTCCACCCGCAACTGTGTGAGCCCGGCCCGTTGTGCCGCAGGTGGATCGGCAATGGGGGGGGGGGGGGTGGTGTGCATGCGGGTGGGGTGGGTGGGGTTGGGGAGGGGGGTGAGGGTGCTGGGTGGGTGGTCGGCTGTTGCCATGGTGTGCGGTCTGTGGCCATACTACCAGATTCCCACGCCCATCTAGTCAGTGAAGCGGGCGTCTATCAGTCTGTCCCGTGCCCGCTGGGCCAGCCGGTAACGGTGGACAGCCACCCGCCTGTGTCTACCCCGTCTGCCCTGACCATTGCCCCCATCCCCCTCATCTGGGGAGGACTGGGCCTCTTCCTGCTGCTCCTCCACTCCGCCCTCCTCTGCCTGCGGCACATCGCCCCTCTGCTGGGCTATGTTGTGCAGGACGCAGCACACCACAATGATGCGGCCGACCCTATCTGACCGATACTGGAGGGCGCCCCCAGAGAGGTCCAGGCACCTGAAACGCATCTTCAGCACGCCAAAGCACCTCTCGATCACTCCCCTTGTCGCTACATGGGCATCATTGTAGCGGTTCTCCGCCTCATTGCGTGGCCTCCGTATAGGCGTCATCAGCCACGATCGCAATGGGTAGCCCCTGTCGCCCAGCAACCAGCCCCTCAGCCGGGGATGGCGTCCCTCGTACATGCCGGGGATGGATGACCGCGACAACACGAATGAGTCGTGTACACTGCCTGGGTGACGGGCGCAGACGTGCAGGATCATCATGCGGTTGTCGCAGACCACCTGTACGTTCATCGAATAGGTCCCCTTCCTATTAGTGAACACGGCCCTGTTCTCTGCAGGTGGCCGCACGGCGACGTGCATCCCATCGATCGCGCCCTGGACCATGGGGAACCCGGCAACGGCAGAGAAGCCCACGGCCCGGGCATCTTGGCTGGCCCGGTCTACGGGGAAGCGGATGTAGCGGTGCGCCATGGCATAAAGGGCATCTGTCACTGCCCGGATGCACCGATGCACCGATGTCTGCGATATGCCGGACAGGTCCCCACTCGGTGCCTGGAATGACCCCGTTGCATAAAAATTCAGGGCCACCGTAACCTTGACGGACACGGGGAGAGGGTGTCCCCCGCCAGTGCCACGCGGTGACAGGTGTGCCAGCAGGTGGCAGATGTGTGCCACGGTTTCCCGGCTCATCCGGAGTCTCCTCCTGCATTCCCGGTCCGTGAGGTCCTGGTATGACTGCCGGGGCCGGTACACACGGGGCGCCCTCGGGTGCCTCCGTTGCCGTGGGTCCGCGACGTCCTCCTCCCCCTCCTCGTCCTGTCGGTCAGGTGTCCCTCCAGCCTGGGCGGCTGCCGCCTGCCCCTCTGCGGCAGCCTGCGCCGCCTCTCTGGCACGCTCCTCCTCCTCCTCCTCCTCCTCCTCCAGGGCAACATAGACATGAGCGGCTGCCACCACGGCGGCCAACATCGCTGGATGGTCTGAAAACATGATGGCCTGGTGGGGGGGGAGGGGAATGACGACATGTCATCATTGCCCATATCCCCTCCTCCCCCAAGCCAGGTGGCATGGACCGCATGGGTCCAACTGTTGGAGGCTGGCACCTGGCCAGGTGGACCAACTCATTTGCCCTCCCATCACCCACCCCGGCACGGACCCCCTCCCCAACCTCCACCCCAGCACGGACCCCCTCCCCAACCTCCACCCCAGCACGGACCCCCTCCCCAACCCCCAACCTCCACCCCAGCACGGACCCCCCCCCCAAACCTCCACCCCAGCACGGACCCCCTCCCAACCCCCAACCTCCACCCCAGCACGGATCCCCCCCCAACCTCCACCCCGGCACGGACCCCCTCCCCAACCCCCAACCTCCACCCCAGCACGGACCCCCTCCCCAACCCAACCCCCAACCTCCACCCCGGCACGGACCCCCCCCAACCCCCAACCTCCACCCCAGCACGGACCCCCTCCCCAACCTCCACCCCACCACGGACCCCCCCCCCCCAACCCCCAACCTCCACCCCGGCACTGACCCCCCCCCAACCTCTACCCCAGCACGGACCCCCTCCCGGGACTCCCCCGGAGCCCAGTCTACTCTAACCACCCCCCCCCCTCCGCCGCACACACAAGCCGAGACACACCTCTCCTCACGCAATCAGTCTGCGGCCACGCCATTTCCTGCCCAGAGCCAACCCCCCAGGCCGTCACTCACCTCCTCGCTGGTCGGCGTGAGCCTGGAGCACCGGGTCACGCCGATGAAAAGGAGGTTTGATTCACGTCGACGTGAACGGTCATCACGTCAACGGGACTTCGGCCCATCCGGAAGGGAGAATATCGGCAGGCCGAAAATCGGCTGCCTTGCGCAGACCCGTGACATTCTCCGCGGCAGCGGCGCCATTAACGCCCCGCCGACTTTTCTCCCTTCGGAGACTTCGGCGGGGGCGGGGGTGGGATTCATGGCGGCCAACGGCCATTCTCCGACCCGGTGGGGGGTCGGAGAATGACGCCCATGATCTTTCCTCTTGTAGGAGAATCCAGAACTAGGGGTCACTGTTTAAATATATGGAGTCGGGCGAGACGTGGTTAGCACTGAGACTATGGCGCTGAGGACCCGGGTACAAATTTATGGGTAGCATGGTAGCACAGTGGTTAGCACAGTTAGCTTCACAGCTCCAGGGCCCCAGGTTTGATTCCCGGCTTGGTCACTGTCTGTGCGGAGTCTGCATGTTCTCCCCGTGTCTGCGTGCATTTCCTCCGGGTGCTCCGGTTTCCTCCCAAAGTCCAAAGATGTGCAAGTTAGGTGGATTACCCTTAATGTCCAAAAGAAAAGGGTGAGTTGGGGTCACTGGGTTATGGGGATAGGGTGGAGGCGTGGGCTTAGGTAGGGTGCTCTTTCTGAGAGCCGGTGCAGACTCGATGGGACGAAGGGCCTCCTTCTGCACTGTAAATTCTATGATTCTATGAATCCCGGCCCTGGGTCACTGTCCGTGTGGAGTTTGCACATTTTACCCGTGTCTGCATGGGTTTCACCCCCATACCCCAAAGATGTGCAGGTTAGGTGGATTGGCCATGCTCAATTGCCCCTTATTTGGAAAAAATAAAATAATTGGTACTTTTTGTAAGGGCCCCGAAGAATCCAGCACGAGTTTTAAGGATACAAAATAAGAAAGTTTATTTACTATAACAATATATACATAGCAGTAGCAGTAACTTCCCTTGCTACCTTCTCCTTTCTCCTGGTTCCTGGACTGGCCAGCTTATTTATAGTAGGAGTTTCTCCGCCCCCCTCATTGGGGAAGTTCATACTCCCATAGGATTGTGGGATAGTCATTAGTCCCCAGCCAATCGTCAGTAGGCAGGTTATAACATCCCTCCCCCCCAAAGTCCAAGGAATCCACCGTAGGCCCTGGCGAAGGAAGGTGTCGAACTCGTTTGGCCGCAGGCCGGACGCCATTTGCACGCGGCGCTGGATCAGGCGGCGTATAACGAGACGGAGACCGGCGATTCCGTGATGAACGGCGCGGTTGTACATCCACGGCCTGTGGACCCGAGGATTCCCCCTTTGATTCATCCTGTGTCTCCATCTCGGCGTCAGAGTCTGCTGCCTCCGTCATGTCAGCGTCTCTGTCCCCATTCGGTCCCGTCATGACCTGCGCAGGCTTCGAGTGAGGCACCAGTGGATAATTTGGAGGACTACCTTCTCTTGTTTCTGGTCTTTGCCGCTGTTGAACTGAGCTCCGGGGGCGGGGAATCTTTTGCGGGGATGATCTTCTGGACCAGACGTGGTCTACATGTTTTCGCTGGAGACGACCCTGGGCTTGCACTTGGTACGATATAGGGCCCGTTTGGCGAAAGATTACCCCAGGAACCCATTGGACACCACCAGCAAAATTCCGCATGAATACTGGGTCACCGGGCGCAAACTGCCGAATCGGACGATGCCGAGACAATCCCGGTCCCTGCCGTTCTTGTGTGCGGCGTACTTTTGCGCCAATGTCCGGGAAGACCATACTAAGGCGGGTGCGAAGTCTCCGGCCCATTAGGAATTCTGCGGGAGCTACCCCAGTCACTGTATGGGGGGTGGTCCTATACGTAAACAAAAGGCGAGCCAGTCTCGTGTCCATCGATCCGGAAGACTGCTTCTTTAGGCCTCTTTTGAATGTTTGCACTGCACGCTCTGCCAACCCATTTGAAGCCGGGTGGTAAGGGGCAGTGCGGATATGGCGGATGCCGTTCATCTTTGTAAACCTAGCAAACTCCTCACTCGTGAATGGAGTGCCATTATCTGTGACCAGCACCTCGGGGAGGCCATGCGTGCTAAATGATAAACGCATTTTTTCAATTGTTGCGCAGGACGTTGTCCCCTGCATCTTATGCACCTCTAGCCATTTGGACTGGGCGTCAATTAGTAGAAGGAACATGGATCCCTGAAAAGGGCCTGCGAAATCTGCATGTAAGCGTGCCCAAGGCCGCCCTGGCCATTCCCAGTGATGTACGGGCGCGGCCGGCGGAAGCTTCTGATGCTCCTGGCAAATGGAGCAGTTTTGGGCCACCTTCTCAATGTCGGTGTCGAGGCCTGGCCACCAGACATAACTCCGGGCCAACATTTTCATCTTGGTCACGCCCGGATGCCCATTGTGCAAGTCTGATAATATCAGCTCCTGGCCTTTTTCCGGGACAATCACACGTGTCACCCACAAGAGGGTGCCGTCTTCCACGCTGAACTCTGACAGCTTGGAGGAAAATGCCCGTAACTCGCCTGGGAGCTGTCTATGCTGCCCACCATACAGGACTATGTGCCGAACCTTTGACAGGACTGGCTCCGCCTGAGTCCACTCACGGATCTGTGATGCCGTGACAGGCAAGGTGTCCATAAAATTTAGGGTTGCGACCACCTCACCGGTCGTGGGGGTCGACATGGGGCCGGTCGATAAAGGCAATCGGCTCAGTGCGTCGGCATTTGCTATCTGCGTACCTGGTTTGTGCTCCAGAGAATAATCATATGCAGCAAGCAACAAAGCCCAGCGCTGGATCCGTGCAGAAGCAATGGGCGGTATCGGCTTATCCTCTCGGAAGAGTCCCAGCAGGGGCTTATGATCAGTCACGATAGTGAAATGGCGGCCGTACACATACTGGTGGAAGCGTTTCACCGCGAAAACCACTGCCAGGCCCTCCTTCTCGATCTGCGCGTACTTCTTCTCCGCTGCAGTCAATGTGCGGGAGGCGAAAGCTATCGGTCGCTCGGCCCCGTTCTCCATCTTGTGGGACAGGACAGCCCCAATACCATACGGGGATGCATCACATGTGACGAGCAAAGGCTTTCCCGGATCATAGTGGGTTAGTAACCCAGACGACGACAATTGTTGCTTTACCCGCCGGAAAGCGGTTTCTTGCGGCGGACCCCAAACCCAGGTGTGATTTTTCTTTAGCAGCAGGTGTAAGGGGGCCAGCGTAGTTGCCAGATTGGGGAGGAACTTCCCGTAATAGTTTACGAGACCGAGAAAAGAACGAAGATGCGAAGTGTCAGTCGGGGTGGGGGCATGTTGAATTGCACGCACCTTCTCTGCGACGGGGTGCAGACCCTCGCGGTCCACCCGATAACCTAGGTAGACTACTTCTTTTGCCTGAAATACGCACTTTGTGTGACGTAAACGGACTCCAGCCTCCGAAAGGCGTCTAAGGACAGCCTCCAGATTTTCCAAATGCTCTTGCTCCGACGTCCCTGTAATCAACACGTCATCTAGGTAGACAGCCACACGTGGTAAACCTCTCAAAATGCCCTCCATAACACGTTGAAAAATTGCGCAGGCAGAGGATACCCCAAAGGGCAACCGTGTATATTCATACAGGCCCCGGTGTGTGTTAATTGTTACATATGGTCAGGAGGCAGTGTCCAGCTTCAACTGCAGGTAGGCGTGACTCATATCTAATTTTGTGAATGAGAGTCCGCCTGCAAGTTTCGCGTAGAGATCCTCTATGCGAGGCATTGGGTATCGGTCGAGTCGGGAAACTGTATTCACTGTAAGTTTATAGGTCGCCACACAAGCGAACAGTGGCATCTGGCTTCATTACTGGCACAATTGGTGCTGCCCAGTCAGCAAAACGGACGGGCCTGATAATACCCAAACTCTCCAAACGAGTGAGCTCCCCTTCTACCTTCTCGAGCAAAGCGTAAGGCACTGGGCGCGCCCGGAAATAGCGCGGTGTGGCTCCTGGTTCAACTTGGATACGGGCTACGGCCCCTTTTATTTTCCCCAGACCAGGCTGGAATACCTCTGGGTATCGTCCTAGCACCTCAGTCAACCCTCCAGAAACTGTTTGGAGGATGTGCTGCCATTGCAACCGCAAATGGCGCAACCAGTCCCGACCCAACAGGCTGGGCCCATGGCCACGCACTACGATAAGTGGGAAACGCCCCTCCTGGCGTCCATTGACAACAGGGGTCATTGTAGTTCCTGCAATGTCCAGTGGTTCCCCCGTGTAGGTGGCCAACCTGGCCTGTGAGTCGGTTAATATATTGGTCTGTATACCCTGCTTGATGCGGTCGAATGTCCTCTGGGCGATCACGGAGACTGTTGCACCAGTGTCCAACTCCATCTCAAGCGGGTGGCCATTGACCTGTACTGTCACCTTAATGGGGGCCACATGGGGAGCTGCCACACAATGCAGCTGCAGGCAGTCGTCCTCCGTCTCCACGTCCTCAGGAGTGGTCACCGCAGGTTCATCCACATGGAAGGTACGGCCTCTGGGCTGGTCCCAGTTACGGCCCCTGGGCTGGTCCCAGTTTCGGTCGGAACGACGGCGCCTCTGGCGTCCCCAGGACCGCCATCCGCGACGGGGTCGGCGCCTACAAGTCTGACACGGACATGGCTCCTCATCCATTGGCTCTGGAGAAGGCTCCCTTCGGGGAGGAATGTCCGATGGCCACTGGCGTCGGTCTGGTCGTTGCCTCGCCCAAGGTACCGCAGGAGTGCAGGGGGACGTTTTTGGACGGAAAGGGTTTCGCCCCAAGGCATGCACTTCCATTCCCTGTAGCTCCTGTACTCCTCGCTCTGCGCTCTCTCGGGACAAGACTATTTGTATTGCCTGTTGAAAAGTCAATGTTGGCTCCGCTAACAACTTTCTCTGGGTGGCCGCATTGTTAATACCGCAAACCAAACGGTCGCGTAACATTTCTGACAAGGTCTCACCACAGTCACAGTATTCCGCAATCCCGCGTCGCCTGGATAAAAAAAATCGGCAAGGGATTCTCCAGGGGTCCTCTCAGCGGTATTAAACCGGTAACGCTGGACTATCGTGGACGGGGTTGGGTTAAAGTGTTGCCCCACTATATTCACAAGTTCGTCAAACGTTTTGGTGTCCGGCGCAGCTGGGTACGTAAGGCTCCTAATCACCCCAAACGTATGCGGCCCGCAGGCGGTGAGCAATATGACCACCTGGCACTCGTTTTCAGTGATATTGTTTGCCCGGAAATAGTAACGCATCCGTTGCGTGTACTGGTTCCAGCTTTCCAGCGCAGCATCAAAAACATCCAAACATCCGTACAGAGGCATGGTATAATAGAAAACAACTTCCAACCTGTATCCAACAAAAATCCAGGGAGGTGGCTTCAGCAGTGTAGACAGCTATTCACTTTTACCTTCGTCGCCAGTTTTGTAAGGGCCCCGAAGAATCCAGCACGAGTTTTAAGGATACAAAATAATAACTTTTATTTACTATAACAATATATACATAGCAGTAACTTCCCTTGCTACCTTCTCCTTTCTCCTGGTTCCTGGACTGGCCAGCTTATTTATAGTAGGAGTTTCTCCGCCCCCCTCATTGGGGAAGTTCATACTCCCATAGGATTGTGGGATAGTCATTAGTCCCCAGCCAATCGTCAGTAGGCAGGTTATAACAGTACTCTAAATTTTTAAACAATAATAAGGAATCACTCATTTGAGACGGAGACTAGAAAAATTATTTTCTCTCTCAGGGCTGTGATTCTCTGGAGCGCTCTGCCTCAAAAGGCAGTGAAGCAGAACCTTTGAATCTTTTTAAGGCAGAGCTAGATAGGTTATTGATTAACAAGGGGTGAAAGGGTGTCAGGCATAGGCAGGAATGTGGGTTTGAGGTTACAATTGCATCAGCTAAGATCTTCATGAATGACGGAGAAGGTTCGAGGGGCTGAGTGGCCTACTCCTGATCCCAATTAGTAGGTTCGTATAGAAGCAGCTGAACATCCTGCAGCGATGTTCTGGGACTGAGACAATTGGTCTTGAACAATCTTCTTCCTTTGTGCTAGGTGTGATGTCAACCTGTAGAGAGTTTTCCCTCTGATACCTATCAACTTTAATTTTGCTCGGGCTGTTTGCTCCACACTGAGTCAAACGCTGCCTTGACGTCAAAGGCACTCTTCCCTCATCTCTGGAACTCAAACTCTTGTCCATGTTTGGGCTAAGGCCTGGAGGTCTGGAGCTGAATGGTTTGGCAGTGAACTGAACAGGTGAGCAGGTTACATAGATACATGGAAGAAATGAGCAGGAGGAGGACGTTTGGCCCTTCGAGCCTGCTCCGCAATACATCACGATCAGGCTGATCATCCAACTCAATAGCCTAATCCTGCTTTCTCCCCATAGCCGTTGGTTAGTGCTGAATAAGTTTCACCTTAAAGCACTGTCAATTACACCTTCTATAACTTTTCAGGTGATTGAGAGTAAACTGATTTGGGCCAATTGGCTGGATTAGATTTGTATTGCTTTTTGTGGACAGAACACACCTGCATTGCTGAGTAGATGCCATTATTGTACTGGAACTGCTTAACTATGGATGCAGCTCATTCAGGAGCACAATACTACAATGAAAATATTGTCAGGGGTGCAGCCAGTTCTTGATATCATGCTGGCATCACGGTAGCATAGTGGTTAGCACTGTGGCTTCACAGCTCCAGGGTCCCAGGTTCGATTCCCGGCTGGGTCACTGTCAGTGCGGAGTCTGCATGTTCTCCCCGTGTCTTCATGGGTTTCCTCCGGGTGCTCCGGTTTCCTCCCGCTCGTCCCGAAAGACGTGCTGTTAGGTAATTTGGACATTCTGAATTCTCCCTCTGTGTACCCGAACAGGTGCCAGAATGTGGCGACTAGAGGCTTTTCACGGTAACTTCATTGCAATGTAAACCTACTTGTGACAATAAAGATTATTATATCACTTGGAATAAATCAAATTGGCTGAAGATTGCTGTGGAGCCAAGTGGATCGTTAACTCAGCACTGTTGAATGCCACTTCCACTGTTTATCATGCCCATACCACTGTTTATCACTTCATTGGGTAGCACCTCATTTTTTAGTTTTTCTTGGTGCTGCCGCTGGCACGCTCTTCTATATTAATCTTCAAAACAAGTTTAATCTCTTGATGCTAATGGCAGAGTGGATGGTATGCCAGGTCATGAGGCTTACTGCAGTTTTCTGCCAACTCTGAATATAATTCTGCTGTTGATGGCCAACAGTGCCTCATGGATGTTCAGTTTTGAGCTGCTATATTGGTTTTGAATCTATCCCATTTTGCACGGTGTCAGCGCCGCACAATTCCATGTACAGTCTTCCCACTTTTCCTCTACAAGGACTGCAAGTTAGTCGCTCCGACCAATACTTTCATAGACAGATGCATCTGAAACAGGTAGACTGAGGAGGGTGAGGTCAAGCAGGCTTTTTCCTCTTGTTGATTCTCTTACCACCTGCTGCAGGCTAAGTCTCACAGATATTTCTTTCAGGTCTACGTCAACTTAGTCAGCAGTGGTGATACTGATCCAGTCTTGGTGATTAGCATTGGAGTCCCCAACGCAGAGTACATTCTGTGCCCTTGTCACCCTCAGTGCTTTTTCCAACTGATGAATGTTCTCATTTCTCAGCTGAGGGAGGATCTGAGGTGCTAACAAGGAGGAAGTCTCCATGTCCATGTTTTATCTGCGCCAAGGGAATTCAGGAAGCCTCAAATCAATTTTGAGGACTTCAGGGTCACATTTGTGCCACACAAGTGCCAGGCAATGACCATCTCCAACAAGAGAGAATCTAACCATCGCCCTTTGACATTCAATGGCATTACCATCACTGAATCCCCCATGATCCTGAGGTTACCATTGATCAGAAACTGAACTGGACCAGCAATATAAACAGTGTGGTCACAAGAGCAGGTCAGAGGCTAGGAATCCTGTGGTGAGTAACTCACCTCCTGACTCCCCAAAGCCTATTCACTATCTACAAGTCACAAGTCAGACTTTTCTGGATGAGTGCAGCTCCAACAACACCCAAGAAGCTTGACACCATCCAGGACAAAATAGCCCTCTTGATTGGCACCCCATCCAAAAACATTCACTCCCTCCACCACTGATGCACAGAGCAGCAGTGTGCACCATCTACAATGTGCACTGCAGGAACTCACCAAGGCTCCTGAGACAGCACCTTCCACACCCGCAACCATGGCCATCTAGAAGCACAAGGCAGTAGATACATGAGAACACCGCCATCTGGAAGTTCCCTTGCACTTGATAGCAGTACTGATGATCCCTTCCATCAGTTTACTGAGTATCGAGAGTAGACCGATGGGGCGATAATTGGTGTATCGCTGTTCCTTCACTGTCATTGGGATAAAGTCTTGGAACACCCTCCCTAACAGCACAGTGGGTGTACCTGCACTACATGGGCTGCAGCGGTTCAAGAAAGCAGCTCACCATCATTTTCTCAAGGGCAATTAGGCATGGGTAATGAACGCTGGCCTCACCAGCGACACCCACATCCTCTGAATGAATTAGAAACAGAACTCCCTCTCAACTGCATACGACTGTGTCACCACCGTGGTGGGTCTGTCCTGCCAGAGGGACAGGGCGTACCCAGGGATGATGAGCAAGGAGTCTGGAACTTGGCTGGAAGGTGAGTATGATGAAGTTGTGGGACAGCTACCTCAACTTCTACACAAATCCCGGTGCCAGGTAATCTGCCTGGTTTTACTGTTATTACATGTTTAATAACCGCTTAATGAGTGGTTTGCTCGCCATTTCAGAGGACAGTTAAAAGTCAGCTATGTTGGGTCGGGAGTCACGTATTAGCCACGGTGAATCAGGACAGCAGACTTTCTTCCCTGAAGGACATTAATGAACCAGATGGGTTTTTACGACAATCTGGTAATTTCATGGCCATCACTACTAATTCTAGTTTTTTATTCCAGATTTTTATTTCATTAACTGAATTTAAATTCCCAGCTGCCATGGGAGAATGTAAACTTGCATCCCTGGGTCATTACTCCAGGCCTCTGGATTACTGGACTTGCATCATAACCACTATGTTAATGAACCTCAGATAGTTTGGAACCCAGCTGCGTTGACAAGCTTTTGTGAAATATCTTTGCGGACCGAGTTTTGTCTTGGAATTTGCAGATATTTAGGTAGAATATAGATATTAGATAGAATTCATATATAATTCAGACATTATATTTTAGAATTGAATAAATTGCAGAAGTGGGGCAGAAGCCTTTCACACACAAACAGAGGCAGCTCTGAACTTAATGAAAGAAAGCTGAACATTGCTTCATCTTTGTAGAATTCACTGGAATTTTAGCAAGAATCCTTTTTTTGGATACGGTTATTGATAAGGGACTACCTTTTCATGATTTGAATGCAATATTCCTTACCGAAGGAAAGTTAAAAAGGTGGCAACATCTAATAATGTTAGTTCAACCTGGCATTTGGCATCATTATCTGCGAATAAAGGATTCTTATTACATGTTTCAGGATACCATGAAAGATGAGTGTACTTTGAACAGTAAGAATTGAACATTATGAAACACCCTTTACAAAGGGCAGATGCTGTGCAAATGTAGCCTTAACTGATCTAAAAGGGAAATAAACCCTAAAAATTACTATTTCTGCGTTAGAGTTTAGAAATTGCTTTATGAAAATGGAGAACCATTGAAATTAATTACAGTTGATATTCAAAACATTTATTGACTAACGTTCATATGACAAGGCAAGCAATCCATAACAATTAAATAATTATATTAATATGTGCCTCCACCAGGAGGAATTGCCGTCGGCGAGGTTCACTTGTGGTATTTAAAATCGGGAAACTGGCGCCGTGGCTGCTGGGTTCTTATACCGGCATTTCTGGGTGGAGTCCAGTAGGTGGCAGATCCTATCAGGACCTGGCATCCCTCCACCAATAGCCTGTCGACACGTGGTGCACCATATTACCCCTAATACATACCACCACATTCACCCCTTGTTGAAAAAAAACCCGGCGGGATGGTGGTTCGCATGGTGGTAGGGGTTTACAGAGTCGGTACTGTGCCGTAACTTTGAACAAAACACAAAATTATCGCTTCAACTGGGCCAACGGGCCAAACAGGGTCGGCATGATGCCATAACTATAACAAGATACAATAACTGAAAACGTTGAGAGTTAAAGTGATTCGATGAGCCGGATGGGCGCCCTGGTCGTCCTTTCCGATTGTCTCGGGCGTGGTGGTGATGGCGCCGGCTTGAGGCCAGTCGACTCCTGGGAGCGTAGCCCCTGTGTCCTTACTCCTGGGCGGGTCTGGGAGGAGAACCGAACCCCCCGGGAAGGGGGTGGCTGGGGGATGAACCGGCGGGAGTGAGGAGGTGGTGATTGGCATTGGGGGGTTGTTGGTAGCTCCGGCGGGCGTCAGATCGCGCAGGGAGACCGTGTCCTGTCGCCCATCGGGGTACTCCACATAGGTGTATTGCGGGTTGGCGTGAAGGAGATGCACCCGTTCCACCAACAGATCTGACATGTGCGCCCGCACATGTTTCCAGAGCGGAATGGGTCCCGGAGCTGCTAGCCAGGTCGGAAGTGGCATTCCAGAGGAGGACTTCCTAGGAAAGAGGAGGAGGCGCTCGTGAGGCGTTTGATTCGTGGTGGTGCACAGCAGGGACCGGATAGAGTGAAGGGCATCCGGGAGGACTTCCTGCCAGAGGGAAATTGGGAGGCTCCTAGACCGGAGGGCCAGCAGGACGGCCTTCCAGACCGTTCCATTCTCCCTTTCTACCTGCCCGTTCCCCCGGGGGTTGTAACTGGTCGTCCTGCTCGAGGCTATGCCCTGCTGAGCAGGAATTGATGCAGTTCATCACTCATAAAGGAGGACCCCTGTCGCTATGGATATAGTCGGGGAAACCGAACAGTGTAAAAATGGTACCGAGGGCTTTAATGACCGTGGACGCTGTCATGTCGGGGCAGGGGATGGCGAAAGGGAAATGGGAGTATTCGTCAACGACGTTCAGGAAGTACGCGTTGCGATCGGTGGAGGGGAGGGGGCCTTTGAAATCCAAACTGAGGCGTTCAAAGGGTCGAGAGGCCTTAACCAGGTGCGCTCTATCTGGCCTGAAAAAGTGCGGTTTGCACTCAGCGCAGATCTGGCAGTTTCTGGTGACTGTTCGGACGTCCTCGACGGAGTAAGGGAGGTTGCGGGCCTTAAGGAAGTGGTAGAAACGAGTGACCCCTGGGTGGCAGAGGTCCTCGTGGAGGGCTTGTAGATGGTCCACTTGTACATTGGCACATGTGCCGCGAGATAGGGCATCGGGTGGCTCGTTCAGCTTTCCGGGACGATACAAGATCTCATAATTGAAGGTGGAGAGTTCGATCCTCCACCGCAAGATCTTATCGTTCTTGATCTTGCCCCGCTGTGCATTATCGAACATGAAGGCAACCGACCGTTGGTCAGTGAGGAGGGTGAATCTCCTACCGGCCAGGTAATGCCCCCAGTGTCGCACAGCTTCTACTATGGCCTGGGCCTCCTTTTCGATGGAGGAGTGGCAGATTTCGGAAGCATGGAGGGTGCGGGAGAAGAAAGCTACGGGCCTGCCCGCTTGGTTGAGGGTGGCCGCCAGAGCTACGCCGGATGCATCGCTCTTGACCTGGAAGAGGAGGGACTCGTCGATGGCGCGCATCGTGGCCTTTGCAATATCCGTTTTGATGCGGCTAAAGGCCTGGCATGCCTCTGTCGTCAGGGGAAAAGTAGTGGACTGGATTAGTGCACGGGCCTTGTCTGCGTACTGGGGGACCCACTGGGCGTAATAAGAAAAGAAGCCCATGCAACGTTTCAGGGCTTTGGCACAGTGGGGGAGAGGGAACTCCATGAGGGGGCGCATGCGTTCAGGGTCGGGGCCTATCACTCCATTACGCACTACGTAGCCCAGGATGGCTAGACGATCGGTGCGGAACACGCATTTTTCTTTGTTGTAAGTGAGGTTCAGGGCGTGAGCGGTCTGGAGGAATTTTTGGAGGTTGGCGTCGTGGTCCTGCTGGTCGTGGCCGCAGATGGTGACGTTGTCGAGATACGGGAACGTGGCCCGTAAACCGTGCTGGTCAACCATTCGGTCCATCTCTCGTTGGAAGACCGAGACTCCGTTCGTGACGCCGAATGGAACCCTTAAAAAGTGGTATAACCGCCCGTCTGCTGCGAAGGCAGTATAGTTGCGGTCACCGGGACGGATGGGGAGCTGGTGGTAGGCGGACTTGAGGTCCACGATGGAAAAGACCTTGTACTGTGCAATCCGATTGACCATGTCGGATATGTGGGGGAGAGGGTACGCATCAAGCTGAGTGTACCTGTTGATGGTCTGACTATAGTCGATGACCATCCTCTGTTTCTCCCTGGTCTTAACAACTACCACCTGGGCTCTCCAGGGACTGTTGCTAGCCTGGATGATGCCTTCCTTCAGCAGCCTCTGGACTTCTGACCGGATAAATGCTCGGTCCTGGGCACTGTACCGTCTGCTCCTTGTGGCGACGGGTTTGCAATCCGGTGTGAGGTTCGCAAACAAGGAAGGCGGTTCAACCTTGAGGGTCGCGAGGCCGCAGACAGTCAGTGGGGGTATAGGGCCGCCAAATTACATGTTAAACTCTGGAGGTTGCATTGGAAGTCCAACCCTAGGAGTGTGGGCGCACAGAGATGGGGGAGGACATACAGCCGGTAATTTCGGAACTCCCTCCCCTGCACCGTTAGGTTAGCGATGCAGAACCCCGTGATCTGAACGGAGTGGGATCCCGCCGCCAGGAACATTTTCTGGGTGCTTGGCCGAATTACGAGGGAACAGCGCCTTACCGTGTCCGGATGAATGAAGCTCTCCGTGCTCCCAGAATCGATAAGACACGGCGTCTCGTAGCCATTCACTAGGACTGTAGTGGATGCAGTCTGGAGCGTCCGGGGTCGCGACTGGTCGAGGGTCGTCGAAGCCAGACGTGGTTGTTGAAGTTGAGCATCGTAATCAGGCAGTATGTGGCCGTCTGTGTCGGGGTCCTTCAGCCAAGATGGCGGCGTCCACGGATCGAGTGCGGTCGGGGGTGGACAAAATGGCAGTGCCCATCTCTCCCTCGTGGCGTCCGGGGTCCAAAATGGCGGCGTCCGTTGGTCACACGTGGATCGCAGGGGAGGGGCTGGGTCTGTGGTCCCGTTTCTTCCCTGGAGATAGCGGCGACCCCGCGGGACTTGCACACCGTCGCATAGTGGCCTTTCTTCCCGCAGTTTTTGCAGGTAGCCGCGCGGGCCGGGCATCGCTGCCAAGGGTGTTTCGGCTGGCCGCAAAAATAGCAGCGGGGCCTCCCCCGGATGGTCTGGTGTTTTGGCCGCGCAGGTTTGCGGGGGTGGGGGGGGGTGTCGGAGAGTCGACCGCAGCGGGGGTCCACGGAGCCCAAGGGGCTGTAGTGCGGTCGGGGGCGTAGGCGCGGGCGTTACGCAAGGCCACATCGAGGGATGCCGCCAGGGCCCGAGCTTCTGTAAGTCCCAGAAATTCTTTCTCCAGAAGCCTCTGGCGGATCAGGGAAGAGGCCAAACCTGCCACATACGCATCGCGGACCAGGAGCTCTGTGTGTTCACTCGCTGTTACCGCTGGGCAGTTGCAGTTTCGACCCAGGATCTGCAGGGCGTTATAAAACTCGTCCAGATTCCCCCGGAAATTGCCGTCGTGTGGCGAGCTGGTAGCGAGCAAAAACCTGGTTGGAGTGCCGGATGTAGATATCCTTCAGCGCGGCGATGGCACCGGTTGAAACCGTCCTCGTCCTCGATAAGGGAGTAGACGTCAGGACTCACCTTGGAATAGAGGACCTGCATCTTTTGTTCGTCAGTCGGTGTGCCGGGGGCCGTTCGGAGGTAGCCCTCAAAGCATGCCATCCAGTGTTTGAAGATAGAGGCCGAGTTAGCTGCTTGGGGTGCGATGCGCAGGCACTCCGGGGTGATTCGGAGCTCCATGTTCCCACGTTGTTTTCTTCAATTTAAATTCTGCTCAATAAATTGTAGCACCGTCAATATGAAGCGAGGCAGGTTGAGGTAATGTCAATTGAAGGCTTTATTAAGCAGAACTTTGTCCCCAGCAGCGTGGTTACAGAATGCAACTGCTGAAGGAAATGGAGGGAAAAACTGGGTTCTTATACCGGCATTTCTGGGTGGAGTCCAGTAGGTGGCAGATCCTATCAGGACCTGGCATCCCTCCACCAATAGCCTGTCGACACGTGGTGTACCGTATTACCCCTAATACATACCACCACACCTATGCTAGCCCAAACCCCCCGCTGGGTCGGAGAATCGGTGGGGGGCGGCGTGAATCCCGCCCGCGCCGGCTGCCGAATTCTCCGTTGCCGGGGATTTGGCGGTTGGCGGCCGCTGTAGCAGTCCCCCCGGCGATGCTGTGGCCCGCGAAGGGCCGAGTGGCCGCCCGTTTTCAGCCAGTTCCGCCGGCGTATGTTACGACAGGTCCTTACCGGCGGGACCTGGCTCCGCAGGTGGCCTCAGGGGTCCTCGGAGGGGTGCCCCCATGGTGCCTGGCCCGCAATCGGAGCCCACCGATCCGCAGGCGGGCCTGTGCCATGGGGGCACTCTATTCCTCCGCGCCGGCTTATGTAACAGCCGGCGCGGAGATGAACCCCCCCTGCGCATGCGCTGGGATGACGCCAGCACACGCTGGCGCTCCCGCGCATGCGCCAATTCGCGCCGGCCAGCCGAGGCCCTTCGGCGCCAGTTGGCGCGGCGCCAAGCCCCTTCCACGCCGGCCGGCATGGCGCAAACCACTCCGGCGCCGGCCTAGCCCCAGAAGGTGCGGAGGATTCCGCACCTTCGGGGCAGCCCAACGCCGGAGTGGTTCACACCATTCCTTCGCGCCGGAGTCGCCCGCCCCGCCGGTTTCCGAAGAATCCCACCCAAGATGTCCTGAATCACTCCGGGACCGATGCCACTTTTGGGGCCATAGAACTCATGCGATTCAGTCCCCTCTTAGTTCTCAAAACGGAGATTCAGGCCCAAGAGCCTTTTTCACAGTAACTCAGAAGTGTTGAAAAGAAATCTAAAGTCAATAGTCAGGCTGACTGAGCAGATGCGCACTTCAAATAAGGAGTTTGTTGTGTGGCTGGTCAGACACCTAAATTATTTGGGGATTTTTGGTAACAATTTGCATTAGATGTTTGTTGTATATTCTAGGACATCTTAGTCTGTTGCATAGTAATGCTTTTTTAAATACAGGAATCTATATTAGAATTAAAAATACTTTTTCAATCTTTCTATAATATTTAATGTTGCGATGTGCTCCTCCACTGTAAAGTGTATTGCATGTTTCGGTTCTTAAAATAAGCTTTTAAATAAATAAATGACGGTTAACATCTCACGCAGTATTGTGTAAGCAACTCAAAGAATTCCCCCTCTTTTATACTCCTAAAATGGGGGGATACTATTTTTTGAAGAGAGATACCTGGACCCTTATAATATCCAGGCAATTGTAACCTAGTTGATAACTATTTAGAAAGGCTACCTGGGAAAAGGTGATATTTCCTGATGGTTATCATCCTTGAGGGAGAAATGGTTCACTTGTTTAGACCCAAAACAAGTATCTGCAGGAAGTGACTATTTTAAACTTAGGTGAAGATGATCATTAGGGGAGTGCTCCTGATCTGAGATAGCCCCAAATGGAGTTAGGGTGAAAATTCACTTCAGTTTCTCACGGGCACAATCAATTTCACAGGATTTACTTGTTCTCAAATGCTAAATATGAGAACGGTATTTGACTTATCCTTGCTCAGAATGAAAGGCAATAAAGACTTTCACAGGCTGCAAGAAAAGATTGAAGAAGGCTGGGTTACAGGGATGCCTTGCAGTATATGGGCCTTCAGAAACTGAACATCAAACCTGAACCTCAAAGTGTAACTGTTTGCCAGGTGCCTACTCCTCAGTGAGAGTAAGCATTGGAGCCCAACACTGCCTGTGGCAGTCAAATAACACTGTGGCTTGAAATGTTGATGCCTCTGGTTGCTACCAAACTGCTTCTATTTTTAACTTCAATATTAGTGTGCTGAGCACGCAGTGAACCAATAGGTCATTAAACTACTGCTTAATAGCAAGTTAATTAATAACAAGACTTACATAAGTGCTTTTAACACAGCAAAATATAAAGGGTTCCTCAAAGGAGCATTATCAAACAATATCTGACACCGAATCACATCATGAGGTATTCGGCAGGCTCGAGTAAAAAGGTAGATTTTAAGGGATATCTGGAAAATCAGAAGTCAAGAGGCAGAGAGGTATAGGGAGAGAATTCTGGAGCTTTTCTCTGACCAGTTCATGCTGTCTGATCTATTTCCCCCTTTAAAATTCACGCCCTCTACCTCTTTCATTATTTCTTACCTCCTTTGCTAACATCTCTCTCTGGAGGTCCAGTTTGAGCTTCTTCATCACTTTTTGTCTCTCAAGCTGCTTTATTTGCAACTTAATTGTTTCTAACTCTAGCTGTGATACGCCCGTTTCAGATTTTTCTCCTTTTAATTCTAAATGCTGGGTAATAAGTTTAATCATATCATCCATATGAAATTCTGCTTTTATTTCTATCTTCACATTATATGCTAAACTTCTTAATGTAATAATAGGAAACAAAGAAATGGCAGAGGAACTGAATAGTTACTTTGCATCAGTCTTCACGTTGGAAGAAACCAATGGGACACGAGGGGCTGGATTCTCCAATCGCCGACGGCGAAATCGCATTTGGCGTCAGGGCGGAGAATCCCCGACGACAACAGAATCGGGGGCGGCGCCGCTTTCGTGATGCTCCGCTCCCTGAAAAGCGGCGTACTCTAGGAGTATGGCGTATGCCGTATCCACGGTCTCCGAACGTTGGCCGAGGCCCTTCCCGCAATGCTCTGTTCTCGACAGGCCGATTTCATGATGTCGTGTGTCTCTCATGGTCTCAACTGTCGGGAACTCAGCGTGGCGGCTGCGGACTCAGTCCAGCATCGCCACATTTGGGGGAGGGCCGATCCGTGGGGCAGGACATTTTACGGGCTGGGGGCACTATGATGGCGGTCTGGGAGCGTGAGCCGGCCAAAGTGGGGGACATTTTTGCAGGCCAGGTCCTCGAGCGGCATCCGCCATGAAGCACGACCCAGCCGCAGTAGGCCGTGCGCCTGCGCAGCCACAGACCCGGCAATTCTCCAGGCGTATCGGCAGCTCGAACTGGGAGCTCTATGCTGCCTGGCTGCTAGCCCCCCCTGGAACAGGTAATTGGTGGCCATGTTGTGCCAGTATTCCTGGCGTAAAACACCACCGTTTCCACGCCAGCGCGGGGACTTAGTCTCCAGAACGGAGAATCCAGCCCAAGAACTTCAGGAGAATCAGGGGGCATCACCAAGGAGAAGGTTCTGGGGAAATTGAAAGGTTTGAAGGTGGATAAATCACCTGGACCAGATGGACTACACCCCCAGGTTCTAAAAGGGATAGCTGAGGAGATTGTGGAGGCATTGATGGTGATCTTGCAGGAATCATTGTAGGCAGGGAGGGTCCCAGAGGATTGGAAAGTGGCTAATGTAACACTGCTGTTTAAGAAGGGAGGGAGGCAAAAGACAGGAAATTATAGCCTGACTTCGGTCATTGGTAAGATTTTAGAGTCCATTATTAAAGATGAGATCGCGGAGTACTTGGAAGTGCATAATAAAATAGGACTGAGTCGGCATGGCTTTGTCAAGGGAGGTCATATCTGACAAATCTGAGTTCTTTGAGGAGGTAACAAGGAAGTTAGACAAAGGAGAACCAGTGGACGTGATTTATTTCGATTTCCAGAAGGCCTTTGACAAGGTGCCACACAGGAGACTGTTAAATAAGTTAAGAACCATGGTGTTAAGAGTAAGATCCTGGCATGGAAAGAGGATTGGCTGACTGGCAGAATGCAGAGGGTGGGGATAAAGGAGTCTTTTTCAGGATGGCAGCCGGTGACTAGAGGTGTGCCTCAGGAATCTGTGCTGGGAGGGATCACAACTTTTTACAATATACATTAATGATCTGGAAGAAGGAACTGAAGGCACTGTTGCTAAGTTTGCAGATGATACTTAGATCTGTAGAGTGACAGGTAGTAATAAGGAAGCAGGAGGGCTGCAAAAGGATTTGGACAGGCTAGCAGAGTGGGCAATGAAATGGCAGTTGAAATACAATGTGGAAAAGTATGAGGATATGCACTTCGGAAGGAGGAATGGAGGCATAGACTATTTTCTATATGGAGAAATGCTTAGGAAATCAGAAGCACAAAGGGACTTGGGAGTTCTTGTTCACGATTCTCTTAAGGTTAACGTGCAGGTTCAATCAGCAGTTAGGAAGGCAAATGCAATGTTAGCATTCATGTCGAGAGGCCTAAAATGCAAGATCAGGGATGTACTTCTGAGGTTATGTAGGACTCTGGTCAGACCTCATTTGGAGTATTGTGAGCAGTTTTGTGTCCCGTATCTAAGGAAGGATGTGCTGGCCTTGGAAAGGGTCCAGAGAAGGTTCACAAGAATGATCCCTGGAATGAAGAGCTTGTCGTATGAGGAATGGTTGAGGACACTGGGTCTGTACTCGTTGGAGTTTAGAAAGATGAGGGGGATCTTGTTGAAACTTACAGGACACTTCGAGGCCTGGATAGAGTAGATGTGGAGAGGATGGTGCCACTTGTAGGTAGAACCAGAGGACACAATCTCAGACTAAAGGGATGCTCCTTTAAAGCAGATATGAGAAGGAATTTCTTCAGCCAGAGGGTGGTGAATCTGTGGAACTCTGCTGCAGAAGGCTGTGGAGGCCAAATCACTGAGTGTCTTTAAGACAGAGATAGATAGGTTCTTGATTAATGAGGGGATCAGGGGTTATGGGGAGAAGGCAGGAGAATGGGGATGTGGAACATATCAGCCATGATTGAATGGAGGAACATACTCAATGGGCCGAATGGCCTAATTCTGCTCCTATGTCTTACGGTCTCATAGTAGTCACCCATTCCCTTTCTGCCTGTGGAGTCTGAGCCTGTGGAGTCTGAGACTGCAGTGTGACCACCTCTCTATATGTGCTATCCACGATATTCTCCGCCTCGTGGATGCTCCAAGGCTTCCTCTTGTTCAAGAAATAAACCTTGAGTTTTTCGTTAGCCTGGTTTCAGCTGGAGTTATCACAGATACTTTAGATCAAATTGGTGTCAACAGTACAGCATTCAATTCCTGTTCTGGCTGGGGTGGATTCGGGAATTACTTACTTGTCCTACCTATGGTAGAGATCTCGGCGTAATGGGTTGCTCCTAGCTTTGAGCAGAGAACTCAAGAAAGGATGTTATTTTTAAGATGGCTGCCCTTATTTCATTTTTCATAAGCAAAAGAAAGATACAAAATTTTAAAAAAGGTATAAGTGTGGCCCAGGATAAAATTTTAATGTTGTAAAATTCTAATGCACAGCAAGGAATCAGCTGATGACACAAGCCACAAATACCTACCCACACTCGTCCCGCCTACCCAGTATTGTAATCTTTAGCACTCTAAATGATACAGGTTATCTTTGGTGCTCAGAAAAGTGTAGGAGGGGAGCAAAGCTCGATAGACGTGATAACGAGCATAGGGATCTCAATGCAAAATTAACTCTAAACTTTCTGGTGAATGACTTTGTTTTTTTAATTTTCAATGGGATATGGGTGTTTCTGGCAATACCAGCATTTGTTGCCCATCCCTAATTGCCCTTTAACTGAGTGGCTTGCCAGGCCATTTCGCAGAGCTTATGAGTCAACCACAATTGTGTGGGTCCGGTGTCACATGTAGGCCAGACCAGGTGAGGATGGCAGATTTCATTCCCTAAAAGACGTTAGTGAACCAGATGGGTTCTTGAAACAATTAATGACAGTTGCCATTGTCATGGTCAACATTACTGAGATATCTTTGAATTATATTCCATGAAGCATTTAAACTCCCATGTTGGTAATTTTACATAATTGTTCAATGCATTCATCCATTTAAGGATTTTTTTCAGAAACCTTGCAGTTTTTAATCCCTTCCTAAAATGCAATTGCTGCCATGTTGTTCCAAAATTCATTAAGAAACGCCCCAAATAGTTCACTTCCAATTGTTACGCTATTAAGTTAGGATGATACCGAACTTCACTGAGAATGATTTTATTCAATATTGGTGAAAGATCAAGTGTAATGACAAGAATACGGTGCATATGGTTCAAACGTCAAGAGCCACACACTCTGTTTCTTCCCCGAGCCAACTAAACACAACTTTTTATGCTGCGAGCTATTTGCAGGATCAGAGGGGCTTTGATAGTGTTCTCTCATCTGTGTTCCATTGTTAGGTTATCTCAGGGGAACGGGTACACAGCACGCTTGTGGAGGTGTGAAGGGAGTTACTGAAAATCTATATTTATATTTATAAATTATATTTATAAATTATATCTATAGATATAAAGGAGAGGGACTTATTGGACATTTACCCTTCAAACTCCAGACCTCCAACAATGGATTGTACATTTGAGAATGAATTGTTAAAAATGAAAATTAACGAAATGTTATGTGTTTGGGAATACTCTTTCACCATCACAAGTCCACTGTCAGCTCCTGGTCATGTTTCAAATTTTTGAGGAACTGGAAACAAATCTAAGCTGCTGTAATCTGCACCTAATCATGTCATGTCAATTGCATTGTTCAGGAAATGGAAACATAGTTTGGCTTGGCAGAGCTGGTTTGAACCGAATCAACCTTTTTGATTTATTGTGGAAGCATTTGTTGAGAGAGATTGGCAGGGATTTTGTGGCCCTACCCGTTGGTGGGATCTTCCGTTCACGCTGACGAGCCCCCCCCCCCCCCCCCCCGCCCACCTCCTCCCCCTACACCTCCTCCCCCAGGGCAGATTCCCGGTGCTGCGGCCATAGATCAATGCAAATGGTTATTGACTTTGTCCAGGTGGCGGCCAATGGTGGGCTGCCTCCGTTAATGGAGAACATGCCACCAGGCCGGAGATTCCCAGCCATTGAGTAGGATATTCCGTGAGTCCTGTGGTGTGTATCACAGAGGTGGAGGCAGTTCACCAACGGCTGGCGGTGGGATTCGAAGATCCCATAGTTGTCAATGGAGTTTCCCATTCTGTGCACCCCTGCCGCCGAAAAACTCACGGACAATTCTGGCCATTGTCTTTGATTGGTTCCTCTAATTCATATTATACTTTATTTTTAATGTACAGTAACTATAATTGATCCTGTGGTGTTAACATAAAATTTTAACAAAAGATTTGTGAAAATGGTATCTCTACAGATAAGGATCAATTTCCCTGGAAAAAGATTTTGAGTGGTCGGCTAACATAGTCCACCGCCCACGAACACAGATTTTTACATTGGAGGATGAAACCACTGGTCAAACCATCAATCAAGTTGCTGTTTTTAATTCTCCAGCCGAAACAAGTGGGCTGATTTTGATGGTCAAGCCTTATTTGTATTATTTGTCAAGGTGCTAGGTACTGGAACCTTTCACAGTCTGAGGTGGAGTGTGATTTACACCCGTGCTGTGAAACACTTAAATTGAGAATGCACCTTTTTAAAGAGATCAGGCAGCATTTTTCCTATTGGGTTCCAATCCTGTTATTAGCCTCAATTCCAGTTCAGGAATCTGGAAATGGCTATGGTGGGACAATGCTCACCCGTCTTCCTGGATGCGGTAAATTAAGAAGCTGCCTCTGGGAGCCCCTTTCAATTCAGGACAATGAGTGGCTCAGGAAATTCAGAGGCCCAATTGGAGGGCCCACTGCAATGTCCTTATGGCATTTGTATGGGGAGAGGTGGGCACTACATAGGCAGGCAGGAGATCACAAGGGCACCTCCAAATGTAGACAACTTTACAGCATTATGAAAAATTTAAAATACCTCGTGGCGACAGGCCTCAGGCCTTCCTCATCTCAGAAAAGTAGCTCCCCAGGAGCACTTGCAACTGCAGCTGAGGCCTTTGCATCCCCTTGTATCTGTGCTGAGGGGATAGAGAGAAAACATCAATGGCCTGAGGATTTGCCACTGAGTGGACGCATCCATTTCAATTCCAGGCTCCCCCTCCGTGGAGGACCAACCTGCTGTCAGGAAGATCCTCGGAGCACCATCATCATTCCCCCATTTAACCCATTCATAGGCCTAACTGGCTAACTGACGCTGCTGGATAAGTAGCTTCTGCCACATTGACCCCTTCTCTGTCACTCACTTTATACCAGGCCTTAAAGGGTTAAATAACGAAGCCAGGTTACAACATTTAGAAGGTAGAGTGGTGATTGAATCACAGAACCTTTACAGTGCAGGAGACCATTCAGCCCATCAATTCTGCATTGGTTCACTGAAAGAACTTTATACCTATTCACATTCCTCATAAATTTGCACATTCTTTCTTTTCAGATCGCAATCCGATTCCCTTTGAATCCCTCAATTAAAATTGCCTCCATCACCTTCTCAAGGAGTTTGTTCCAGATTCCAACCTTCCTCACATATCATTCTACTCATTTTCCCCATTATTTTGAATCTTTGCACTCTAATTCTTGATGCTCTCTTGAGAAGGAACAGTTTCTCACTATTTATACTGTCCAGACCCCTCAGGACCTTGAATGCCTCTGTCAGGTCTCCTCTCAGCCTCCACTAAAGAAAATAGACCCAAACTCTCCAAACTATCTTCATAGCTAGTTCTTTAAATCCCTGGAATTATTCTTGTGAATCTTCTCTATACTCTCTCCATTGCCTTCAAATCCTTCCTCAGGTATGGTGCCCAGAACGGGACACAGTACTCCCGATGAGGCCCAGTGTCTTATACAATTTCAGCATGGCACCTATTAATGAAGCTTAAGATACTATATGCTTTATGAGCTGCTCTCGCAACATGCACTGCTATCTTCAATTAATTAGGTACAAAAACACTGAGATATTTCTGTTCCTGCACCTCCTTTGGAGTTTCTCCCCTTATTTTATACTCTCTTTCAATGTTCTTCCTGCCAAAATTAATCAGCTCACACTTCTCTGCATTAAACCTCATCTGCCAGTTGTCTCCCCATCCACCAACATGTCTATGCCCTTTTGAAGTTCAAGACTATTCTCATCACAGTTGATAACACTTTCAATCTTCGTATCATCAGCAAATTTTGAAACCATACCCTGCCACCACAGTCTAGCACATTAATATAAATCAGGAAGAGCAATGGTCCCAACATTGGTCCCTGGGGGAATTCCACTACAAACCTCCCTTTCATCTGAAAAACAACTATTTATCATTACTCTCCGTTTCCTGTCACACGGCCAATTTCTTATCCAGGTGCTTACCTTCCCTTTTATTTCATGAGCTTGAATTCTGCTGACAAGTCTATTGTGTGGCACCGTATCATATGCCTTGTGAAACTCCATCTACACCACATCAACAGCATTATCCTTATCAACTTTTACTGTTTCCATCTCAGAGAACTCCAGCATGTTAGTTAAACATGGGGCGGGATTCTCCAAAATCGCAGCAAAGTGTTGACGCCGGCGTAAACACTGGAGTGTTTCACGCCGGTGTCAACGGGCCTCTTGGCCTAGCGATTTAGCAACTCACAGAGGGCCAGCACGGCGCCGGAGTGCTTCATACAGCGCCGGCTGCCAATACGGGCCCCAGCACTTCTGTTCCCGGGTCCGCGCATGCGTTTTCACACCAACCCCCGTGCAACATGGCGGAGCCCTACAGCGGCTCAGCGCGAAAGAAGATAGGCCCCCCCTGGAATGCGCGCGCCCACCGATTGGTTGCCCTTGATCGCGGGCCTGCCCATCGTGGAGACCCCCCCCCCCACCAGAGTCTGATCCCCCCCGCCCCCCTACCAGGACGACCCCAGGAGCCATGACGCCAAGCTCCCGCTGGGTGAACCCATATGGGAACTTGCCCGGTCGACCGCGGAGAATCGCCGCGGGGGCATCTTTCAATGGCCCCCGGCTGGCACCGCGTTGCCGGCGTGCACGTGACTGTCGCCGATTCTCCAGCCGCCGGAGAATTGCGTCTCGGCGTTGGACCCGATTGCGGGCATTCTCCGCCCCCGCGCCGATCGCGATTTTGGCGCGGAGGCTCGGTGAATCCCACCCATGATTTTTCTGGAAGGAATCCATGCCGGCTTCCATTAATTTTTAAAAAATTTAAGAGTACCCACTTCATTTTTTCCAATTGAGGGGCAATTTAGCGTGGCCAATCTACCTAGCCCGCATATCTTTTTGAGTTGTGTGGGCGAAACCCACGCAAAGACGGGGAGAATGTGCAAACCTCAGGCTTTCCTTAATTATCCTGTATAAGTCACTCTTGATTTTGTCCCAAACTATAGTTTCCAGAAGTTTCCCTACCACTAAAGTTAAACTGACTGGTCTGCAGATGACAGCATTATCCTTGCACCCCTTTTTGAACAAGGGTGTAACAGTCACAATTCTCCAGTCCCCCAGCACCACCCCAGTGTCAAAGGAAGATTGGAAGATTATTACTAGTGCCTCTGAAATTTCTAACCTCAGTATTATTTGGATGCATCTCATCCCGACCGAGTGCCTTATACATTTTAAGTAACGATAGTCTTTCTAACATCTCCTTCTTCTCAATTGTAAATTCCTCGAGTGTATCAGTTACCTTTTATTATTTACTTTCTTATAGAAGACCTTAGGATTCCTTTTTATGTTAGCTGCCAGTCTCTTTTCATGCTCCCTTGTTGCTTTTTGAACTGAACTGTTCTCTTTCAAAGTTTCAGGAACGATCTTGGGTGTAGCCTGAGCGGGATGTTACTCTGCGTCCAGCATCCAAATATTTAAACTGAGAAATGGATTCCATAAGGGTAGGTACAGAGAATCTATTTCCTCTGGTAGAGGTATCCAGAATTTTAAAATTTGGAGATCTTTTTCACACAAAGGGTCCTGGAAATCTAGGGCCTGGAAATCTGGACCTTGCCCAGTGTTACAATCCCTGTGAGGAGACTGTGAACCAAAAGAACCAAATTTGCCAAGCAAACCTCAAATGAAGAAATTGGAAACAAAGATTTCACTTTTTGTAACTCTTACTTTAACACTGGTTATAACCGATGCAAATTAAATGTGAATAAACAGGCAAATGACACTTCAAAAAAAGATAAATGTCCCTTTAAATAGCCAATACAACAATGATACATTTTACATAATGACAAGTGTTGCTAACTTTTGGTTGGTTCAATTGGCTCTGTTTTATAAGCTTTGCTCTAGAGTCACCAAGTATCTTTATGATACCGCCACGAGGTTCAAGTTCAAGTAATGATCAATAACTCAGTACACCAATTAGTAAGATTGAAATCAAAGCACATTTATTTACACACAGTCAAATCTACTCATGCATCAACTCGACTTTCTAAGATATTTCTATCACTAACAGGCCAATACTTAGCTTCGGACTGGCCCACCAGGTCAGGGGAACAAATGGCCTTTCGTTTGGGTTCTAAGTCTGCGGGATTCAAAAGCTGGTATGGACTGGTAGCTAGGAGCGCCTATCTCGTAGCGAGCATTGACTTGAGACTTACGTTCTTTGGCGGCAGCTGGACAGGTCACTGTTAAGGGTTGGTTCGCGTTGCTGAGTGCCCCTGTCAAGAAGGACGATTTGAACTTGGGGGCTTTACGTTATAGTCCCCAGGGGCTTCCTGTCTTTCGGGGCGGACCCAGTACCTGGTTTCAAGTGATTGGGCTTTGTCCCAATCGCTTGGTTCGATTTCTCCAATACTGGAGCAGTTCCCTGATCGATGGGCGGTCTTTAGGTGAACGTTAACCTCTTTTGTGTTGGCTCCTGCTGGCTTGGCCTTGTTTACCTTAAATATTTTGATTGTTCCCGAGGATCGCTCATTAGTATGTAGGTGGCTGCTACATTATTATGCCGATGGTTGCTGGTATCGATGCTGTCTGGGCTTTTGCAGAGTCTAATACACAGTAAACTTGCACCTGCTAGGTTTTGCCTGTGTTGGCTGAATTTCCCTTCAGCCTTTGCTGTTCTCCATTTTACGTCGGGAATTGGCCAACCCAGGTGGCTACACCACCCTCCTTGTGATCCTAACGCGAAGCGTGAAGGATCACATAACTGCGTTGTTCTTCATTCCCTGACCCGGCGAGCACTCTTTTATGGCCTCTACACTGACCATAACTATGCAACAAATTTTTAACTGACAATACTGAGTGGCGCTATGTCAAAACAGGGACATGCATCACAAAATAAGAAAAACGGTACCTCTAACTGTCCTTAGTAAACTACACTCCCTCAAACATTCAATCATACTAACTTCCTAAACAATACGCACAAAATCATAGCAGCATTATACACATTTTTCCTGGCTTGGCAGTCAAGCTCAGGATTGTACAATCGCTCATGAAACATTTCTTTATTCACAAAAAGGAACGCAAACAAATGTTCTTTATTATAGATCGCGGGGGTCGGGGGTCTGGTCATAACCGAAAATAGGGGATCTTATCCTATATACCAGGGTGCGAGCACAGTAGGCTCTCCTTCTCCATTTCCTCAGATGAATAGTCTGCACAATGCAGCAGAGTAGCGCCAATACTAGTAGGGATTCTATCAAGTAGGACAGGGAGTACCAGGTTATAAACCTGTCACACCAAGATGGTGTGGTGTCACTTGTGACTGGGCTCTGGGTACTATGGGGAAGTGAATCATTAACGGCGGGGGGGGGGGGGGGGTTGAGATCAGGGGGTTCGCGTTCGCACGTAATCAAATGTCCATTATGGTGGTGAGCAACACGGAGGATGTCCTTATGGTTCTTCTTCTTTCTCTTCTCTTCTCTTCTGTTCCTGGAGCTCCTGGAGTTCTGTGGGATCAAGCATAGTGTCTGTTACTATCTTGGTTTAATATCGCGTATGACAGCCTGTCTGTCCTTTAGTGCCAATTACTCCCTTTATAATTGGTCACGATGTGTGACTCCCTCATTTTTTTTTCTCCAAAAACCGAATTTCAGGACAAGACACACTTACAAATACTGAACCAGTGCGAGCCATCTCGCAGGCTGTGCGATTTACCATCCAAATGTTTGAGGATGTAAATAGCAGAGGGTTGGCAACCTAAGGGTCGCCTGAAAACAAAACAAAACTTTATGAACGAAAATTGTCGAAATGAGGTGCGTATGGGCCGCGACGGGTAAGATTTGGATGGAGTCCCCGGGTAGGACGGCGACCAATGCCGTGTGTGCTCTACCCAAGCGTAGCTGACCAGAGGAGGGTTCCCAGGCAGGGCGGGTCCCAATGCCGTTTCTCCACTGCCTGAGCAACCGACAAGAACGGGCAAGAAATGTAGTCATCGTGGGGGGTTGCCGTATTGGTTCTTCCTTCGAACCAGAAGGGCAGTTACGATCGAGGGTCTGGCAAGCTCTCAGAGATTTCTGCTGATGAGCGTTGTGACAAGTTCTCAGAGGTTTCGGCCGAAAAATAAGGCGTGGGGCTGTGGGAAAAAAAAAATTCCGGTCTTACGTACAACATTTAACAATACACTACAAACAACATAAAACATGCTGCAGGTTCCATCAGAAAGGACACCGTTTTTTCCCAAGCGGTTCCTTTTTAAAACATCATCTGGACACCTCTGTTATCGGTTGCGAACATGGTCGCAAAGGTGTTCTCGTTTTGGGAGTCTGACTCAAAGTCATCATCTTCTCCCGGATGCAAAACTCTCGAGTGTATCAGGGCGGAGAGGGCTGCATGGTGTGATTTGGGATCCCTCTCGTCATTCCGGACGAGTCTGTATGAATAATCTCGGTGCCATAAGGTGGTGTCTAGTTGTGTGGGGACGGAATCGGGGTCGTCATTGTAGGTCGGTGGTCGGTGGTGGGGTTTGTTTAGGAAAGTGATCATGAAGGGATCACTCGAATCGTGGAGAGATTCGCTGGGTGTGGGTCCTGTTGCATGGGGATAGTAGGGAGGCGTGCTGTGGCTATTTTCCGAGTCACAGTCGCTTTCGTTGCTGCTGCAGTCTATGGGCGTTCCGGGGTGGAGTGTATAGTCCGGGGGTGGAGTCTGAGTTGAGTCTGTGGCTGGGCGTGTTAGGGGAGGGGAGGTTTACGTTGGCTGTAGGCGGGGCGTGGTCTGCTGCGTCGAGCATGACGTGGTGTGTGTGGTTAGACTGTGTTCCATATGCCTTAAGCTGGTTGATATGGAACCACGCAGTCTTTCCGTTGGGATACTTTATTTTGTAGATGGAAGGGCTTACTTTGTCCGCAATGGAGGACGGACCCGAATACGTAGGTGACAGGAATGTGCTGGGATTGTATACGGAGAGCATGACTTGCTGTCCTACACTGAACTCAGTCGCATGCACTGTCTTATCGAAACAGGCCTTGCTCTGTTTCTTCCTTGTGCCCAATTTCACTGCGGCTGCTACCTGAGCCGTTTTTACATTTTCCACTAATTGTTTTACTGCGTTCTCGTGTGTGAGGGCCGTCACTTCGGGGCTGGTCAAATCTAATCCTAATAAAAATTCTGTGCCTTTCATGGGGCGTCCGGTCATGAGGGTGTGTGGGGTGTAACCTGTGGAAGTTGAAGCTGTATTTCGCAAAAACATCAGCGCAAAAGGGAGGACTGAATCCCAAGTGGTGTTGTTTTGCTGGACCATTTTTCTGAGGGTGGCTTTTAGGGTCCGATTCATGCGCTCCACGATACCACTTGACTGGGGGTGGTATGAAATGTGGAATTTTTGGGTAATGCCAAATATCGTGAGGACGTTCTTTATGACACGTCTCGTAAAATGGGAACCTTGGTCGGATTCAATGCTGCAGGGGAGTCCCCATCTCGTAAAGATGTGGTGGGTTAGGATCTTGGCTGTGGTCTTTGCCGTGTTCGTTCTGGATGGGAATGCTTCCATCCATTTGGTAAACGTGTCTATCACCACGAGTACATACTTAGAACCATTCCTGCAAGGGGGCAATGGTCCGCCATAATCAATCTGGAGGTAAGTGCAGGGGCCATTAACGGGTCGGGTGTGACTGAGTTGAGCTTTCTTGGCATATCTGTCCAGATTGTTCTGGGCACAGATAAGGCAATTCTCAACGTAGTGAGTTACATCGTCTTTTAAACTCGGCCACCATCAGAGCTGCCTGAGGTGGGCTGTAGTGGGATCAATTCCCTGATGTCCATGACTGTCATGGAACAAACAAATTAGCTGATTCCTGTCCTGTTCAGGAACCACATAAAGGGTGTCTTTTAACACCACGCCGTCATGTGTGGTTAGAGCATTTTTGAATCTATCATAGGGTGCTGAATAGTTTCCTTTCAAAATCCCCCTGAGATTGCTATCCTGCTTCTGGGCCTGCACTAAATCCTCAATATTAGTCTGCGAGACCTGAACTGCATTCACTGGTGCACTTTCGGGGGGTGTCCAAAAATATCCGTGCCTGGAACCTGTTTTAGCCAGTGCGTCGGCTTTTATATTTCCAGGGGGGGAGGAACGATGGTGACTACGAACTTTAACTATTCCAAAAGTCCAGTTCTGTGCTTTTTCTAAAATGTGACGGAGCAATGGGGCTGAAGGGAAGGGTTTTCCGTCTGCGGAAACAAATCCTCTTGCTTTCCACAGGGGTAGGAATTCCGTAAGGCTGTTGCAGACATAGAGGCTGTCCGAATATATGTCTGCTGGGCTGGGGAAGGAATCTGGGTGTTCCACTAGGTATGCGATGGCCACAAGTTCTGCTGGCTGCGCGCCTAAGTGTCCTGGTAGTTTTATTGCTATTTCCTCTAGGGCACGTCCCTGCGCGTCCTCGACGTAAATGCCGCATCCTGTTATGCGCTTCCCTTCTAATATTATGGAAGATCCATCCACATATATCCTAATGGGTTCGCACGTGTCTGTGTGCTTGGGGCTCTGGGTTGAACTACCTATCTTTCTGGGGGGTGTTTTTGCAATAAAGGGGGAGTTGTGGAATCCTTGTAGAAGGCATGTCCACGTGTACTGCTGATTTTTAAATGTGAAGGCAAATTTGTACTGGTATACCTTTGCCAATGGAATGGACCAGAATCCATTACTGATATCCAAAACCGTAAAGAATTGTGAGTTGAGTCCCTGTTTGAGCATGGTCTCGGGACTTGTGGCTACTGTGGGGGCTGCTGCGGGGGTGGCTTTGTTGAGTTCCTGGTAATCGATGGTCAGTCACCATGATCCATCGGGCTTTCTCACTGGCCAAATCGGGGCATTATTAGTGGAGGCTATTGATCTGAGTACGCCCTGCTCTAATAAGCTGTCGATTACTTTTGCGATTTCTCCCTCTGCCTCTTGGGGAAATCCATATTGCTTTTGTGGTATAGGGTCAGGGCCTGTGATTTGTACTGAACCAGTCATTCGGCCACAGTCGTGTTTGTGGGTCGCGAATGCTGTCCTGTTCTTTTGTAAAACTGCCCTAACCTGCTTGTCTGTGCTAACTGTAGTCGGGTCAAACCAAAATTCGCCTACTGCGCTAATTTTGTTTGCATATTCTCCTATGGTGAGCTTTGCGGGAGCTCTTGTGGATTTTGCCATTTTCCAGACACATTGGTTGACTGGATCAATGGATAGGTTGTGCGAATTCATAAAGTCAATTCCCAAAATGTGTTCTGCTGTGTGGGGTAGATCGACTAAAACTATGGGGTGCTTGGTGGTGATGTTGCCGATTTGAATGGGTACAGGGGCTGTGATGCGTCCCTGCTGTGAGTGGCCTGTAAAGCCGCTGAGGGTGATAGTGGCTGTAGTGGGCATCGTGTCTTTTTGAAACAGGGTGGAGGAATTGATTGTGGTGCGGGACCCTCCTGTGTCCCAGAGAAACTCTATGGGCTGTCCCCGTATTTTTGCTGCAACTACCGGTCGGTCGGACCTACCCCAAAGAGTGTCGCAGACCCAACTGGGGGAGCCCGAATACCGTCAGTCCGTTCCGCGCAGGTCCGTCTACTCTGAACGGGTGCTGACGCTATGTATTGCCTTTGTCCTGTTCTTATTTAGACTGCCTGTCTGCTGGGCTCTCTGTTGCCTTTGTGGGGCATTGCATTCTCTTGCAAAGTGTCCCAACTGCCCACAGTTGTAACACTCCTGTGGCTTTTGTTGGGGGCTGTTCTTGCCTTCATTTACCCATGCGGGGTTCTGGTGTGCCTTAACTGTGCGTATGTCTGCTTCTGCCTGCTGTTCTTCGGGATTTTTGTTCGTGGGTTTGTTTTGAACAGATTGCTCCCAGGTGCGGGACAATCTTTTTACAACCCATTTATCATTATGAGCCTCCTCTGAGGGATCCTAATTGGCACACGCTTTCTGTCCTGTTTCTCTGGCATGGCAGATAAGGGTGCGGGTCCATTTGGCCATGTTGTCTGGGGACAAATGGGCGCAGTCTAAGTCTCCGAAAACTGCTGCGAAGTGGATCCACAGGCATCCACCAAACGCTGTGGAGTGCTCGGTTTTCTTTTGCCTGCACTTATTGAGGCCATCTACGGGGTCACCCCTGTTATACCCGATCGCGTTTGGGATCGCAGTATGCATTTCTGCAAGGGTGCCTCCTCCTACACTCTGTGGGTCGGGAAGGGCTGCTACGACCAAAGGGTCTCAACTCAAAACTGTGAGCTTTACGTGCTCTCGCTCATCCAGGCCGTACATGGTAGCCTGCTGTTTTACTCTGGCAAAGAAGTGGTGGGGGTCTGAGGTGGGGAGGAACGGTTTGATTTTATCGCACGCGTCCCGTAATTGGGTCACTGTTAAGGGGGTGGTGTACAGAAATTCCATGTCATCCGATGTGGCTGTGCGGAGGGTGGTGACTGGGTTCATTGGAGGCTGAACTATCTGCTCTGTGGGGGGTTGGGGCGCTTTTCTCTTCTGGAACTTTCCCTGCGCACATGTTCCCTGAACATATCTCTGTGCTATCTCATTTAATTGTTCCCAATCAGGGCCGTCTTCCTCATCTAGCTGTGATCCAAAGGTTTCCTGGAATCCTTTTTGAACTGAAAGCAGAGATTGCAGTTCTGCAATCTGTTTCCGGCACTTTGCGTGATCCAGTGAGCTGTGTCTTTGCTCCGTGGTGGCAGCATGGAGTGCTCTTAACACTGCCTTCAGGTCACTACACTGCCTCTGCAATGCCCCTATCTGCTTCTCGGTTTCCTCTCGTACCGGGACTGCACGTTGCGTGTCCTGATAGGCCTTTTCGTACTGGGATTGGAAGCTGCTTAGGTGTGCCAGACAAGATTGGTGTGCCCACTTGGCATCATCCACCTCTCCGTCTTTTGCTGCCAACTTCCTCCTTAACTCTACGTTCTCTCTTTCTACCTCACTGACATCGACCTTGCTCATTCGATGTATGCCTTCTATCTCTTTCCGGAGCGTCCTAACGACCTCCTCTGTGCCTCGCAATTGTGCCAAACAGGACACGATTGCCATCGGCTTGCAAGCTTTTCCTAAGCTCGTCTTGTGAATCTCGCTCAGGTTCTCCCACCAAGTATGTTCTATACTCCCGGGACCTGACTCCTCATTGTTACAGAATTTGCTCCAAAGGGGCCATCCTTTCCCTTTGAGATACTTTCTGATTTCCTCTTCACAAACGGGACACTGTTCTACTCTACTGCTGGTCGCTGCGACCACGAATTCTTCGGGGTTCTTGAGGCGTTGCATTGCCTGCATTGCCATCTTTCTTATCTGAATGCTTCTTTTAAAATTTGGAACAAGGGGTACTAAGGCGGTGCTGTAATTACGGATACGGCTTTCGCTATTTTCCAGAATACAAACACCCAAGTTCAAGTAATGGTCAATAACTCAGTACACCAATTAGTAAGATTCAAATCAAAGCACATTTATCTACACACAGTCAAATCTACTCATGCATAAACTCTACTTTCTAAGCTATTTCTATCACTAACAGGCCAATACTTAGCTTTGGACTGGCTCACCAGGTCAGAGGAACAAATGGCCTTTCGTTTGGGTTCTGGGTCTGCGGGATTCAAAAGCTGGTATGAACTGGTAGCTAGGAGCGCCTATCTCGTAGCGAGCATTGACTTGAGACTTACGTTCTTTGGCGGCAGCTGGACAGGTCACTGGACTTCTCCAATACTGGAGCGGTTCCCTGATCGATGGGCGGTCTTTAGGGGACCGTTAACCTCTTTTGTGTTGGCTCCTGCTGGCGCTGAGGAGTCTGGCTTGGCCTTGTTTACGTTAAATGTTTTGATTGTTCCCGGGGATCGCTCATTAGTATGTAGATGACTGGTACATTATTATGCCGATGTTTGCTGGTATCGATGCTGCCTGGGCTTTTGCAGAGTCTAATACACAGTCAACTTGCACCTGCTAGTTTTTGCCTGTGTTGGCTGAATTTCCCTTCAGCCTTTGCTGTTCTCCATTTTACATCGGGAATGGGCCAACCCAGGTTGCTACACAAGCACGCAGATCACTTCCTACACAAATGTGCACCACATTTTCCAACTCAATTAATTTGACCCTCAAGTCACATTCACCGGCTGGAGTATTCATCTTGAGGTCCACGGAAATGGTTAATGCTGACATTATGCAAAGCTATGAACCCTCTCTCATTTTGGTCATGTTAATCTTGATGGCGTATCTTTCCAGACTTCCTTTTCAACTGACCAACCAACACTGGTTCATGATCTGGTCTTCTCGTGCAAACTCTCAATTCTTTCATGCTTGAGCTATTTGCATCATTTTTTTTATTCAATCCATTTTAGCTCGCTCATACATCGCTTGACCAAGAGCTTCTGAAATCTTCTGCTTCTTCTACAAAACTGACCTTTTACCAGAGAGCTTTGCTGGCTTCTCCTCACACAAATCCTGGGCGGGATTCTCACAGCCCGGGGTCGGGCCGGAGAATCCCCGGGACCGGCGCGAATCGCGCCACGCCGCCCCGACGCCAGCATGCGATTCTCCGCAGAGTGGAGAATCGGCGCCATTGGCGCCGGCGTGGTTGGCGCGGTGTCAGTTGGGGGCCGCCCTATGGGATGGGCCGAGCGGCCATTGTGAAAACGCCGAGTCCCGCCGCCGCCATCCACACCTGTTCTCAGCCGGCGGGACCTCGGCGTGGAAGGGTCGGGGGTGGCCTGTGGTGGAGGAGGGGGTGTCCGATACCGGGGGGGGCCTCCAATGTGGCCTGGCCCGCGATTGGGGCCCACCGATTAGCGGGCCGGCCTCACTGGCTGGGGGCCTCATATCATAGAATCATAGATCATAGAATTTACAGTGCAGAAGGAGGCCATTTGGTCCATCTAGTCTGCACCGGCCCTTGAAAGAGCACCCAGCCGAAGCCCACACCTCCACCCTATCCCCGCAACCCAAAAACCCCACCTAAGCTTTTTGGACACAAAGGGCAATTTAGCATGGCCAATCCACCTAACCTGCACATTTTTGGACTGTGGGAGGAAACTGGAGCACCCGGAGGAATCCCACGCAGACACGGGGAGAACATGCAAATTCCACACAGACAGTGACCCAAGCCGGGAATCGAACCTGGGACCCTGGAGCTGTGAAGCAACAGTGCTGACACCTGTGCTACCGTGCCGCTCACATTTAATGTAAAGTTATTTTCCAGAAATTAATCCTTCAGTTTTCTTTTCTAGGTGATGAGGGTTTATCACTGCCTCCCTTGTGTGCAAACAGGTCATTTTTCTAAATAGTAAAGTTCTCTTTCACTGCTTCAGCAACTTTATCAAGGTTATGTTGATTAAACATGATATTCCACTTTATTTAGTTCTCAAACATTCTAAATTTCTTTTTGCTTTTCATCCTCTCATTCTGTTCAAGCTTTGTTCATTTACATTCCAGCAAAACTGATGGTCCCTTCATTTTTTAATTTTTATTTACCTTCAAGGACACGTATCCTTCCTCACAGCTCTATTGTGTCCGCACTCGATTCAGCTTTTCCACTCTCCTTCAAAGCATAATAACAAAAAGTGCTGGAAAAGCTCAGCAGGTCTGGCAGCAACTGTGGAGAGAGAAACAGAGTTAAAGGGGGTGATTTTGAGCCCACACTAGCTGTCAGTAAGAATCACGGCACAGGCTCAAAACCTGGAGAGAATCGTGAAGTGGCATTTTGGACGAGTTTGCTAGGATGTTTCCCGTCGGCTTTTTAGGTGAGATCCACACTGGTATTCACCCACACTTAATCATTTTATTGGACTTGAGGAGTGGGCCCAGTCTAGCCCACAATTAGGCCATGATTCTCCCCCAAAATTTCTAAGTTAATTTGTGGTGGGTTTTTCAGGGAATTTTCCGTGGCTCTATCGGCGAGTTCCCCACCGCTATTCAATGACATTTTATCACCTTTTTGGGCCCTGAGGGGTTTCTCACCGGTTTAGCCCACACTTCGGGGTGGATTCTCTTGCCCCGTCTGCTGCAAGAACACCATGGGCCAGCCGCGTACAATGGAGAACTCCATTGACCATGGGCGAGATGCTCTGGCCGCCGGGGACATGCGGCCGGAGAATCCTGTCCTTAAATTCTTTTTTAGCACTGGGGAGCTGAACTCAGAGATCGGACAGCCATTTTGAAAGAATTCCCCGATCTCTAAGTGAGCTTGTGTGTCCCCCACACCCTCCTCCAATGTCACCCATCACACACATGGACACTACCCCACACCCTCCAAGTGAGGACACTCTGCTATGGGGTCCCTGGCGATCCCCCTTCTTCACCCCAAGTCCCCTTACAGCAACCCCTTCCTTCTAGGATCCCCACCCATCACCCACCCATTCCCTAATTACCTACACTGCACTCCCCCCCTTTGAACCCCCCCTCCACCCTCATTTCATAGGCATGACTCACCCTTGCCCCTGATCCTTGGTAGCGCCACCCAGGCACTCGGGCACCCTTGCACTGCCACCCTGGCACCCAGGCAGTGCTCCTGCTGGCTTGGCAGCACCATCTGGGCACGTTGTCAGTGCCAGGGTGGCAGTGTTAAGGTACCTTCTGGGCAGTGCCAAGGTACCCACATTCCAGCGGGCCACCCTCCAGTTACCCTGACCATCCAGGGGTCTCCGTTGGCCCGGGAGACCCCCTGGGTGCCATTCCACACAGTCCACATTTGTGTGGAACAGCACTGATTGGCGCCCATCTGCAGCCTCCCTGGGGAGGCCGAAGAATCGAGGGAGGCCGGTGGATCCCTTGCAGGTAGGCCGTAAGTAGGTTTACACCTACTCCGCGAGCATCATTCGGTCACGCACATTTGGGGCAGGGTTCCAGCGCCTCACGGGACTCTGGAGAATCTCGCGAGGTGCCGAGCCTGTTGGGAGGCTCGCTGGATGCCTCTCCCAACATTCTCCGGCCGTGTTGTGCTCTCGCTTGAGAGCAGCGTGGCTGGAGAATCGCGCCCTGAGAAATTTATTCAGTCGTGGAGAGCTGAACATGCCAGCGAGACCAGCTCCTCAGAGATCGGGATGCAATTCTGATAGGTTTCCTGATTTCAAAGTGAGCTTGAGGGTCTCCCACACCCCAAGTCCATGGGGAAAGCCATCTACCACAGACATGGGCATTATCCCCTCCCGCCCCCCTCAGAGTGAGGACACTTCGCTATGGGGTCACTGAGAGGCCCCCTTTTCAGGTCCACCCACACCCCTTTTTGGCCCCCCCTTTCGGAACCCTACACTTCACCTGCCACCCTTTATGAGGCCCCTTCATACCCTCCTTCATCTCCTCCACCTGTCAGCCCCCTAGGAAAGGCTCCTTGCAGATCAGGGTGCCATTTTATCTGGCAGCTCCAATTTCCCCCCCTCCCTTTCAGGTCCCCCCATTTTTGGTACCACCCTCACCCACTCCAACCTATGGGTGGCCCCAGGAACCCTGCACTGTCCCCGACCAACTAGGGGTCTCCAATGGCCTGGGAGGCCCCTTAGTATGGTGATATGCCTGTGGGCTATATCATAGTTGGATGGTGTGCGACCTCCAACCAGCAATATAATAATAATAATAACCTTTTATTGTCACAAGTAGGCTTACATTAAAACTGCAATGAAGTTACTGTGAAAAGCCCCTAGTCGCCACATTCCGGCACCTGTTCGGGTACACAGAGCTGGTACGGGAATTGAACCCACACTGCTGGCCTTGTTCTGTGTTACAAACCAGCTGTCGAGCCCACTGAGCTAAACCAGCTCAGCAGTTGGCGGTACAAGCATGTGGTCTCCAGACCAAGATCATGTGACCTGGGACCCGTTTGTAAAGGGAGACACATCCAATCACCTTCAGAAGAATATTTAGAGGGTAATAAGGCGTGCATGTAATTGGTCAGTGCTAGGTGTAAGTTCCAGTGGAGTAGCAAGACTCTATAACGTGCTCTGTATCAGATTGCCTATCTTACCACATGAGACACAATAAAGGGACCCTAGTTTGGACATATCAAAATATTTGGTAAGTTACTTCATAAAGTACAAGGGACCAAACACAACACTTAGGTCCTGTTGCAACTGGTTCACGTTTGCGTGGACCATGCCGGTGAATCCTGTTTTCTGGGTGAATTCAGTGAATGCATATTTAAATGAGCCAAATGACACATTTAAATATGCAAACCTGGATCTTGCCCAGCGAGTGCGAGATCCAAATTGTCACGCTTCGCAAGATTCCGATGACTCTCACGAAATGCTTTGAGTATCGCAAGCCGAGCCTCTCATGAGATTCAACGTCCTCATCCCAACACCAAGTCGGGCATGGTGAGGTCACTGAATTGCGACCCAGTACTAATCGGTGACCAGTTATGGCCTCACCGGTGCGGCCAGTGACTCCCGGTCCCCAGGTGAATGCAGCCTCAAGTGGGCCGCACGTATATAAATTAGCCTAATGGTTAATTTCAATATGATTTTCTGGGTCAAGCCCAGTGAATGCATGATCCAGATTGTGCCAGGGGTGCGAGCCAGTGACTTACTCAAGGTTTCGTGCCAGGCGCGAAGCCCAATTTGAGTATCTCCCAAGATTCACCAGGCCCACCCAGATTGGCACGGGGGGCGACATGGTTGTAGAATCGTGCCCACTATTTTTCTCACCAGAACTAACACTGCCAATTTTTGGTAAGATTCCACCCAACGTTTTGAGTCCAATATGACACTTCATGATGATTCTTTAGCGCCAAAGGGACATTGTTTTGAATTAAGGGAACTTAATTTCCCCTAGCTGATTGAAATTCTGTTCCTCCATAGTCGACCTACACCATTTATGAAATATAATTTCCTTTTCCCTGGTAGACCTACACAGGACTAGCCCATTCTTTTTCACCAATTTGTGAATTGTTGCCTGCAGGCCTCCAGCATAAACTCATAAGGTTGGCGTATAACAGCCATTATTTTCTCGTAATTACACGAGTGCTCTCTGAAAGAGATGTGCACATCTCCAAAGGCTCCCCGATCAAAGCACTTTGATAAAGACATAACAAATTTTCCTTGCTGTTATTACTTCCAGATGAAAGGTCATCAAATCATTCTGGATGCTGTGTTAATTGCAATTTTCAAGACTGTGATTGATATATTTCTGTTCGGTAAGGGTATTAAGGGATTATGGAGCAAAGTTAGGTAGATGGGTTTGATCTAATTGAATGGCAGAACAGGTTTGAAGACTGAATGTTCTATTCCTGTTCCAACATTTTTATGTTTCCTATCTGTCACAGCTACAAACACAGGAATTACCAATCTAGTTGAGATAGATAAATGTACGTTGTTACTCTTGGAGCATTATATACAAGGTGATTCTGCAAATGAGCCACAGTTGAAGGTAATGGAATGAAAAGCCCGTGTCCTAGTTGTGCTGTGAAGGAGAGAGATGCATGCCCATCCATCAATGGAAACTGTTTGATATGAACCAGGATTATTAATGGAATTGGAGAGTCTATCGTATAATTGCTGCAGCATATGAGGCCAGGGAGGAGGACAATTCCAGCATGTGTGGCATTCTGGCCCGCTGCTCCAATAGTCTGCAGTCTACCATAGAGTGCACTGCCTCTCCATAGGAATCTGTTTCACCAGCTCTTGTAACTTTAATTAAAATTCACAGAGGGGCAAATTCACTTCTACTCCAAAATGTCTTTCACCTTTGGAAGACAAATGAAATGTATGAATATAGTTCTTAGAATTTTCTATGATCTGCAGACTGCTGACTTGCTACAGGCGTCGTCAATGCAAAATAGCAATGACCATAGCTTCAGAAGGGACCAGCTGTCAAGGCTTTCCTTGTAATTTTCTGGATGTTACCATATGTTCTTGTCCAACAGACAGCCTCAAAAGCTAGTCGATTACCTCTGTATATGAATTAAACCTGTTAAAAGTCTTTGGCAAAGGGAATAACAATAGGTATTTTGTTAAGTCTGCAAACTCGACAGATATAATCATATAAATAACAAATAACGTCAATCTCAAATGAAGTAGTTGTGCTCAGTGCATATGGTTTGGCCAAGCTGCTATATAGCTATCTACATCAGCTTTATGAATTGCTAATCCCATAGGAATGTCATAAATATTATTTAGCTCCCATCATGTAAAGAACATGCCACCTATCAAGGAAGGATGATAGAGTAGTGTGGGCTTTCTCTTGGGTTCACGGTCTAGATTGGAGTTTCTTTAAGGTTTGCATTTTACCCTAGGGATGTTTCCATAGACTGTTATTCACAAAGAAAATCTTGCTTATTTATAGATCTCGATACATCTGAGTACTTTATACAAGGTTGTACTTACACCTTGTTGCTAACTTTTGGTTGGTTCAATTAGCTCTGTTTTATAACCTTTGCTCTCGAGTCGCCAGGTATCTTTATGATACCGCCACGAGGTTCAAGTTCAAGTAATGATCAATAACCCAGTACACCGATTAGTAAGATTCAAATCAAAGCACATTTATTATACGCAGTAATCGCTACTCATGCATAAATTCTACTTCTAAGCTACTTCTACAACTAACAGGCCTATACTTAGCTTCGGACTGGCCCACCAGGTCAGGGGAACAAATGGCCTTTTGTTCGGGTTCTGAGTCTGCGGATTCGAAGTTGGTACGGACTGGTAGCTAGGAGCGCCTATCTCGTAGCGAGCATTGAATTAAGACTTACTGGGTTTCGGCGGCAGCTGCACCGGTCACTGTCAAGGGTTGGTTCGCGTTGCTGAGTGACCCGGTCAAGAAGAACGATTTGAACTTGGGGGCTTAACTTTATAGTCCCCAGGGGCTTTCCGCCTTTCGGGGTGGACCCTGTACCTGGTTCCAAGTGATTGGACTTCGGTCCAATCGCTTGGTTCGATTTCTCCAATACTGGAGCGGTTCCCTGATCGATGGGCGGTCTTGAGGTGTCCATTAACCTCTTTTGTGTTGGCTCCTGCTGGCGCCGAGGAGTCTGGCTTGGCTTTGTTTTTCCCAAATGTTTCGATTGTACCTGGGGATCGCTCATTAGTATGTAGATGGCTGCTACATTATTATGCAGATGGCTGCTTGTATCGATGCTGTCTGGGCTTTTGCAGAGTTTAATACACAGTAAACTTGCACCTGCTAGTTTCTGCCTCTGTTGGCTGAATTTCCCTGCAGCCTTTGCTGTTCTCTATTTTACGTCGGGAGTTGGCCAACCCAGGTGGCTACAACCTTCCTCCAGATTTCAGTCTTTTGGTTATGTGACATTGCAATTATTTCAGTATCAGGTGCTCTTGATGCTAACCCTTTTACTCTACAACTCCCCAAAGTCTCTATCCCAATTATGTACATCCATAGAATTTAGAATAGAACCATAAAATTCCTACAGTGCAGACGGAAGCCCATCACATCTGGACCGACCTTCTGAAAGTGCACACAACGTAGGCCCACTCCCCTGCCCTATCCCAGTATCCCATTACCCCACTTTACCTGCACATCTTTGGACTGTAGAAGGAAGCCAGTGCACCCAGAGGAAACCCATGCAAACAGGGGGAGAAAGTTCAAACTCCACAGAGAACCTGCGTCCCTGGTAGTGCAAGGCAGCAGTGCTAACCACTGTGCCACTCTGACATCTCCCATCAAAATCTCAAACTTCACATGGTTAATTTCCTTTGTACCTTGACAAATCTCCCTGACCTGGACCCGGTTTCTTTTCCAAGTTATGGATGAACTGTACTCTTTCGTCATTCAATAAGAGTGCCTTCCCTCTGGGTGATTGTTTCTGGTTCCTCGTCTGCCGGGTGTCACCAGCAGTGCCAGGGTACCACCCTTCCCAGTGGGCAAGCATCTGGGGGCGTCCGATCCCCTGGGAAGCCCCCATGACTGCCCCCATTTGTGGACACCATCACTGAACAGCGCTCGCTCGAAATCTCCAAGGCAAGGGGTTAGATCCTACACCTTGGGTAGATTGTGAAAGAGCATATTAGAGTGAGATTAGCTATTTCACTCTAATATGCAGATTTTCTAAAATGTGATCCCGCCCAAAATGGGCGGAATTCACATCGCGACGACTCACAAGGTCGCGTTAGATCTTGTGAGGAATGGCGAGCCGGGCTGCGCTGCCCTTCGGGCACAATACGGCTGGTAGATCTTGCCCTTTATGTCCAAAGTTCTATTGGTTCCTTCTCAATTATGTCAAAGTTCTTCAGTTCCTCCTGTTATTTCCGTGGTCTGTCTCAATTCTATTGGATCTTTTCTGTGGATCTCTTCCAATTATAGAGGCCTTCTTTCTGTTGATATTTTTTATCCATACTCTCTCCCCAGGCTGTAGCAATTTTAGGTCACACACTCTGTGCCTGAAGTTGAAATTATAAGTTTGACAGTCTCTTTGTTGCAAAACATCCAAACCGCTTTCTGATCACATATTAATTCATCTCTTTTTAAAAATAAATTTAGAATACCCAATTCATTTTTTCCAGTTAAGGGGCAATCTAGTGTGCCAATTCCCCTACCCTGCACATCTTTTGGTTGTGGGGGCGAAACCCACACAAACACGGGAAGAATGTGCAAACTCCACACCGACAGTGACCCAGAGCCGGGATCGAACCTGGGACCTCGGCGCAGTGAGGCAGCAAGGCTAACCCGCTGCACCACCATGCCGCCCTTAATTCAACTCTAAAGAACCCACATTCACAATTCCCTGCAAGTCTGTACATGTCATTTATAAATGAGTCCATTGGATTCACTTGTTTTTTTTCACCTCTTATTAAATTTTGCTCACGCAAGGATCAAGGGCGGGATTCTCCGCGAACCGATGGGGTGGGCTACTCCGGCGCCGAGGAGTGGCGTGAACCACTCCGGCGCCGAGGGGCGGTGTCAATCACTCCGGCATTGGGCCGCCCCGAAGGTGCGGAACCCTAGGCCAGTGCCGGAGTGTTTGGCGCCGAGCCGGCCGGCGCGGAAGGGCTTGGCACCACGCCAACCGGTGCCGAAGGGCCTCCGCTGGCCGGCACAAGTTGGCGCATGTGTGCGAGTGCCAGCGTGTGCTGGCTGCATCCCAGCACATGCGCAGGAGGGTTCTTCTCCACATCGGCCATGGCGGAGGTTGACAGCGGCCTGTGCGAAGGGAAAGAGTGGCGCCACGGCACAGGCCCACCCACGGATCGGTGGTCCCGATCGTGGGCCAGGCCACCATGGGGGCACCCCCCGGGGCCAGATCCCCTCGCGCCCCCCCAAAGGACACTGCAGGCCCCCCGTGGAGCCAGGTCCTGCCGGTAAGGACCTGTTGTGATTTACGCCGGCGGGACCCGCCAAAAACGGGTGGCCACTCGGCCCGAGCCGGAGAATCGCCGGGGGGGGGGGGGGGGGGGGGGGGGCGCGCTGCCAGCAGCTGCTGACTGGCGCGCCGCGATTCCCGCCCCTGCCAAAACCCCGGCGGCGGAGAATTCGGTAGTCTGCGGAGGCGGGATTCAGCCCCCCCCCCCACCCGCCGATTCTCCGACCCGGCAGGAGGTTGGGGAATCCCGCCCCAAATTTCTTTGAATTTTCTTTGAATTTGTGAATCGAATGCCTGGAGGACATCCTCAAGAAATTTTGAATCCTTACTGATGCCCTGTCTCGAAATAACATTGTCTGCTATGATTCCAACTGCATAAAGTACTGACCTGATCATTCTGATCCTTCCTTTGCAATCCTGAAGCTGTTATGTATCTGGAGAATCTCGTCTTCTAATTATCTCAGTATTGAGCCTGTTGTGAGCCTTCAGTATTTCAGAATGGTTCTGGGAGTTATAATGCAGATTTTTTGCTTACCCTGATCTCTGGATCTGTTGCTTCTTCAGTAGTTTGGCTTCAAGGTTGTGATCGCTACTCATTGCTGTCTGGACTCTGGCTCCTTGCGTTTTCAGTACCCACAGTGCATCATTCTCAGGTGAGCCTTCAATTATATTTCTTCTTGCCCTTTTTCCAAGGATTTGTAGATCTTTCAAGTTTGGAGTCTCCCCTTGGAGATTTTCTGGCACTTTTTGCTTTGTCCACTGCCACTATGTTTTGTTCTGGGTTCAGCATCCAGATGGGGTTTCTTTCGGGTTTGCCTGTTACACTTCAAATACTACTAAAGACAGTTATCAGTAAAACACATTCTTGTTTTTTAAAGATCCAAATACATCTCAGTACTCTGCACGATGTTGTACTTCTGTTTCCCACCAGATCTCAGTCTTTTAAGCATGTGATATTGCATCAGTTACATTGGCCGGGATTCTCCCCTACACGACGGGGCGGGGCCCCCGGTGGGATGGAGTGGCGGGAACCACTCCGGCGTCGGGCCGCCCCAAAGGTGCGGATTCCTTCGCACCTTTAGGGGCCAAGCCCTCACCTTGAGGGGCTAGGCCCATGCTGGAGTGGTTTGCGCGTTGCCGGCTGGCGGGAAAGGCCTTTGGCGCCACGCCAGCCGGGGCCGAAAGGACTTCGCTGGCCGGCGGAAGTCCGCACATGCACGGGAGCAATCGGGTCCTACCGATTGGCGGGCTAGCTGGTTCCGTGGGGGCCTATGTTCCTCTGCGCCTGGCCCCTGTAGGGCTCCGCCATATTGCCCGGGGGCCGGCACGGAGAAGGGAACCCCCACGCATGCGCCGAATCACGCCGGCCGTTCCACACTTGCGCTGAAATGCGCCGGCTGTTCTGCGCATGTGCAAACTCGCGCCGGCCGTTCCGCGCCGTCTGGAGCTGCATGGACCACTCCGGCGCCGACCTAGCCCCCTAGGAAGGGGAGAATTCCTCACTTTCGGGGAGCGTTGACGCCAGAGTAGTTGGCGCCAGTTTTCATGCTGGCGTGGGGATATAGCCCCATTATTAGAGAATCCCGCCCCTGATTCCCATAGTTTCCCATTTGCCTTACTTATTAAATGACAAATTAATGGGTAAGGTTTAGTGTTCATGTGCTGTTGCTCTCCTCACTCACAGTTTTGAGCTGTCTTCATGATGACTGGTAGATAGTCCCTTTAGGTATTGCAGAATCCAACAAAGGGCACTCCCTTTGGGAGTCTATGTTCTACTGGAGATGAATTGCTACTGGGAATTGTTGGTGAGAATCCCAATTTCAGGCTGCCAATTTGAGCAGGCGGCCTATTAGGGAGGTCCTGTGGATGGTTAGCCTCCAGACTGCCCACATCGCAAATCAGCCCCCCCACCCCAGATTTACCCTAAACAGTGGGACTCTCCCACCGGAGACCCCCTAAATAGGGGTAACGCCACAGAAACCCCCTAAATAGGGGGACCCCTCACAGAAACCTCCCAAATAGGGGAATCCCCACAGAGGCCCCGTAAATAGCGGGACCCCTCACAGAGCCCCCTAAATAGGAAGATTCCCCCCCAAAGACCACCCAGAAAATAATCCCCTGTCAGGAACTCCCCCCAGAAAAGAGAAACCTGTCAGAAAGCCACCCAGAAACGAGTCCCCTGCCTGGAAGCCTGAGAGCAGTCCAGACAGAGGATGTGAAAAATATCACTGTTGTAACATCTAAAAATGGTGCCCGGATCTCTTCCTGCACTAACGAGCTGAGCTCTTCAGTGCAGCAAATGCCTTGATGGGGCATTCCCTGCTCAGGCCCAAAGAAAAAGCAGAGTGCTGTTAGATACCGGGATTGTTTCCGGCACTTATGATGCTGGGAACGGCCCGTCTAATCCCTCTCAGAATGGACTCTTTTTTTTTTGTTAGATCGCGCCCTAACCTTTAGACTATACCTTTGAAGTGGGAACAAGTCAGACTGTTTGATAGGATGCAATATATTTTGAGTAGGTTACTTTCAAACTGCATTAATCTAATGAAAATCTAATGATCCAAAATAAGATGTTTCATTTGTTATTCATGCAAAGATTTATCATTGCATATTAAGAATGGCCCTGAAAGAACATGAATAGAAAATATATCTAAATTATCCAACTTGGTGTTTTCACAGCTTTTATTCACAGCTAATGATGCTTCTGTAGCAAATCACTGAATCAATGTGATATGAAAAATGATATTACGACTGCACCCATAGAGGGCAGTCTGAAGCTAATATTACATGACATTCTATAACCAAATACAAGGAATGAAAACCTTCAGAAAGATCAAATACAGACTGAAATCTGTCTCACACATTCCAGTTAGCATAATTCAATCCAGAGCCACACTGAGGTGCATCGCATCATCGTAACCCGACCACCACTAAGCAGGGTTCTGGCCTTTAAGTAAAGAGCAGGGATGGGTAGTGATGGGGCCAAGGACCTTCAGCATAACTTCACCTCATTGAGCAGAACTATCATGTCCAACCTCCACCGATATCACTGCCCCTTTCTCCACCACCCACAACCAAGCAAAACTTAGCCCCACATTCTTCCCACACTATCCTGCTGTCCATCGCCAAAACCCACTGTCTCTTAGATACCTGGGAGATGTTTATGAGGGTTAGTACCCTAATCCTGTCAAGCCGCAAACCTGCCTATGTAGGGAAAATTTATGCCCAACAGCTCTCCAAATTCTCTTTTGATTCCAATTAGCTGGTTATGTACCCCTGTGGCCATACCCCAAGATCTCAACTCAGCAGTCGTGTCAAACTAAGTGAGGGGCTCATTAGCTGTGGTGTGGTTTGGGTTATCACCCCTTCTAATATCCCCAGAAAATTTGAATGGTGTAAAAAGCAGAAGATTCCAACAAGTTAGTGGGACAGTAGTTCGGAAGGTTGAGATCAGCAAGGTGTGCGATACTGTGATGAACGGTTACTGCCTTGTCATCATGTAAGGTGATGTCCCCTTTAAGACTGGGCTTGGAACCCTGGGGACTCCGCCTCTGGCTCCGCCCATCTGTGAGCCATATATAAGGGGCTGCCTTGTGGGTGTGCAGCAGTTAGCACATGTCTCAGCTCTAGCATAGTTCTTAGTCTAATAAAGCCTTCTTTACCGTTTACACTCTAAGCGTCATTATTGAGGATACCTCAATTTAATAGACTGAACTAGATCAGGATGGACGCACGCCTAAAACCAGAGAAGCTCAACCTGGAAGCACGGACACCGGAGGCAAAGGAAATTTTTAAATACTGGCTGCGGTGCTTTGAGGCCTACCTGGACTCCGCAGAGATTCCCATCCTGGGGCCACGCAAGCTGAGCCTACTCCACGCCCGGGTGAGTCACAGAATCTCCGCCACGCTCGAAAAGGCGACGACTTATGAAGAGGCGGTCGAGTTACTCCGCAAGCAGTTTGTCAAACCCATCAACGAGGTGCACGCCAGGCATCTGCTCTCTACCTGCCGGCAGCGCTCTGGGCAATCACTAGACGAATTCGTCGAGAAACTCACCGCGCTTGCCAGGGACCCCATATGAACCTACACATCAGAGACGCTTTCATGTCCGGCATCCGCTCGACCTACATCTGGCAGCGGCTGCTCGAAAACAGGGCAAAAGACCTCCAGGACATGCTAACGCTCGCCTCCTCGCTGGAGGTGGCCCGACATAACTTGGGTACGTACCCCGTGGACTCAGCGAGCCCCCCTCGGACTTCCTCAGACTCAGCCGTATTACAGGCCTGCGCCATGCGCGACCCGCTCACCATGGGGGCACACCGTGCTACTTCTGCGGACAGGGCCAGCACCCACGCCCACACTGCCCAGCCCGCTCCACGATCTGCAGCGACTGCGGGAAGAAGGGGCATTTTGCGAGGGTCTGCCTGGCCAGACCCAGGGGCCAGAAAAACAAAGAACAGCCGGCCCAAAAATCAGGCTCTCAGGCCCGCAGACCTCGCAATGCGGCTGTGCACCGACCCGACACGCCCCCTTCTGACGCGTCATCAGCCTCGTGCGAATCATGGGAGCGGCCATCTTGGCGGTGGCCATCTTCTCGACCCGACACGTGCGAGCGACGTGCGGCGGCGATTTTACGAGTCCGACTCGGCTGAGGACTCGGACTACCCGCAGGTGGGTGCGATCACCCTCAACCAAACTCGGCCAAAACACCTGCAGAACTCTATGATGCAGGTCCAGGTCAACGGGCGTGACACTGCATGCCTCTTCGACTCTGGGAGCACGGAGAGCTTTATCCATCCTGAAAAGGTAAGGCGCTGCTCCCTACGCACCCAACCCGCATCCCAAACCATAGCCCTCGCATCTGGGTCCCACTCGGTACAAATCAAGGGGTACTGTATTGCGAATCTCTCGATCCAGGGTGCCAAATACACCCGTTTCAAATTTTATATCCTCCCTCACCTCTGTGCCCCCCTGCTGCTCGGACTGGATTTCCAGTGCAGCCACCGAAGCCTGACGCTGAAGTTCGGCGGACCCTTGCCCCCTCTCACGGTGTGCTGCCTTGCGACACTGAAAGTCGCACCCCCCTCGCTATTCGCTAACCTCACTCCCGACAGTAAGCCCGTCGCCACCAGGAGCCGGCGCTACAGTGCCCAAGATATGGCTTTTATCAAGTCAGAGGTCCAGCGTTTACTGGGAGAGGGGGTCATCGAGGCTAGCAACAGCCCTTGGAGAGCGCAAGTGGTGGTAGTCCGGTCCGGGGAGAAAAAACGGATGGTCGTGGATTATAGGCAGGCCATAAACCAATTCACGCAGCTTGATGCGTACCCCCTTTCTCGCATCGCGGACATGGTAAATCGGATCGCCCAATACCGAGTCTTTTCCATGGTCGACCTCAAATCCGCCTACCACCAGCTCCCCATCCGACCCAAAGACCGCCCCTATACTGCCTTCAAAGCAGCCGGCCGGCTCTTCCACTTCCTCAGGGTCCCCTTCAGTGTCACAAATGGGGTCTCCGTCTTTCAAAGGGCGATGGACCAAATGGTGGACCAGTACGGTTTGCGGGCTACATACCCGTACTTGGACAATGTCACCATCTGCGGCCATGACCAGCAGGACCATGACGCTAACCTCGAAAAGTTCCTCCAGACCGCCCGAGCCCTTAACCTGACCTATAACGAGGAAAAATGCGTTTTCCACACCACCCGGCTAGCCATCCTCGGCTATGTCATGGTAGACGGGGTCCTAGGTCCTGACCCCGACCGCATGCGCCCCCTTAAGGAACCCCTTCTCCCCCGCAGCCTCAAGGCCCTCAAACGGTGCTTGGGGCTTTTCTCTTATTACGCCCAATGGGTCCCCAAGTATGCGGACAAAGCCCGCCCACTCCTAAAGACCACCACTTTTCCCCTCTCGGCTGAGGCTCAATTGGCCTTCAACCGCATCAAGGCCGACATCATCAAGGTGGACGAAACCATTCCTTTCCAGGTAGAGAGCGATGCATCAGACAGCGCCCTGGCTGCTACCCTCAATCAGGCAGGCAGACCAGTAGCGTTCTTCTCCCGAACCCTCACCGCCTCCGAGGTTCGACACTCTGCAGTCGAAAGGAGGCACAAGCCATTGTGGAGGCTGTGCGGTGCTGGAGACACTATCTCCCCGGTAGGAGGTTTACCATCGTCACCGACCAACGGTCAGTCGCCTATATGTTCGATAACACGCAACGCGGCAAAATAAAAAATTATAAAACTTTGAGGTGGAGGATCAAACTCTCCACCTACACGTACAATATCAAGTATCGTCCAGGGGAGCTCAACGAGCCCCCAGATGCCCTGTCCCGCGGCACATGTGCCAACGCGCAGGACGACCGCCTGCATGCCATCCACAATGACCTCTGCCACCCGGGGGTTACCCGGCTCGTCCATTTTATCAAGTCCCGCAACCTACCTTACTCAACCAAGGAGGTTAAGGTCATGGTCAGGGCCTGCCAGATCTGTGCAAAGTGCAAACCGCACTTCTACTGGCCAGACAAGGTTCGGCTCGTGAAGGCCTCGGGTCCCTTTGAGCGACTGAGCGTGGACTTCAAGGGGCCCCTCCCGTCCACCAATCGTTATGCCTATTTCCTCACCGTTATCGATGAGTTCTCCCGTTTCCCATTCGCCATTCCCTGCCCCGACATGACCTCAGCCACCGTGATTAAGGCACTGCACAGCATCTTCACTCTGTTCGGTTTCCCCACTTATATCCACAGCGACCGGGGTACATCGTTCATGAGCGATGAACTGCGTCAGTATCTGCTCAGCAAAGGCATCGCCTCGAGCAGAACGACCAGTTATAACCCGCGGGGAAATGGACAAGTGGAGAGGGAGAACGCAACAGTGTGGAAGGCTGTCCTTCTGGCCCTGCGGTCGAGAAGTCTCCCAACCACCCGCTGGCAGGAGGTCCTACCCGATGCCCTACACTCCATTAGGTCACTCCTCTGCACGGCCACGAATGAGACCCCTCACAGCCGATTGTTTGTCTTCCCCAGGAAGTCTACCTCTGGGGTCTCGCTTCCACCTTGGCTGATGGCTCCGGGACCTGTTCTTCTCCGGAGGCACACGAGGAGCCATAAAACGGACCCCCTGGTTGAAAAGGTCCGACTGCTCCACGCCAACCCCAGTTACGCCTACGTTGAGTACCCCAACGGCAGGCAAGATACGGTTTCCCTCCAGGATCTGGCACCCGCTGGATCCCCCACTACAGACGCCCCTTCCCGCGCCGCTCCCCTGCAGGACCCGGTGCCCCCTACAACACACCCCCTTCCGGCCCCCCTTTACACACCCCGCCGGCACCGGCACCGCTACCCCCGGCACTGCCTAGTCCCCCTGCCCTGACCCGGACTCCGACAGCTCCCGGATGTACCCTCAACCGGGACGTCCGTGCCCGCCGCACCACCGCCCGAACTGAGGAGGTCGATGAGGACGATCCGGCCACCGAGACGGTTGGACCTATGATGGCACTTCCCCCCCGCCGGACTCTTTTCTAAACAGGGGGTGAATGTGATGAACGGTTACTGCCTTATCATCATGTAAGGTGATGTCCCCTTTAAGACCGGGCTTGGAACCCTGGGGACTCCGCCTCTGGCTCCGCCCATCTGTGAGCCATATATAAGGGGCTGCCTTGTGGGCTGTGCAGCAGTTAGCACATGTCTCAGCTCTAGCATAGTTCTTAGTCTATTAAAGCTTTCTTTACCGTTTACACTCTAAGCGTCATTATTGAGGGTACCTCAGATACCCTGGGCACAGTCATGATGTTTAGTAAGGCTATTTGACCAGTGACCTATGAAGAGTCTTGGATCTCACACAATTATAAGCCCTATCGTTAGTCATGGAAAGTCATAGTCGAAGAATTGGAGCTGCAGAAGTAGTTGGACCCCCTGCAGCCAATTCTGTTGTAAATAGTGGCAGGGAAGGAGCAGCCCTTTCCCAACCAAGAAGCCAACAAATTTATGACAAAGTTTACCAAAACTCACAAGGGAGGTTAGCTTCTTAGCCTGTTATGCTCAATGGAAGAGAATAGGAATATGGAATATAAGGACTTTATATCAGGCAGGAGAGCTTGATAATTGCGTACAGGTAATGAATAGACACTCTCTTGACTTACTAGGATTTTCAGAAGTAAGAGGGTTTGAATCTGGTCAGGTGGAATAGAAGAACCATGTGCTTTACTTCTTGGGAGGAGTGAAGCATAGGAATAGGGTAGGTATTCTAGTAAACCAAAGATACAAGAGATCAGCTCAAGGTTACTTGCCAATGTTGGAAAACCTGATCATGATTAAGATGAAATGAAAGATTTTTGACCTGGGTCTCACACAAGTTTCTGCTCTGACACAAGATCACAATGAGTAGGAAATAGAAATCTCCTATGGTGACATCCTTAAGTGTTATAATCACGTTGAATCAACTGATGTGGCAATTGCATTGACCTAAATGCTGAATCCAGTGAAGGAACATTCGGCAAGAATGTCAGTCAACATGGTCTTGGATTGAGAAAGTCTAGGCAAATAGATTATGCGATGGTGAAACAACATTTTAGAAACCGTATAAAGAACATTCATACATAGCCCAGCATGGATCTAAATTCAGATTGTGTTCTTGTGGCAGAAAACTACGATGAAACTGAAAATAACAAAAGAAAGACGTGTGGTCATTTGGATCGTGACATGTTGAAGGATGAGGCATTCACTTTTAAAGTAAAAGTCATTGTGAATGTCTCAGGATTGAGGAATCAGAATAAGCAGAGGCCTCAGAACAAGAAAGAGAAAGCAAATGGAAAAAAATGAATGAGAATATACAACATGCCGCAAAGGAAATATTACCAAAATAGTAAAGAAAAAGAGACAGGGAATGGATGACTGATGATACCAGCAATGGTGATAGAAAGGGGAAAGAAAAGAAACATAGCTGAGTCTGGTGAAATTGAAAAGAAGATGAAGAATGCATGTTGGCAGGCTAAAGAGAAATGGTATAATGAGATATGGGATGAAGTATTGGAGCTGGAAAAAAAATCACAAAATGAGAATTGTGTACCAGAAGGTGAAATCTTTGACAGGTAGAAAGAAAGAGATAGCAACAGACTGCGGGTGCAAAAAAGACAAAGATTGTTTGAAAGAGACAATGTAATATTGGGCAAACAGTGAAGCAAACAATCTGATATCAGAAGTAAAAATGCTTTGAAATTAATGAGTACAGGGAAAGTTTCAGGCATAGACAAAGTAACAACAGATCATCAAAAAGTTCTTGGAGACAGAGAACTAGAAATGAGAATCAAAATTTGTGATCAAATATATACCAAAAGATCCAATCCAAGTGACATGAGTCATTCATTACTTATTAAGTAATGGAAGAAACCTAAAGCAATGGCGTGCAATCATTTTTAGAACTGTAAGCTTAACGAATCACCTCATCAGAGTAAAAATCATAACAGAAATAATAATTCATTTGAAGCAGAAATTGGTGAAACACAGTCAAGATTTCGACCTGCAGTAAGAACAATATTTAACTAAGAACAATCTTTGTTTGGTATCTGGCAGTTTAATAACAGTTGCATATGCTTCATAGACTATGTATGGTAGTATGTATTAGGGGTCATGTGGGACTGGAAGCCCTAATGTCATTGGCTGACAGATCCCGGGTCCTGGTTGGCCGTTGACCTCTAGCTCCGCCCTGAAGGCGGATTATAAGAAGCCGGAGTCCTCCCCCGCAGGCCATTCTACTATCGAGCTGTGGGGGAACAGACACGCTTAATAAAGCCTCATCGACTTCACTCTATTCGTCTCACGGAGTCTTTGTGCGCTACAATTTATTAAGCGTGCCTAAAAAGGACTATGGAGCTCAGGATCATCCCAGAATGCCTGAGGATCAGCCCCCACGCAGTGAACGCGGCAGCAGCCTTCAAGCACTGGCAGACTTGTTTCGAGGCCTACCTCAGAGCGGCCACCGGCCGGGTCACAGAAGACCAAAAACTACAGGTCCTGCACTCGAGGTTAAGCACGGAGATTTTCTCCCTCATCGAAGACGCGGAGGATTTCCAGACGGCGTTCGCAGCACAGAAAAGTCTCTATGTCCGCCCAGTTAACCAAATCTACGCTCGCTACCAGCTCGCGACGAGACAGCAAAGTCCCGGAGAATCGATGGACGAATTCTACGCCGCGCTGCTGATTTTGGGACGAGCCTGCAGCTGCCCTTCGGTGAACGCAAATGAACACACGGACATGTTAATGCGCAATGCTTTTGTGGCAGGTATAAATTCCTCCCAAATCCGCCAAAGACTTCTAGAAAAAGAGTCGCTAGGACTCTCAGAGGCACGGGCCCTAGCAGCCTCCCTAGACGTGGCCGCGCGTAATACCCGCGCCTACGGCCCCGACCGCGTGGCAGCCCATTGGGCTCCGTACGTACCCGTCACGACAAACCCACCCCCCCCCCGGACACCCCACAGGCTTGCGCGGTCCAAACGCCAAGTCGCACCGGGGGCGCCCGCTGCTATTTCTGCGGCCAGGCGAAACACCCCCAGCAGCGCTGCCCGGCCCGCGCAGCGATCTGCAAGAGCTGCGGGTAAAAGGGCCATTTTGCGGCTGTGTGCCGGTCCCGCGAGGTCGCCGCTGTCCCGGGAGAACAGGGAGCCCTGCACGCCTCTTACGCTCCCCCCCCCCCCCCCCCCCCCCCAGCGCCCCATGTACAACCCGCAGGCGCAGCCACTCTGGGTCCCGACCACCGCTGTCCTGGGAGAACAGGGAGCCCTGCACGCCGCTTACGCTCCCCAACCCCCCCAGCGCCCCATGTACGACCCGCAGGCGCAGCCACTCTGGGTTCCGACCACCGCGGTCCCGGGAGAACAGGGAGCCCTGCACGCCGCTTACGCTCCCCAAGCCCCCCCCCCCCCGTCCCCACGTATGACCCGCCGGCGCTACCAATTTGGGTCCCGACCACCGCTGTCCCCAGAGATGAGGGAGCCCCGCGCGGTCCTAACGCTCCCCAACCCCCCCTGCGCCCCATGTGCGACCCGCAGACGCCGCCATTTTGGGTCCCGGCCACCACGAGGGGAGGAAGGGCGCCGCCATCTTGGACCACCCCAGACCTGTACGACGCGTGGGGGCGGCCATTTTGTCCAACCCGCCGCCATCTTGTGACCCCCCAGCCATGTGCGATGTATGGGGGCAGCCATTTTGTTCATCCCCGACACCATCTTGGACGGCAACAACGGACCCCAGTGTCGACGGCTCCACGGGATTCGAGGAAGACGCTCCACTACTACAACCACGTTTCGCTTCAATTACGCTCGATCAAGCTCGGCCCCGGACACTCCAGACGACGACGACAACGGTGCTAATAAACGGGCACGAGACACCATGCCTAGTCGACTCCGGGAGCACGGAGAGCTTTATCCACCCCGACACGGTAAGACGCTGTTCCTTGACCACCTATCCCAGCGCACAAAAGATTTCCCTAGCTGCAGGATCCCACTCCGTACAGATCAAAGGTTTCTGCATAGTTACCCTAACGGTGCAGGGGAGGGAGTTCAAAAACTACAAACTACACGTCCTTCCCCAACTCTGCGCCCCCACATTACTGGGATTAGATTTCCAGTGCAATCTACAGAGCCTTACGTTCAAATTCGGCGGCCCAATACCCCCACTCACTATCTGCGGCCTCGCAACCCTCAAGGTGCAACCCCCGTCCTTGTTTGCGAACCTCACCCCGGATTGCAAACCCGTCGCCACTAGGAGCAGACGGTACAGCGCCCAGGACCGGACCTTCATTCGGTCCGAAGTCCAGCGGCTACTAAAGGAAGGCATAATCCAGGCCAGCAATAGTCCCTGGAGAGCACAGGTGGTAGTAGTGAAGACAGGGGAGAAACAAAGGATGGTCATAGACTATAGCCAGACCATCAACAGGTACACACAACTAGACGCGTACCCTCTACCCCGCATATCCGACATGGTCAATCGGATTGCCCAATATAAAGTCTTCTCCACCGTGGACCTCAAGTCCGCCTACCATCAGCTCCCCATCCGCCCAAGTGACCGCAAGTACACAGCCTTCGAGGCAGACGGGCGATTATACCATTTCCTAAGGGTCCCATTTGGCGTCACAAACGGGGTCTCGGTCTTCCAACGGGAGATGGACCGAATGGTTGATCAACATGGGTTGCGGGCCACGTTCCCGTATCTCGACAATGTAACCATCTGCGGCCACGACCAGCAGGACCACGACGCCAACCTCCAAAAATTCCTCCAGACCGCCAAAGCCTTGAACCTCACGTACAACGAGGACAAGTGCGTTTTTAGCACCAACCGGCTAGCCATTCTGGGCTACGTAGTGCGCAATGGGATAATAGGCCCCGACCCTGAACGTATGCGCGCCCTCATGGAATTTCCCCTCCCGCACTGCTCAAAAGCCATGAAACGCTGCCTGGGGTTTTTTTCATACTACGCCCAGTGGGTCCCCCAGTACGCAGACAAGGCCCGCTCCCTAATACAGACCACGACCTTCCCTCTGTCGACAGAGGCTTGCCAGGCCTTCAGCCGCATCAAAGCGGGTATCGCAAAGGCCACGATGCGCGCCATCGACGAGTCCCTCCCCTTCCAGGTCGAGAGCGACGCCTCCGACGTAGCTCTAGCGGGCAGACCCGTGGCCTTTTTCTCCCGAACCCTCCACGCTTCAGAAATCCGCCACTCCTCAGTGGAAAAGGAAGCCCAAGCCATAGTGGAAGCGGTGCGACATTGGAGGCATTACCTGGCCGGCAGGAGATTCACTCTCCTCACCGACCAACGGTCGGTAGCCTTCATGTTCGATAATGCACTGCGGGGCAAAATCAAAAATGACAAGATCTTAAGGTGGAGGATCGAGCTCTCCACCTTCAACTACGAGATCTTGTATCGTCCCGGAAAGCTGAACGAGCCGTCCGATGCCCTATCCCGCGGCACATGTGCCAACGCACAAATTAACCGCCTCCAAACCCTCCACGAGGACCTCTGCCACCCGGGGGTCACTCGGTTTTTCCACTTCATCAAGTCCCGCAACCTCCCATACGCTTTAGAGGAGGTCCGTACAGTCACAAGGGACTGCCACATCTGCGCGGAATGCAAACCGCATTTTTTCAGGCCGGATGGTGCGCACCTGATTAAGGCTTCCCGCCCCTTTGAACGCCTTAGTCTCGATTTCAAAAGGCCCCTCCCCTCCACCGACCGCAATACATACTTCCTTAATGTGGTGGACGAATACTCCCGCTTCCCATTCGCCATTCCCTGCTCTGACATGACCGCGGCCACAGTCATTAAAGCCCTGAACACCATCTTCACACTGTTCGGTTGCCCCGCATACGTCCACAGCGACAGGGGGTCCTCTTTCATGAGCGACGAGCTGCGCCAGTTCCTGCTCAGCAAGGGCATAGCCTCAAACAGGACGACCAGCTACAACCCCCGGGGGAACGGGCAAGTAGAGAGGGAGAACGGCACGGTCTGGAAGACCGTCCTACTGGCCCTATGGTCCAGGGACCTCCCAGTTTCACGGTGGCAGGAGGTCCTCCCGGACGCTCTCCACTCCATCCGGTCGCTATTATGTACAAGCACTAATCAAACGCCTCATGAGCGTCTCCTTGTCTTCCCTAGGAGGTCCTCCTCTGGAACGGCGCTGCCGACCTGGCTGGTGGCCCCAGGACCCATCTTGCTCCGAAAGCATGTGCGGGCACACAAGGCGGACCCGTTGGTCGAAAGGGTTCACCTCCTCCACGCGAACCCGCAGTACGCTTACGTGGAATACCCCGACGGCCGACAGGACACGGCCTCCCTGCGGGATCTGGCGCCCGCCGGCAACACACACACCCCCCCGACACCATTCACCCAAACCCCCCCTTCCTGCCACCGCCGCACCCCGCGACCGCCCCCTTCCCAGGAGGATCAGTTCCCCTCCCCTCAGGCCTGACCAAGAATAAAGCCCAAGCTGAAACCGTAAGGCTCCCGGAGACGACAACACCGGTACAAGCACCACCACCACCACCGGGGCCGAGGCGATCGACACGGACGACCAGACCGCCCGACCGACTCGTGGCGTCGATCTAAATCAATATATAGACTTTTCACAAGAACATTTTGCTTTTCTCCCGATACCTTCTGTAAATAGTTGAAACCGGACAAAATTGTACATACTGTATTGCCATGTGAATGTTTTCCTCCCAGGACCAACCCTGTAAACCCTTACCACCATGCGAAGCATCACCCCGCCGGGTTCATTTTTGACAAGGGGTGAATGTGGTAGTATGTATTAGGGGTCATGTGGGACTGGAAGCCCTAATGTCATTGGCTGACAGATCCCGGGTCCTGGTTGGCCGTTGACCTCTAGCTCCGCCCTGAAGGCGGAGTATAAGAAGCCGGAGTCCTCCCCCGCAGGCCATTCTACTATCGAGCTGCGGGGGAACAGACACGCTTAATAAAGCCTCATCGACTTCACTCTATTCGTCTCACGGAGTCTTTGTGCGCTACACTATGAAAAAAGCTTTTCAACATATTTTACACCAAAATTAATAGACCTTGTAGTAGCCGAAGGAAGAGTCTTCATAGAACACACGGTAAGCTGGATAAGAATGTTTACATACACCATACACGATAACCGCAGACTACAACTCCTCACCCCACACGGACACCCCGACCCACGCCCAGGCCGGGGTTTATATATTGCGAAGCTCCTCCCAGTCAGGAGGAAGGCTCCTCCCCCTCAATTATCAGGGGAGTTCATATTCCAAGGTGTATGGGGGGAATTGGATACAGCACAGTGCGTGACCCTCAGGGAGGGTCGTAACAGATGTGTTGCTGAAACGTGACATGTACTTATCCAGAGACTATATTGGAACCAAAGGCCGAGCATCAGGCTGGAAGATGGCCAATCAGGCTTGTTTCAAATGAAGAGAAGAGTACAACAAGTACAACAAAATTACTTAACTGCGCACATGCGAATATTCAGATAATTAAATGTACTCATAGTGGCACGAATTGGAGGCAAGAACATAACAAACTTTTTAAAATATTTCTTTATTCTCCTCCTTTTTCACATTTTCTCCCAAATTTACACCCGCCAACAATAAACAATAATCAGTAACAAATATGTTAATCCCCATATCAATAACAACGTTCCCATTCTCCCACCAAACCCCAAACATTTGCCCACATGTTCACATAAACAACTGACAAAAAGGAATCAGGAATCACCCATAGTCGCCATTAACACACATCGCCCCCCTCCCCCCAAGCCTCCCACCCACCCCCCCAACTAATGTTCGATGTTATCCAGTTCTTGAAAGTGCACAATGAATAATGCCCATGAATTGTAGAACCCCTCTATCCTTCCCTTCAGTTCAAATTTAACCTTCTCAAGAGTCAAGAATTCCAACAGGTCCCCCCGCCATGCCAGGGCGCAGGGTGGAGAGGTTGCTCTCCAACCTATCAGGATCCGCCTTCGGGCGATCAACGAGGCGAAGGCTACAACATCTGCCTCCGCACCCGTTTCCAACCCTGGCTGGTCCGACACCCCGAATATGGCCTCCCGGGGGCCCAGGTCCAATTTCATGTGCACCACTTTAGAAATTACCCTAAAAACCTCCTTCCAGTAATCCTCTAGCTTTGGACAGGACCAAAACATATGAACATGATTAGCGCCCCCACCCCCCACCCCCCCGCAACATTCACACACATCTTCTACTCCTTCAAAGAATCGGCTCATCCTCGCCCTCGTGAGGTGTGCTCTGTATACCACCTTCAGCTGTATCAGCCCCAACCTCGCGCATGAGGCGGAGGCATTCACTCTCCGGAGCACCTCACACAGAACATAACAAACTTGTGGTATGCTGATGACACAGCGCTGCTTACAAAATATCATCAAGCAAGTAAAATCTGGAAGTTCAGAGGGCTGCACGCGGCACAGTGATTAGCACTGCTGACTCACAGCAGCAGGGACCTGGGTTCAACTCCAACCCTGTCTGTGTGGAGTTTCCACATTCTCCCTGTAGCTGTGTGAATTTCCTCCAGGTGCTCCGGTTTCCACCCACAGAACAAAGATGTGCAAGTTAGGTGGGTTGGCCATTCTAAATTGTCCAAGGATTAGATAGGGTTAGGCAGTTACAGGGATTAGGTGGGGGAGTGGGCCTAGGTAGGGTGCTCTTTCAGAGGGTTGGTGCAGACTCGATGGCCGAATGGCCTCCTTCTGCAATGTAGGGATTCTATGATTATATGAATGCAGATTGAATACAAACAACAAAAGGACAAAACTCATGGAAATTAGAAGGAATGCATTAGAAGAAACTAGAATGAAGATTGAAGGGGACAGTATCACACAGGAACAAGCTGGTAGGTTTGTCTATTTAGGACAAATGATAATAGAAGATGGCCGATGCAATACCAACGTTAGAAGGATAGAGATAGTCATAAGTAATTCTGTGGAGATGAAGCATATATATGTTCACAAAAAGAAACTCAAGTTTGTAAAAAGAAAAAAACTCACAAGATGCACCATTCTATCCATTTTGCCAAAAGCTGAACAATACGTAAATATCTGTGGAAGATGATAGAGGTCTTTGAAATGTGGATGTGAAGACATATGCTAAAAATTCCATAAGACAAATTAAGAGGTGCTGGAAATAGAGTGAAAAGAACTCCAAAAATGTGACCCCCAGAAAATTAACTGTCAGTGTTTTGGATATTTGAGCTGAAAAGCCACCCTCCTTGAGAGGGCAGCAGAAAGAGGGGTCGACCTATGTGTAGTTAGATGACGGAAGTCACAAAGTGGTTGCAGACGAGCTATAGTAGATGTGTGAGATGGCGCAAGACATAAAAGCAGGGCATACCATGACAGCAGATCGCCTGATGGTAATAGCTACAAGCAGCAGCAAAAAATATTGTCCTTTCCAAATCCAAAGTCTAGTTTCAAAGTTATCTCAGGGAAGTATAAATTTTTATTCGATTGAGTTTGGATTGGGATAGGATTTCCTGACATTTCTAAAATTGCTCTCACTGTCAATAATGTCAGTGTCAAATGTAACTGCTCTATCAATATAATCCATTGCTGAGTATTATATTGTTTATTCAATCGCGTACAAAATTAATTTACTCTTTAAGGACAGTGTTAAGTAGAAAATAATTCTTCAAAATCTTCCACATAAAAATCATTAGTGTTTTGGAATGCATTCAAAATGCAATCTAAATTTTTATTTTTAAACCGAGAGACCTTAGTAAAGTGCCAATGGCATCGGGGCCCACAGTATTGGACATGCTAAGTTGAAAAAAGCTTGGGAAAAAATGCTCCAAATTCATTGGGCCAGTGACTCTTGCAACTGCATTAGGATTACATCCGCTGAGAATAATTATATTGATCCTGACAAATCCTGCAGTGTTAGAGAGAGGTTCGATAATTAGCTCGCCATTATCTGGCAAACAAAACACTAGGAGCATATAGTGGCTATATCATAAACATAATGTAACATGTATAAATGAACAATATGGTGTGGCAGAGGTGGCTGGGGAAAGAAGAACCAGTCCCTCTCTCCTCTTGACATTATAATGAGGCTGCCTTAAGAATCTTTTAAAATAAAGTAGACTTCTTAAATTTTCAAGATTGCTGGCCCAGCCTGGATCCTAGGTGCGAAGGAGGGTCTGTGGTTTATCACTTGTACATGTTCCACTGTGAACGTTTAGGCACAGGAACTCCAGTACTTGAAATCCATGTCCAATAGGACAGGATACTTCAGTGCACAGGTAGGACCCAATGAATGACCCCAGGCTTGGTTTTGGCTGCAGTGACATAATGGGCTGGATTCTCCGTTCCTGAGTCTAAGTTCTGACACCAACGGAGGAATCGTGGTGATTTACGACGGATAAACCAGCGCAATATCCGCACCGATTCCGCTACCAATGAAGGGCTAGCACTGGTGTTGCATGAAACACCTGCAGAATGTGCGAAAATTGATGGGAGAATTGCCGGATCCGTGCTGGATATGCGCAGGGCAGACAAGCTGCAGCCGCGCGTACGCCTACACCCCCACACGTGCACTGATCGCGCCGGACAAGAAAACACCGGTTGTGCTGGACCATGTGCCCATCCACCCTGACCCCACAGCCCACCCCCTGGCCACCCCCCATTACTCCCGCCAGCCCCGGCAGAAGCCCCCGGGCCAGCGGCACGGATCTCGGTGGAGTATGACAGTGCCGGATACTGTCCGCACACCCTCACTCTCTTTCCGCAGCCACCGTGCCAGGCTCACGACCGCTGAGACCACACATGACCCACGCCGCCGGGAACCCGGCCCATCGGAGGCGGAGCATCGCGGATGGGCCCGCTAATGATATTCAAACGGGGTTGCGACTCTGCCCGGCGCGCGTCTCGATGATGCCAATTTGGAGGGGGCGGAGCATCACGACCCCGCGTCAAACCGGTGCCTGCCACGATTTTGTCGTCGGGAGCCATTCTCCACCCGATCGCCATTCCCGATTTCAGGCAACGGCGAATCCTGCCCAACATTATCAAAGTTATGGCAGAAGTACACCAGAATATCTGTAAATTTCATAAATTCTGTGATCATTCTCCAACCAAATAAATTGTTTGCCTAGAAAATATTCACTTTCCTCACAATCGAAAATATGTAAATTATGTCCCAACTTAATTACCTTTGCTGTTTCTAAATTACCTTGTAATCTTGAACTCTAAATCCAGGAACTACTCTTAAATCTGTCTGCAACTTTGTTGATCCTGTGTCAATATCCTTTTCAAAAGTCAGTTTTGTGGACCATGAAGGAGTCCACACTGAGTAGTTTATTCAAAACAAAGTTTTATTATGATGAACTATTATTTACAAAACCGGCCGACTTTAAACAAAACTACTTAACGGGGGAGCTCATATTCGGCGAGGTTAACAAGGAATCTGATTGTTGGTGCACCATAAGCCCCCATGCTGGTTATGACAACCCTCCACCACAAAGTCCGAAGAATTTGCCAACGGGTACGGAGAAGAAGGGCACCGGACTCGCTTCGTCTCTGGCTATGCACCATGAGCCCGCGGTTCTGGATTGGGTGGCATGTATTGGGTAGGCGAACATCACTTCCGACAGGAACGTCATGGCAGAAGGTCTGCCTGAGGCTATTGTGCCATCGATCCCCTGTCAGGGATCACCAACACCTCCACTTCCATATCCGAGTCCGTGTCGACCAGGTCTCTCCTGTCATAGTCCAGACCCCGTTGGTAAACTTGATGGGAAACCAGCCCTGTCTGGCAGATAGCAATCCCAGAGATCCACTGGGCGCCGCCTGCAAAGGTTCGGACAAACACCATGTCACGAGGTACAAAGAGCCTGGGCGGTCAACATCGAACAAGGCAATGTTCTTTCAGGTCCTGGTTGCAGCAAACATTCCCGCTTATCTCGGGGAAAACCATACTAAGACAGGGCCGAAGCCTCAGGCCCAGCAGCAGTTCAGCCAGGGCTACCCCATTCATTGCATGGAGTGGTCCAGTAGCAAAACAAGAAATGGGCCAGCCTTGTGTCCATCAACCCGGGAAACCGTTTCCGCAACCCGCATTTGAATGCCTGGACTGCCCGCTCCTTTCGGCCATTCAAAGCTGAGTGGTACGGGGCAGTACGGATGTGCTTCAGAAAACCAGAGAACACCTCACTGCTAAAGACCATGCCATTGTCTGTAACCAACATTTTAGGAATGCCATGCATACTAAAGTACAAACGCAGCGTTTCAATCATTGCTCTGGAGGTTGTCGCTGCCAACCTATGGACCTCCAAACATTTGGAGTGGGCGTCGAACAGCAGGGGGAAAATGAAACCTTGAAATGGGCATGCAACCATACCCACAGTTGCTCTGTTTATTCCCAAGGTTGAAGGGGCGCAGCCAGTGGGGATATTTTAGTGCTCCTGACAGACGCTGCATTGTTGTGTCATACATTCAATGCCCGCGTCCAGGCCTGGCCACCAAACGTAGCTTCGTGCTAACCTTTTCATTTTTGACACGGCCGTTGTGGATGTCTTTCAAGATCAAATCCTGGCCCTTCTCCAGGACGATGATGTGCATTACCCCACAGCAGGACACTGTCCCCCACATTAAACTCGGATCTCTTTGATGAGAAAGCCCGCAGTTCGCCTGGATGCTGACGATGCTGACTCCCATACAACACAAGATGCAATCATAGAATCATAGATTCCCTACAGTGCAGAAGGAGGCCAGTTGGCCTATCAAGTCTGCACCGACCCTCTGGCAGAACTAGGCCCAATCCCCCTTCCTATCCCTGTAACACCACTGAGGGACAGGTTAGCATTTCCAATCCACCTAACTTGCACATCTTTGGACTGTGGGAGGAAACTGGAGCACCCAGAGGAAACCCACGCAGACATGGGGGGAATGTGAAAACCCCACACAAGCAATCGGCCGAGGTCGGAATCAAACCAGGGTCCCAGGGCTGTGAGGCAGCAGTGCTAACCACTGTGCCACCGTGCCGATGCTGAACTTTTGAAAAAACTGGGTCCATTTGGGTCCACTCAAGGATCCTAGATGCAGTGACTGGCAATGAATCCATAACGTTCAGAGTGGCAACAAGTTTGTCCTCCTTGGGAGGAGATGAAGGGCTCATTGGCAAAGGCAGTTGACTGTAATCTGAGTGCCCTGCTGATGTTCAAACGAATACCCATAGGCGGCCAACAAAGGGGCCCACCACTGGATCCGAGTGGAAGCGATGTGTGGAATTGCCTTGTGCTCCTTGAAAAGACTGAGTAGTGGTTTGTGGTCAGTGATGGTGGTGAAATAGCGGCCGTACACGTAGTGATGGAATTTATTCACCACGAAAATCACCGCCAGGCCTTCCTTTTCGCTATGTGTGTATTTGTTTTCAACCACGGCCAATGTCCGGGAGGTGAAAGTGATTGGTTGATGCCTGCCATTTGCCATCCGATGGGACAGAACAGCCCAATGCCATACAGTGATGATGAGGGGCTTGGCGGGATCACAGGGGGTCAACAATCCAGAAGGCGGCAGTTGGCTCTTCACTTGTCTGAAAGCCACTTCCTGCGACCCACTCCACACCCACGCTTGGATTTTAAAAAAAATAGATGCAGGGGGCCAGCATTGATGTGAAATTCTGGATGAACTTGCCATAACAGTTCACTACCCCTAAAAACGAGTAAAGTTCCGATGCAGTCGTAGGGCTGGGGGCCTGCTGAATGGCGTGCATCTTTTCTGTGACCGGGTATAAGCCCTCACTACCTCCTTCACGTGAAAAACACATTTGGCTTTCCGCAGGCAGATGCTAGATTCTGAGAAACAGCGAAGCCCATTCGCCAGGTTGTCCAGGTGTTCCTGCTTGGTTGCTCCGGTGACTAATACGTCACCTAAATGTATCGCTACCCTCAGGTGTGTTCATACAGACCTTAGTGCGTGTTTATCGTCATGTGTTTTCAGGAGGCTGAGTCTAACTTGAGCTGTAAATATATATGACTCATAAGCATGTCATACGAGGAGCGGTTGAGGACTCTGCGTCTGTATTCATTGAAGTTTAGAAGAATGAGGGGGGATCTTATTGAAACTTACAGGATACTGAGAGGCCTGGATAGAGTGGACGGGGAGAGGATGTTTCCACTTGTAGGAAAAACTAGAATCCAAGGGCACCATCTCAGACCAAAGGGACGATCCTTTAAAACAGAGATGAGGAGGAATTTCTTCAGCCAGAGGGTTGGGAATCCGTGGAACACTTTGCCACAGAAGGCTGCGGAGGCCAAATCACTGAGTATCTTTAAGACATAGATAGACAGCTTCTTGATTAATAGGGGATCGGGGTTATGGGGAGAAGGCAGGAAAATGGGGATGAGAAAAATATCAGCCATGATTGACTGGCAGAGCAGACTCGATGGGCCCAGTTCTACTCCAATGTCTTATAGTTTTATGGTCTTATATCAAGATTAGTGAACGAAAGTCCGCCTGATAATTTACCGTAAAGGTTGTTTCTGCAGGGCATCGGGTAGCAGTCCAAACGCGAAGCCATATCCACCGTCAGCTTATATCCCTCAATATGAGGCTGTTTAGCACAGGGCTAAATCGCTGGCTTTGAAAGCAGACCAAGGCAGGCCAGCAGCACGGTTCGATTCCTGTAACAGCCTCCCCGAATAGGTGCTGGAATGTGGCGACTAGGGGCTTTTCACAGTAACTTCATTTGAAGCCTACTTGTGACAATAAGCGATTTTCATTTCATAACCGGACCACCTTTTCCGGCTACAGCACCGGACCCAACGGTGTCACCCAATCTGTGAAACGCATAGGCTGGATGATCCGTAATACTTCGAGCCGGCTGAGTTCAGTCTTCACCTCTGCCAGCAACATTAGGGACCGGACAGGCTCTGAAATATCTCAGCTGCGCATCCTAGTCAACAAGGATTTGAGCTACGGCTCCCTTTATTTTTCCCAATCCGGGCTGGAAAACCACAGGCCCTGGAATCCATCTGGAAGACGTGCAGTCAATTGAGCTGTCTAAGGCTCAACCAATAGCGGCTTACCATGATGGGGCCATGTCCCTTAACCATGATTAGCTGGAGATGCACCAACTGGTGTCCATAAGCCGCTGGAGTCATGGTGGTTCCCTCAATCACCAATGGTTTGTCAGTATAAGTGGCCAATCGAGCCTCATCATCCCTTAGATCCAATTTCTTCTTTATGCGGTTGAAAGTTTTATGTCCCACAATGGAAACTGCAGCTCCAGTATCAAGCTCCATAACCAATTGTTTCCCACTCACCAATACCATGATTTTTATAGGGGTGAGGTACCGCCACATTTTTTCATTTTTCATTTTCACACAATGTAGCTGCATGGAGTCGTCTTCCTATGGTTCATCCAGACAGAAGGTGGGGGCCCAAGGTGAACGCCTTCCTCTAACAGGGTGCCTGGATCTCTGGAAGACCTACGGTTTGTGCTCCCATCGGGCCTACAATCACATTCCTCACAACGGTTGGGCTCCCCCTCTGGACGCCGCAAACCAAACAGTCACACAGCATTTCTGCGAGGGAGGTGCCATACTCACAGAACTCGGCTATCTTCCACAATCTCGACAAAACCCGGTGAAGGACTCACCCTTTCCGCTGTTTTAAAGCGATACCTCTGCACAATTCCGCACGTGTCGAGTTGAAATGTTACCTTACTAGTGTTTCTAGTAGTTCAAAAGTATGAGTGTCAGGAGCGGCTGGATATAGAACATAGAACAGTACAGCACAGAACAGGCCCTTCGGCCCTCGATGTGGTGCCGAGCATTGTCCGAAACCAAGATCAAGCTATCCCACTCCCTGTCATTCTGGTGTGCTCCATGTGCCTATCCAATAACCGCTTGAAAGTTCCTAAAGTGTCCGACTCCTCTATCACAGCAGGCAGTCCATTCCACACCCTAACAACTCTCTGAGTAAAGAACCTACCTCGGACATCCCTCCTATATCTCCCACCCTGAATCTTATAGTTATGCCCCCTTGTAACAGCTACATTCACCCGAGGAAATAGTCTCTGAACGTCCACTCTATCTTTCCCCCTCATTATCTTCTAAACCTCTATTAAGTCGCCTCTCATCCTCCTCCGCTCCAAAGAGAAAAGCCCTAGCTCCCTCAACCTTTCCTCATAAGACCTATCCTGCAAACCAGGCAGCATCCTCGTAAATCTCCTTTGCACCCTTTCCAATGCTTCCACATCCTTCCTATAATGAGGTGACCAGAACTGCACACAAAACTCCAAATGTGGTCTCACCAGGGTCATGTACAGTTGCAGTATAACCCCGCGGCTCTTAAACTCAAGACCCCTGTTAATAAACACTAACACAATATAAGCCTTCTTCACGGCTCTGTCCACTTGAGTGGCAACCTTCAGAGATCTGTGGACATGAACCTCAAGATCTCTCTGTTCCTCCACATTCCTCAGAACCCTGCCTTTGACCCTGTAATCCGCATTCAAATGAATCAACTCTCACTTCTCAGGGTTAAGCTCCATAAACTCTGGTGTTTTTAAAAGTTGTGAAACCGGCATGATGGCTGATGAAGGAGAGAGAGGGAGATAGGACACAGAGAGGAGCGACTGTGGGCTGCCAGGCCGGACACTGGCCGGGTTGGCTGGGACAGGGAGGGCCCTGCTCGGGCCAGGTAAGGTGGGGGCGACAGGAGCACAGGCCGAGTAGCCTGGGTGACCCCCATGGGACTGGGGCGGTGCCCAGGCATGGACCACCATTACTGCTGACCAACCACCTTGGACCCTGGTTCTGCAGAGTGACACTGGTCATATGGCTGTCACCCCACGCAGGCAACCCTCTGCTCCACGACACCCCCTCACCCCCGCCCACCCTGCCATCGGCACTGGTGTCCCACCCAGGGAACACCCACGGTGCTTACCCCTGGTGAGGGTAATGCCAGCCGGCAATACCCTGGCATCAGAGACGGGTGCAGGGCCAGAGGCTGCCATGGTGCATGCCACCGACGGGGCCAGGGGTGCGGGTATCGGTGGGCGGAAGACATGTGGGGTCAGAGTCTGCAGTGCCAACTCGGGCCATGTAGTCTGGTACACCTGGTTGGGCAAGGGTGTATGCATCATGCTAACATGTCGGCCTTTCATCCCCTGCAGTCAATGGGTATTAGAATTCAACCAGCAATGGTGGCCTTCCTGCTAGTTTTCGCAGCCATGGGAGTGCCCTGCGCCTGTATGAATGGGCACTGCTCGAGGAGAAGGAGGAAGCTGCAATAGTGGAGCGGGCAGCGGCGGAGCGTTCCAGAGGGAAAGGTGGCAGTTACCTAGGTTGGAGAGCGAGCCGCTTAACAGGCTGAGGAGGTGTTGTGAGGCTTCATGTCACACCATAGGTATGCGCACTACAGCCGGTTAGTAAAATGGTCATTCTCCATGATACTATCTGCCCTGAAAAAGTAGCACATTCCTTCTGCATACTGAGTTTAACCTTCCAAACTGGTATCAAACACATCGAACCTTTCAAAAAGAGGCATGGTTCAAACAAAAGGAAATTGCAACCTTTATCCAGCTGGGTCAGGGAGGCAGCTTATCCATGAGTGTAGCAGCATTGATAGCAGACCAGTTGAACCCGCGCCACAGTTTTGTGGACCATGAAGGAGTCCACACTAAGTAGTTTAAATGAAACAAAGCTTTCTTATGTTGAACTATTATTTACACAACACCGAAGATCCCTGCTGTGTCTCTTCCCATCGGTTCCAAAGCCGGGCAACTTTATACAAGAGATAAATACATGTGGTTTAGAGTTCCCTGACCCCTTAACGGGGAGCTTGCATTGGGCAAGATTAGCGGGGATTCTAATTATTGCCACCGCTCGTCTGGTTATGACAGTCAGTGTCTTAAATTGCACTCAAAGGGCTGATTTTATGACACCCCAGTGGGCGTACCTTCAGTGGGGGTATGTAAAATGATAGGTTGCTAGCCTACTGCCTTCCCACCCATCCATTTTTAAAAAGTAATTAACAAGCCATTGACCCAAACATTATTCTACCCATTGCAAAGTAGAGTTAGTATGGGCAAATGGTCAGGAGTGGGTACGTCAGTTTTTAACCAAGGTCAAAAGGTGAGAAGAAAGAGGTGGGCTACATCCTTCAGCGAGTTTCCTGTGTGCATTGAGAGCACCCCTCCCAAGGTCTAACACGGCCACCTTGTCACTTCCCGCCTGACCATCAAACCTGCTCTCCCACCGTCTCTCCTTAAGCTTCCCAATCCTTCCTTGTCCAAAGGTTTAGCTCTCCCCAAGATCCATCGGCGGACTCTTACTGCCCTGTCACAGAGGGGGTTGGGTGGAAAATGCGGCGAGCCAATTACCCATTGACCAAAGCCCATTGACTTTGGCGGGACTGCAAGTTCCCGTCGGTGGGAGAGGCCATAAAATTGCATCCCATGTTGTCCTCATCCTGACGCCCGTTTGCAGTTGCAACACATCGGCCACTTTGTTCTGGCGCTGGTGGGACTGCTAGAGTGACTGGAGCATCAGATACTGATATAACCACTGATATAACATGACTCAGCGGGTGGGAAGAAGAGGTACTGTGTGGAGCACTGAGATGTAGATCTGTAAATAAACAAGAATTTTGTTATGAATAAGTCTGTGGTAGTATTCTTAGGGTAACAGACCGAAAGAAACCCCAGGTAGATCCACAACTAAAAGACAAAGCAGATTTAATCAAGCTTTACAAAAGTACACCGTATAAAGCAGCCAAGGAATCAAGGTGTTTTCATTCTCTCTGTTGCCAGTTTAAGCAGAAGCAGGTGTAAGTGCAAAAGTATGGCCTCAATGGGGAGTTCCTCGCCAAGGTAAAAAAAACTGCCTGCTGGCGCCGAGAAACACTCCGCTAAATGCGCCCGAAACCAGGCATAGAAATATTTTGGTTGAATCGTGCCCGTTATGGTTAATTTCACAGTAGTAAATAATGAAGATCGACTCTGGTTGCAAATTATTTTGCAACTCTGCTGAACCTAAATGCTTTAATGCACATTCGTCTGAGAGTCAAATATTATCTTATCTAGGAGGAAGTGCAGTGCTCGAACTTCACCATTCTGGAAAGCAATTCTTCAAAAGCAGCAACATTCACGATATGGTGACTGTAACTAACAGATCGAAAAAAGGAATCTGACTATGAAAAACACAATTTTTGCAGAAATTTAATTTAATGGAAGTAAACATGGACAGACTTAAATTATTTACATTCTTAATGGAAGCAGGAATTTGCACGGGTAATTTCATTCATCCTCCTCCATTCGGTACTGTGCCCTAAGTGGGCATTGGCAACCATAGATTTCCATGGGATCAGTCCATGATAATGCTTGGCAAAGTACTGCAGTGATTTACCATTGTCTTCTGCAGTGTGTCTGACCAGGAAATCTCCCACTCCTAACGCCTGCCGTCAAGTGTGTTGAAAAAGTTTACAGGCTGATAATCAACCTATTTGGTCACATTAAGAAGTGGGATTTGAGCCTTAGGTTCAGAGGTAGAGATACTACCACTGCGCCACAAGACTATCCATACTTGTGTTGCAAAAATAATATCCATTCTGCCTTAATCTGGCAGGCGCGACAGTTGGGAGAAATAAATGCACAAGGGCAGTAATTGAGACAGTAAACACTTTCAATTTATTATGTGACTTGTTATTCATGGAATAGAGATTGCGCTACATCAAAACATCCTGGGCTGGATTCTCTGTTCCTGAGAATAAGTGCCGACGCCAACAGAGGATCCATGATATTTCACAATGGGAAAATCAGCATGAAACCCTCACCGATTCTGCTTCCGGTGAGGGGCTAGCACCGGTGCCGGGTGAAACACCCCCGGAATGCGCGGAAAATGGTTGTAGAATCACCAGGTCCCGTGCTGCACATGTGCAGGGCTGATAAGCTGCATCCTCGAGCACGCCTACACTTCCCACACACACTCCAGTTGTGCCAGAAAAGATGGCAGCAGCTGTGCTGGACCACGTACCCGCCCACCCCGACCCTACAGCCCACCTCCTGGCCACCCACCACCATTCCCCCCAGCCCTGGTGGAAGCCCCCCTGGCCAGCGACACGGATCTCGGCCGAGTATGGCAGCGCTGGACACTATCCGCAAGCTCTCTCTCCCCGCAGCCAGCACGTCAGGCTCTGACTGCCGGGACCACACGTGGCCCGCGCCATCGGGAACTCGGCCCATCAGATATGGAGCATCACAGGTGGGCCGGCTAATGGCATACCAACGGGTTTGTGACTGTGCGCGGTATGCATCCTGATAATGCCGATTTGGAGGGAGTGGAGCATCACGACCCGGCGTCAACCCGGCGCCTGCCCCGATTCCGGCTTGGGAGCCATCCTCCGCCTGATCGCCGTTCCCAATTTCGGTGTCGGGCTACGGAGAATCCTGCCCCCTTTCTTTTTAACCTACTATTAGAAGGATCACAAAGGGATTGTATTTTGACGTGAGGAATATGGCATGATGAATATGGAAGTAAGTACACATTTTGTTTAAAAATTACAATTTTCCTACTTGATTCCACTTCATGAGTGTTAAAAATAATAGCTTACTTTTTATTGGTCACAATCACTACCTTTATACAAGAAAATTGAATTGTATGGACATAAAAGATATTTATAATAAACATCACACATAAGAAAATTATTACTCCAGTGTTATTGGAGAGGCATTTCTGCCTTAGCTTTCATGTCAAACAGTATGCTATAAACACATTTCCAATATTTGTATTTTCTTTGTTAAAGTAGAATAAATAGTTGAATGTGCAGCAAACTTAATTCTGAGCGACAATGAAGAAACGTAGTTCAGGATGTATCACTTCTGTTTCACTGAAAACTATTTAATATTATAGCTTAGTTTTGCTGACAGTTGCATTTGTAATAACTTTATTGATCATAATGCTATTTCTTCCTGTTTTAGACCTGGAGCAGAATCAATACAATAAAATTATTAGTTGAGGGTATTGAAGAGAAGAAATCTGCTTAAGCTATTATACACTGAATTATGGAATAACAGTAAGGTTTGCTGCTGAGCTCACATGATTGCCTGGATCTGCAAAACCTAAACAAGAAAGCAGTAAAGCATGGATAATTAAAAAAAGTGCAGTGTAGAGGTTGTATTAGCTTGAACCCAGCTTGAAGCATCTTATGCTTTCTGGTGTCATAGTAGAAGAAAATATGGAAAAGAAAACTGCGGTCATTTGGAAGGCTATAATACGATTTGATGTTAATGACAGCAACAATCATTCCTGCTGAGTGACCTTGTGTTCATCTACTGTCGTCTTTCTACACTCAGTGTTCAACTGGGTTCATTTTAACACATCCGTGGCTTACCATATAAATGATACTGTAAACACTGCAAAATGATGCCTGCATGCTTTGAATGGATAAAGGATAACACATTATCTGTGTACTGCACACGATGTGAATAGAATATGACTGAACAAGTCATGCCATTGCATGAAGTTTCACACAAACACACTTTTCCTTGGTTGTAATGTGCTTCATAAAATTGACTTTGGAATTATTGCAGTCATCTATCTGAGTTTGGTGAATTGTGTGAAATGTGAGGACTTTCTTCCAAATGAGTAAAACTGATGCATTAATAAGATCTACAACCTATGCAAAAATCAAGGATATTGGCATGAATTAACCAACCTTAACCAAAATTTGGGATCAGCAGGATATTCCCTTCAGCCAAAATTAATTTGTGAAATAGATTCCCAACCAATACAGTTGTATACTGCGAAGTATGAACTTGATGAAAAACTTGAATGAATATTACATTACAAGCACAGTTCTGATAATTTATACAAATATGGCTGATAACTGCTAAATATTTCTGCAATTCTTTTACATAGATTGGATAGAACCATGAGACAAATGACCTATGAAATATTTAGCTAAAAGCAAATTACTGCAGATGCTGGGATCTAAAACAAAAACAGAAAATGGTGGACAATCTAAGCAGGTCTGACAGCATCTGTGGAGAGACGGGAGCTAATGTTCAAAGTCATCCAGACTCAAAATGTTAGCTTTGTTCTCTCTCCACAGATGCTGTCAGACCTGCTTAGATTGTCCAGCAATTTCTGTTTTTGTATGAAATATTTAGGTCGGCCTTTCTCATGTGCAGTTTGTTTAGTTTTACTCCAACAACAGGTTTCAGTCAGTTCTTAGGCCCTGATTTTCACAGGGTCTGGAAACTCTGTGAACTTTTAAAAATTGCAGGCGTGACTGGATTCTGGGATTTCTGCTCCCATTTCTGAAGCCCCTAATTTGCACTGGTGCGGAGAAATGTGCGGGCAGCAAACATGCACCCTGGATTCCCGACTTGACTGGCTCGATTGAAGGGGCCTGCATCTCGTAGTGACCCGCAATTTTCATGGAGTTGGGCCAGCTTCCCAAGGACTCGTGGTTCAGTCCCTCAGAGGAGTCGCAAACCTTAGTCTGGATGTGGAAATATTTTGAGAGATAACTTCAAAAGGTCTTAGCCATGCACCCCCATGCCAATTCATGCCCAACCAACCACCCTCAATAGCCCCTTATACTATTCATGCCAACTCCCCCCTGAACAATGAGGCTTTTACAGGGTAGTTGCAACAGCCTTATTTTGAAGAATGTTATGAAGGGCTGCTTTTTAAGCTGTTCCACACATTTCATTGTTACTGTAGGGTTCATTGATTCTGTACATGTGGGGCTGGTTTAGCACAGTGGGCTAAATAGCTGGCTTGTCATGCAGAACAATGCCAACAGCGCGGGTTCAATTCCCATACCGGCCTCCCCGAACAGGCGCCAGAATGTGGCGACTAGGGACTTTTCACAGTAACTTCATTGAAGCCTACTTGTGACAATAAGTGATTATTATTATTATTTCAGCATATATACTGGGTGAGTAGGCATGGAAGGGTAATTAGTTGCATGAAGACTGAGGGAGTATTAGGGATGGGGGCCATGGCTTAGCAAGAAGATATGAGGGGTCGGTGGGAGGCATAGATTGGTATGTGTTGGCATGGATGGGCATGTAGAGTGGGTGGGAAGGGTTATGGGGTGGCGAGAGATGGGGGCTAGAAGACCCAATATTTAGCAAAACAACTGTGACAATATTCCATAGAACTGGGTCAGGCTTTTTAACCAGCCTACATCTGCATTGGCGACCTCTGTGGCCACCTTTGATTTGTGTCTGGAATGCCAGGTTTGATCCTATCCCAGGCCTGCTGTCTTGGAAACAAAACACACTATTCAGGGCACTTTTTTCCCTGAGGCGGGTTCGGCCAGCCCTGGAATTTCCTGACTTGAGCGACTCACCTGTGATGAAATTCTGGCGCAAGTCACTACTGTATGCATCTGCATTGTTTTGCAGTAAGTTTTTCATGACATGAGGAAAGTCCTAGAGAGAGTGATAGTGCAGCAATTTACCCACAATAGGACACCAGGTGGAGGGTGTAAGGACATTGGTGGTTTCCAAAGTGGCAGTTTTTACTGCTTAAATGTTTGCTTTGATGATCAAATTGAGCAGAAACCTTTTATAGGGCATCCATAACTTACTTTATGAAAGCAAATTACTGCGGATGCTGGAATCTGAAACCAAAGAAAAAATGCTGGAAAATCTCAGCAGGTCTGGCAGCAGATGCTGAGATTTTCCAGCATTCTCTCTTTGATTCCATAACTTATTTTGACTGAATAACTTAGTTGCACATTTGGCAAATGAAAAGAAAGTGCTGGAAACATTGAGAAAATCAGTGCGGAGAGGAACAAAGCTAAGGTCTTATGTGACTGCTCAGAGAGAGTGGACTGGTCCATATTTAAGAACTCAGCGACCAATTTAAATGAGTATGCCATCACCGTCACAGACTTCATCAGCAAATGTGTGGACGACTGTGTGCCAAAGAAAGCAGTACGTGCGTTCCCCAACCAGAAACCATGGCTCAATCGCGAGATTGACTCCCTACTGAAGGACAGATCTGAGGTGTTGAAGACAGACGATCCTGACCTGTACAAGAAATCCAGGTACGACCTCCGCAAAGCCACCAGAGATGCAAAGAGAGAATATCAAACCACGCTAGAGTCACAGACAGACTCTCGGCGGTTGTGGCAACGATTAAACAACATAACGGGCTACAAAGCGAAGTCGAACAGTATCACTGGCAGCAGCGCACCCCTCCCCGATGAACTCAATGCATTCTATGCTCGGTTCGAGCAGGTAACCAACAATCCGCTGGTGAGTGCCCCAGCAGCCCATAATTCACCCATACCCGCCATCACAGCTTCCGAAGACAGATTGGCCTTCCTGAAAGTGAACCCTTGGAAGACGACGGGCCTGGACGGGATCCCTGGTCGTGCAGTCCGAGCCTGCGCGGTCCAGCTGGCGGAGGTATTCACGGACATCTTTAACCTGTCCCTACTCCACTCCGAGGTCCCCACCTGCTTCAAGAAGACCACCATCATACCGGTACCAAAGAAGAACCAGGCAACGTGCCTCAATGACTACCGTCCAGTGGCCCTGACTTCAGTCGTAATGAAGTGCTTCGAGAGGTTGATCATGAAGCGCATCACCTCCATACTCCCAGAACGCCTTGATCCACTGCAATTCGCATACCGCTGCAACAGGTTGAGGTACCCTCAATAATGATGCTTAGAGATTAAACTGTAAAGAAGGCTTTATTAGGCTAATAACTATGCTACAGATTTGGACGAGAGCTGACTGCTATACAGACCATGAGGCAGGCCTTTATGAATGGCTCCCAGATGGGCGGAGCCAGAGGCGGAGTCCCCAGGGTTCCAAGCCTGGTCTTAAAGGGGACATCACCTTACATGATGATAAGGCAGTAACCGTTCATCACATTCACCCCCTGTTTAAAAAGGAGTCCGGCGGGGGTGAAGTGCCATCATAGGTCCATCCGTCTCGGCGGCCGGATCGTCCTCCTCGATCTCCTCAGTTCGGGCGGTGGTACGGCGGGCACGGACGTCCCGGTTGAGGGCACATCCGGGAGCACAGCGGTCGGAGCTTCGGTCCGGGTCGGGGCAGAGGAACTAGGCAGGGCCGGGGGTAGCGGAGCCGGCGCCGGCGGGGTGTGTAAAGGGGGGGCGCATGGTAGGAGCTCACCAACGGAAGGGGGTGTGTTGTAGGGGGCGACGGTTCCTGCAGGGGAGCGGCGCGGGAAGGGGCGTCTGTGGTGGAGGATCCAGCGGGCGCCAGATCCCGGAGGGAAACCGTATCTTGCCTGCCGTCGGAGTACTCCACATAGGTGTAACTGGGGTTGGCGTGGAGCAGTCGGACCTTTTCAACTAGGGGGTCCGTTTTATGGCTCCTCGCGTGCCTCCGGAGAAGAACAGATCCCGGAGCCGTCAGTCAAGGTGGAAGCGAGACCCCGGAGGTAGACTTCCTGGGGAAGAGAAACAATCGGTCATGAGGGGTCTCATTTGTGGCCGTGCAGAGGAGTGACCTAATGGAGTGTAGGGCATCGGGTAGGACCTCCTGCCAGCGGGTGGTTGGGAGATTTCTCGACCGCAGGGCCAGAAGGACAGCCTTCCACACGGTCGCGTTCTCCCTCTCCACCTGCCCGTTTCCCCGTGGGTTATAGCTGGTCGTTCTGCTCGAGGTGATGCCTTTGCTGAGCAGATACTGACGCAGATCATCGCTCATGAACAATGTACCCCGGTCGCTGTGGATATAAGCAGGGAAACCGAACAGGGTGAAGATGCTGTGCAGTGCCTTAATCACCGTGGCTGAGGTCATGTCGGTGCAGGGAATGGCGAATGGGAAACGGGAGAACTCATCGATCACGGTGAGGAAATAGGCATAATGGTTGGTGGTCGGGAGGGGCCCCTTGAAGTCCACGCTCAGTCGCTCAAAGGGGCCCGAGGCCTTCACGAGCCGAACCTTGTCTGGCCAATAGAAGTGCAGTTTGCACTCCGCACAGACCTGGCAGGCCCTGACCATGGCCTTGACCTCCTTGGTTGAGTAAGGTAGGTTGCGGGACTTGATGAAATGGACGAGCCGGGTAACCCCCGGGTGGCAGAGGTCATTGTGGATGGCTTGCAGGCGGTCCTCCTGCGCGTTGGCGCATGTGCCGCGGGACAGGGCATCTGGGGGCTCGTTGAGCTCCCCTGGACGATACTTGATATCGTACGAGTAGGTGGAGAGTTCGATCTTCCACCTCAAAATTTTATCGTTTTTTATTTTGCCCCGTTGCGTGTTATCGAACATATAGGCGACCGACCGTTGGTCGGTGACGAGGGTAAACCTCCTACCAGCTAGGTAGTGCCTCCAGTGCCGCACAGCCTCCACAATGGCTTGTGCCTCCTTTTCGACTGCAGAGTGTCGAATCTCGGAGGCGGTGAGGGTTCGGGAGAAGAACGCTACTGGTCTGCCTCCTTGATTGAGGGTAGCAGCCAGGGCGATGTCTGATGCATCGCTCTCTACCTGGAAAGGGATGGTTTCGTCCACCGCGTGCATGGCGGCCTTGATGATGTCGGCCTTGATGCGGTTGAAGGCCAATTGAGCCTCAGCCGAGAGGGGAAAAGTGGTGGTCTTTAGGAGTGGGCGGGCTTTGTCCGCATACTTGGGGACCAACTGGGTGTAATAGGAGAAAAGCCCCAAGCACCGTTTGAGGGCCTTGAGGCTGCGGGGGAGAGGGAGTTCCTTAAGGGGGCGCATGCGGTCGGGGTCGGGACCTAGGACCCCATCTTCCACGACATAGCCGAGGATGGCCAGCCAGGTGGTGTGGAAAACGCATTTGCCCTCGTTATAGGTCAGGTTAAGGGCTCGGGCGGTCTGGAGGAACTTTTTGAGGTTAGCGTCATGGTCCTGCTGATCATGGCCGCAGATGGTGATATTGCCCAAGTACGGGTATGTAGCCCGCAAACCGTACTGGTCCACCATTTGGTCCATCGCCCTTTGAAAGACGGAGACCCCATTTGTGACACCAAAGGGGACCCTGAGGAAGTGGAAGAGCCGGCCGGCTGCTTCGAAGGCAGTATAGGGGCGGTCTTTTGGTCGGATGGGGAGCTGGTGGTAGGCAGATTTGAGGTTGACCGTGGAAAAGACTCGGTATTGGGCGATCCGATTTACCATTTCCGCGATGCGAGGAAGGGGGTACGCATCAAGCTGCGTGAATTGGTTTATGGTCTGGCTATAATCCACGACCATCCGTTTCTTCTCCCCGGACCGGACTACCACCACTTGCGCTCTCCAAGGGCTGTTGCTAGCCTCGATGACCCCCTCTCCCAGTAAACGCTGGACCTCTGACTTGATAAAAGCCATATCTTGGGCACTGTAGCGCCGGCTCCTGGTGGCGACGGGCTTACAGTCGGGAGTGAGGTTAGCGAATAGCGAGGGGGGTGCGACTTTCAGTGTCGCAAGGCAGCACACCGTGAGGGGGGGCAAGGGTCCGCCGAACTTCAGTGTCAGGCTTCGGTGGCTGCACTGGAAATCCAGTCCGAGCAGCAGGGGGGCACTGAGGTGAGGGAGGATATAAAATTTGAAACGGGTGTATTTGGCAACCTGGATCGAGAGATCCGCAATACAGTACCCCGTGATTTGTACCGAGTGGGACCCAGATGCGAGGGCTATGGTTTGGGATGTGGGATGGGTGCGTAGGGAGCAGCGCCTTACCGTTTCAGGGTGGATAAAGCTCTCCGTGCTCCCGGAGCCGAAGAGGCATGCAGTGTCGTGCCCGTTGACCTGGACCTGCATCATGGAGTTCTGCAGGTGTTTTGGCCGAGTTTGATCGAGGGTGATCGCACCCAGTCGCGGGTAGTCGGAGTCGTAAAACGGCCGCTGCCGTTGGTCGCACGTGTCGGGTCGAGAAGATGGCCGCCGACCAGATGGCCGCTCCCATGATTCGCACGAGGCTGATGACGCGTCAGAAGAGGACGTGTCGGGTGGGTGCGCAGCAGCATTGCGAGGCCTGCGGGCCTGAGAGCCTGATTTTTGGGCCGGCTGTTCTTTGTTTTTCTGGCCCCTGGGTCTGGCCAGGCAGACCCTCGCAAAGTGCCCTTTCTTCCCGCAGTCGCTGCAGATCGCGGAGCGGGCTGGGCAGCGTGGGCGTGGGTGCTGGCCCTGCCCGCAGAAGTAGCAAGGTGTGCCCCCATGGTGAGCGGGTCGCCGCGTGGCGCAGGCCTGTAATACGGGCGTGTCTGAGGAAGTCCGGAGGGGGCTGACAGAGTCCGCGGGGTACGTACCCAAGTTATGTCGGGCCACCTCCAGCGAGGAGGCGAGCGTTAGCATCTCCTGGAGGTCTTTTGCCCCGTTTTCGAGCAGTCGCTGCCGGATGTAGGTCGAGCGGATGCCGGACACGAAAGAATCTCTGATGTGCAGGTTAATATGGACTTCCCCTGTCACATCCTGATGGTCACAGTCCCTGGCCAGCGCGGTGAGTTTCTCAACAAACTCGTCGAGCGATTCCCCCGAGCGCTGCCGGCAGGTAGAGAGCAGATGCCGGGCGTGCACCTCATTGACGGGTTTGACAAACCGCTTGCGGAGCAACTCAATCGCTTCCTCATAAATCGTCGCCTTTTCGAGCGTGGCGGAGATTCTGTGACTCACCCGGGCGTGGAGTAGACGCAGCTTGCGTGGCCCCAGGATGGGAGTCTCTGCAGAGTCCAGGTAGGCCTCGAAGCACCGCAGCCAGTATTTAAAAATTTCCTTTGCCTCCGGCGTTCGTGCTTCCAGATTGAGCTTCTCTGGTTTTAGGCCTGCGTCCATCCTGAATCTAGTTTAGCCTAATAAATTGAGGTACCCTCAATAATGATGCTTAGAGATTAAACTGTAAAGAAGGCTTTATTAGGCTAATAACTATGCTACAGATTTGGACAAGAGCTGACTGCTATACAGACCATGAGGCAGGCCTTTATGTATGGCTCCCAGATGGGTGGAGCCAGAGGCGGAGTCCCCAGGGTTCCAAGCCTGGTCTTAAAGGGGACATCACCTTACATGATGATAAGGCAGTAACCGTTCATCACACAGGTCCACATCAGATGCCATTTCCCTGGCTCTACACTCTTCCCCAGAGCATCTCGAAAACAAGGACTCCTACATCAGACTCCTATTTATTGACTAAAGCTCCGCCTTCAACACCATAATCCCAGCCAAGCTCATATCAAAGCTGCAAAACCTAGGACTTGGCTCCCCACTCTGCAACTGGATCCTCGATTTTCTGACCAACAGACCATAATCAGTAAGAATGAACAACAACACCTCCTCCACAATAGTCCTCAACACCGGGGCCCCACAGGCTGTGTACTTAGCCCCCTACTCTACTCCCTGTACACACACGACTGCGTGGCAAAATTTGGTCCCAACTCCATCTACAAGTTTGCTGACGATAAGACCATAGTGGGCCGGCTCTCGAATAACGACGAGTCAGAATACAGGCTGGAGTTAAAGAACCTAGTGGAGTGGTGTAGCGACAACAATCTCTCCCTCAATGCCAGCAAAACTAAAGAGCTGGTCATTGACTTCAGGAAGCAACCCCTGTACACTGTACACACCCCTGTCAGCATCAACTGAGGTGGAGATGGTTAGCAGCTTCAAATTCCTAGGGGTGCACATCTTCAAAAATCTGTCCTGGTCCACCCACTTCGACGCTACCACCAAGAAAGCACAACAGCGCCTATACTTCCTCAGGAAACTAAGGAAATGCGGCATGTCCACATTAACCCTTACCAACTTTTACAGATGCACCATAGAAAGCATCCTATCAGGCTGCATCACAGCCTGGTATGGCAACTGCTTGGCCCAGGACCGCAAGAAACTTCACAGAGTCATGAATACCGCCCAGTCTATCACACGAACCTGCCTCCCATCCATTAACTCCATCAACACCTCCGGCTGCCTGGGGAAAGTGGGCAGCATAACCAAAGATCCCTCCCACCCGGCTTACTCATTACTCCAACTTCTTCCATCGGGCAGGAGATACAGAAGTCTGAGAACACGCACGAACAGACTCAAAAACAGCTTCTTCCCCACTGTCACCAGACTCCTAAATGACCCTCTTATGGACTGACCTCATTGACACTACACCCTGTATGCTTCATCTGATGCCAGTGCTTATGTAGTTCCATTGTATATGTTGTGTTGCCCTATCATGTATTTTCTTTTATTCCCTTTTCTTCCCATGTATTTAATGATCTGTTGAGCTGCTCGCAGAAAAATACTTTTCACTGTACCTCGGTACACGTGACAATAAACAAATCCAATCCAATCCAAGGGGCAGAATTTAATGCCCTCACTGTAGCTTGTTTGGTCATGGAGAGAGCATTTATTCAGGTGGGCGGGTGGTGGATAGGGTCCAATGAAGTCCATGGAGGTTGGTCCGTGGCTGCCTTTTCTCCACCAACTGTCAATTGAGGACCTCATCCGCTGGTATTAAACTCCTGGTGTGTATTCCTCTCAACCCCCAGTGGCCGTCCCTTGTTCAAACAGTCAGTACCTCTGAGAACCACCCCCTTGCTGCTGACCACCTAAATAAAAAGACCCCAAACAGAGATAGCACTTACACAGGGGTCTCTTTATTTAGCGGGCTCTGGGGAGGTTTCTTTATTTAAAGTGTCTCTGTGTGTGAGGGGGTGTCTTTAATTAGGGGGTCTTTGTGGAGCCACCGCTTCAGGGCCACGTTTGTCATGACCAGTAATAATTCTCGCCCATGTGATTCCTGGCCCAGAAGTCCGGGGAATCATGTGGGCCAGGAGAATATGCCTGGCCTGCTAAGTGGATGCAAATTGGTCTTCTCAAACCATTTGCATCTTCCCACTGGAGTGGGGCGTGAACCTTGATCTTGAAGCCAGCGGGGGAGGGGGGGGGGGGGGGCGGCGGGCAGTGCATCGGGAACCGATCCCCTTTGCTTTACAACTGTTAGATTCTTCACCTCATTTGGAACTCCGCTAACAGTGGCGCGAGATTGAGAATGTTGCCCAATTTATCTTTCTCAGCAGTGCTGGTGTACTTACGTGCCTTCTTCTGAAATGCCCCTTCCATTGCCAGTACCCAATGGAGTTAGACTTGGGCTCACACCCCTTGACAATGAAGAAAGTGGCAAGCAGAAACAGATCCATCCTGGACAACAGTTTTTTCAAGACAATTGTCGCTGCAGTCTTAAAAGCTACCAGAAGCGTCCCAGAAGTGAACTGCATGTTTGCAGCTCATAGCAGGCATAATTACAAGATGATTTCCTAATTGTTGTATTTACATTCTCACAGCTACATTTATACTGCAACTTATATAGTGATCGTTTTCTCAGAGATTAGCTTGGGGCTTTAATTGGGGGGGCGGGGGGACTGCATGGATGTATAGGCCATTCCCACCTGCCTCTGTTTACACATACTGATGCAGGTGTTACTGTGGATTGGTGGGTTTTAAGAAGAATCATGTTTTTTATGGCTTAATGCAGTGGTGAGCCATGCCATCACACGTTACTGTTTGTAGCTGTTGAAAACTGCCTGAAACATACATTGTAATCAAGAAGAACCCATTCAAACACTCTAACAATCTAGCTGTTATTAAACTTTCAATGGACAGTATTAAAACATGTTGTAACCTGATAGCCGGGCAGCTCAGACTGCTGAAGCCCATGCTGTGATGGTGCAGTCTGAAACAGAGTCTTCACAGCCCACAGCCTCTCAAAGGCATCTTAAAAGGACAACTACGTTTCTGCTTTTAGATTTTCAGCAACCATCAACATCTTGTGGTGCTACTATTTGGAATGCACTTTGTAATGACTTCGAGTAACCATGGAATAGTTTAATATTTGTAAGTGCTGTTGGTTGTACTATTTGGTTCTTTAATTTTGCTCAACGTAAAGACAGCTTTTAACTGTGTCGTGGTGAAATTGGTGGTCTTTTATTGTGTTTTTCATGGGGAAGAGGTTGAAACAATCAAGTGCACATGGTTGAACTCTTGGTGGATCCTCAGTTGTGGAAAGTAATCCATGTGGCAAAAGAGATCCAAAGTCTGACAGTGAACACACAACTGCTATCAGCTGGAAGGACAGGGAAACACCTGGAGGTTCCCCTCCAAACCACTCACAACACAGACTTGGAAATATATTGCTGTTCCTTCACAGTCACTGGGTCAAAATCTTGGCACTCCCTCCCGATCGCAAGCAACTGCAGACTGTGGTGAACTCAGCCCAACGCATCACACAAGCTTGCCACCCCACATTGATTCTGTGTACACCTCCCGCTGCCTCAGGAAGGCAGACAGCATTATCAGAGACCCCTCCCAGGCATTGCCTTCTTCCAGACCCTTCCATCAGGCAGACGGTACAGAAGTCTGAAGACCTGCACATCCAGACATAGGAACAGCTTCTTCCCCACAGCTACTAGACTCCTCAATGCCTCCCCCTCGGACTGATCTGTTCCCTGTAAGAACACGACTCACGACGCCCTATGCTGCTTTTGCTCATGTATTTGCTTTGTTTGCTTTGTTTGGCCCCTTGTTCCACACTGTATCGAATCACTGTTTTGTCGATGTGCCATTTGTCAATGTTCTCTGTTGATTATTCTTGTGTCTACTATGTACGTACTGTGTACGTTCCTCGGCTGCAGAAAAATACTTTTCTCTGTACTTCGGTACATGTGACCATAAATCAAATCAATCAATAAATCAAATCAATCAATCAGCACTGTAGATGGACCTACATCATATGGGCTGTAGCAGTTCAAGAAGGAGACTCACCACCACCTTTTTGAGGGAAATTAGTAATGGGCAATAAATGGTGACTTAGCCAACAATGCTCACTTGCCATGAGTGAATTAAAACAAAATCAAGGCTCTTAGATTATTGTCACAAGTAGGCTTCAAATGAAGTTACTGTGAAAAGTCCCTAGTCGCCACATTCCAGCGCCCATTCGGGGAGGCTGGTACAGGAATTGAACCGTGCTGCTGGCCTGCCTTGGTTTGCTTTCAAAGCCAGCTCTTTAGCCCTGTGCTAAACCAGGCCCAATCGGAGGTTAATTGCAGCACTGACCAGAAAAACTGTTCATTGCATCTTTAATGAGTGTTAGAAGTCACTTTATTTGGTTCTTAGAGCCTTACTGATCCTTAGGACAACCATTCCTAGCATGTTCTTCAACTCCTTTATCAAGCTGGCATCTTGTACTTAAGGTGAGCTAACCAGGCAGCTCATGGCCCACGTTGGCCACTTCAGAGCATCTTTCGTGTCTAAAGTATCTGAGGAAAATCTTCTGCAGAGTTTTAGGCCTCAATTTATTTGACAGCTATAAAGTCATCTCTCGACATCCAGAGGCACCCCACTCTGTATCCTTCCCTATCCATAAATACGAGTTACAAACTATACAACCTAAAAGACTTCATACTGTTGAGTATGCAGCTTTCCTTACATAGTGCTGAAGTCTTCTTCCTCAAGAGCCATTAGTACCAGTTGTGATAAGCCAAATTCTTTATCTTGCATAGATTAACGTGGTGTATAAACCTCCTGTATTAACATTTTACAATTTTTGTCTTGCACTAATTGTTTGCCTACCTAAATTAAAAATGAAGTACATCAATGGTTGAAGCTTCATTATTGCATTTTAAATAACCCTGGCATTATACAATAGCCATAGTTGCTAATTGTTAATACAGGTTATTGGTGCAATTTGATTCACTTCACTCCAACATGCGCCTACTGCTGTATTTTTAAAACCTCTTTAATTACTATCCAAATTATTCAAGTTAATCTCCAATTAAGTTTTGTAAGTGATAGCAACTAATTAGCCAATCTGCAACTGGAATCAATGTATGATATAGGTTATCCATATGTTGAACAAGCTGAATTTTCTGAAGACTAAGAAGTCTCACTGCTGAGGCTGAAAATGGTAGTCGAAGCCCACATCAGTGAGTGGTGGGATTTAGGTGGAATTCTGCTGTCAGCGATCAATTAATAGGCACAATTAAGGATGGCAAATCCCTCCATCCCCCATTGCACCCAGCTTCCCCAAACCCCCACTCCCTCCCCCCATCGTACACCCCACGGACGGCCAAGCAGTGCCGCAAGAAGATGCATGACCTGACGAGGGCAGCCAGGGTGAGTACACCAAGACGCGCCCCTGGCACCACCCAACCCCTTCCAGCCACACATGTGACAGTAACCCCGCCCTCCCCCTTCCCCCCAGGAGGTGTGCCAAACCCCCCACTTGACTCTGAGAGCTGCCATGGCTGGGCGCCCAGTGCTCCCACGCCATTATGTAGGCAACATCTGCGCGGGATGCTGCGGATCGCCTAACTCTGATTCTTTGCTTCCCCCCCTAGGAGAAGACCGCCCACAACTACAGGGAGCGTGCGGGAACTGGAGGAGGTTCAACTGTACTGCACCCCATCACAGTACATGATCAGAGGGCACTGGACCTCGCTGGCGGAGGCAGGGACTGGGTGGTTGCCCCTTGCCAGATCGGAGGCGCACCAGCAAGTGCCTACACCACCCCCCCCAGTACACACCCTCACCCCATCCCCCCCAGTACACACCCTCACCCCATCCCCCCCAGTACACACCCTCACCCCATTACCCCCCCAGTACACACCCACACCCCATTCCCCCCCAGTACACACCCTCACCCCATTCCCCCCCCAGTACACACCCTCACCCCATCCCCCCAGTACACACCCTCACCCCATTCCCCCCCAGTACACACCCTCACCCCATCCCCCCCCAGTACACACCCTCACCCCATTCCCCCCCAGTACACACCCTCACCCCATTCCCCCCCAGTACACACCCTCACCCCATCCCCCCAGTACACACCCTCACCCCATTCCCCCCAGTACACACCCTCACCCCATTCCCCCCCAGTACACACCCTCACCCCATTCCCCCCCCAGTACACACCCTCACCACATTCACCCCAGTACACACCCTCACCCCATTCCCCCCAGTACACACCCTCACCCATCCCCCCCCAGTACACACCCTCACCCCATTCCCCCCAGTACACACCCTCACCCCATCCCCCCCCCCAGTACACACCCTCACCACATTCACCCCAGTACACACCCTCACCCCATTCCCCCCAGTACACACCCTCACCCCATTCCCCCCCAGTACACACCCTCACCCCATCCCCCCAGTACACACCCTCACCCCATTCCCCCCCAGTACACACCCTCACCCCATCCCCCTCCCCAGTACACACCCTCACCCCATTCCCCCCAGTACACACCCTCACCCCATCCCCCCCCAGTACACATCCTCACCCCATTCCCCCCCAGTACACACCCTCACCCCATTCCCCCCAGTACACACCCTCACCCCATTCCCCCCAGTACACACCCTCACCCCATTCCCCCCAGTACACACCCTCACCCCATTCCCCCCAGTACACACCCTCACCCCATCCCCCCCAGTACACACCCTCACCCCACCCCCCCCCCAGTACACACCCTCACCCCATTCACCCCAGTACACACCCTCACCCCATCTCCCCCCAGTACACACCCTCACCCCATTCACCCCAGTACACACCCTCACCCCATTCCCCCCAGTACACACCCTCACCCCATCCCCCCCCAGTACACACCCTCACCCCATTCCCCCCCAGTACACACCCTCACCCCATTCCCTCCCCAGTACACACCCTCACCCCATCCCCCCCCCCAGTACACACCCTCACCCCATTCCCTCCCCAGTACACACCCTCACCCCATCCCCCCCCAGTACACACCCTCACCCCATCCCCCCAGTACACACCCTCACCCCATTCCCCCCCCAGTACACACCCTCACCCCATTTCCCCACCCCCCAGTACACACCCTCACCCCATTCCCCCCCAGTATACACACTCACCCCCCCCCAGTACACACCCTCACCCCATCCCCCCCCAGTACACACCCTCACCCCATTCCCCCCAGTACACACACTCACCCCATTCCCCCCCCAGTACACACCCTCACCGCATCCCCCCCCCAGTAGACACCCTCACCCCATTCCCCCCAGTACACACCCTCACCCCATCCCCCCCCAGAACACACCCTCACCCCATTCCCCCAGTACACACCCTCACCCCATTCCCCCCAGTACACACCCTCACCCCATTCCCCCCAGTACACACCCTCACCCCATTCCCCCCCAGTACACACATGCTCACCCCATTCCCCCCAGTACACACCCTCACCCCATTCCCCCCCCAGTACACACTCTCACCCCATTCCCCCCCAGTACACACCCTCACCCCATTCCCCCCCCCCAGTACACACCCTCACCCCATTCCCCCCCCAGTACACACCCTCACCCCATTCCCCCCCCAGTACACACTCTCACCCCATTCCCCCCCAGTAGACACCCTCACCCCATTCCCCCCCCCAGTACACACTCTCACCCAATTCCCCCCCAGTACACACCCTCACCCCATTCCCCCCCAGTACACACCCTCACCCCATTCCCCCCAGTACACACCCTCACCCCATTCCCCCCCAGTACACACCCTCACCCCATTCCCCCCCAGTACACACCCTCACCCCATTCCCCCCCAGCACACACCCTCACCCCATTCCCCCCCCCAGTACACACCCTCACCCCATTCCCTCCCCAGTACACACCCTCACCCCATCCCCCCCCAGTAGACACCCTCACCCCATTCCCCCCCCAGTACACACTCTCACCCCATTCCCCCCCAGTACACACCCTCACCCCATCCCCCCCCAGTACACACCCTCACCCCATTCCCCCCCAGTACACACCCTCACCTCATCCCCCCCCCAGCACACACCCTCACCCCATTCCCCCCAGTACACACCCTCACCTCATTCCCCCCCCCAGTAGACACCCTCACCCCATTCCCCCCCCAGTACACACCCTCACCCCATTCCCCCCCCAGTACACACCCTCACCCCATTCCCCCCAGTACACACCCTCACCCCATTCCCCCCCAGTACACACCCTCACCCCATTCCCCCCAGTACACACCCTCACCCCACCTCCCCCTCAGTACACACCCTCACCCCATTCCCCCCAGTACACACCCTCACCCCATTCCCCCCCTCACCCCAGTCCATGTGTAACGATACATGCTGCATTGTGTGTTGTAAGACCTGCCGCCGATCGTCCCGAACCGTCTGGCACAGTTCGGCCCCAACAAGTGCCAGGTCCAGATGCCCTCAGTGACGCACGCCACGGCGGGGAGGGCAGACAGCAAGGAAGGCCTTCCTCCATCACTGGGACACAATTGGACGCACAAACGACTGAGACCCTGGACAGTGATGAACAGAGGACGGACACCCAGGACAGCGACAGCCCCGAAATGGAAACAATGGACACTGACGCGCATGGCAGTCAGGACAGGGACGCACAGAGGACGTCAAGCCAGGACAGTGTAAAAAAAGATGACGGACAGACCAGACAGTGCCCCTCAGATGGGGGCGACAGAAACGCCCCCAGGCTCGACGCAGGAGCCCCCAGACTTTGGGTCCAATGATGACCCAGACTTGGCATCACTGCACTCACCCACAGCCCCCATCATCGCAGAGACTTGCACCTCGGTTGGGCAATTTAGTGATGAGGCTTCTGGGACACAGACTGGTGCGCACCACACAGCCGTACCGGTACAGCAGGTGAAGGTAGGAGCAGCTGAGGGACCGGACGGCCGGAGGGCAGCCCAGCCACAGCAAACAGTTGCCGCCTGTGGTGATATACATCACTGTAAGTACACAAAGGGTTAATGTACATACACTACACCTAGCTAGACTAGAGGGAACACCAGAGACATGACACACAGACAGTCAACCAATAGGTCAGTGAGAAAGGACATGACCAATGGGCATTCACGATACACACAGAGGTGACACTACCACAGGAGGGCATTACACCAACCCATCGTTCGGGACGATCGGCGGCAGGTCCTGCAACACACATGATCTTCCTCTTTCCAGTGGAGACACTCAGTGAGTACAGACTCAGGGTTGATTGAACATCATTCCCACCATAGGGATTGTAGCAGACTGATTCGTCAGTCTGAGTAGCTACAGCAGGATTAACAGTAGCGTTGAATCCAAGTAGGAGAATTATTAATAGTTTAATAAATGTGTTAAAGCTATTTCCAAGTCTGAACCTTCCTTTGTCAGAGTGCACATCAAGGAAGCAGCTTATGCTACATCGAGAGCATAACAAAACACCGCACAGACGGTTCCCGGGTTCCTGGCCTTTCCAGACCCACCCATAGACCCGATGCAGTTAGAAACCCACGCTGGGATGACGGCCAGCTTCCAGCAACTGCAGACGCAGGTGGAGCAGTTCATCCGCGTCCAGGAGCAGGAAGTGGTGCCAGCATGGCTACCACCCAGGTCGACATCGCACAGGTGGCATCCGCGGTGGAGGCAATGGGTGCAACGGTTTTGGTCATGGGTCAGGTTATGCAAGGTGTGGGGCTTCTTGTGCACGTGTCATCCGTGGCCCAGGACAGGGCTGCCCTCTCACAGGCAGCCATGTGCCAGAACCAACTGGACATCTCAGTCACGTTACGCAGTCTGGCCGAGTCTCAGCAGATCATCACTGAGAGCATCAGCGGCATTGCCCAGGCGATGTACAGAAGATGGCTGTGGTAAAACACGTTATTGCATTATATGTATTGTATTGTGCATGCTTGTACATGCCTGGGCTTGTCCAGGCTGGCTCTGCCTGTGGCTCCTCCCCTCGGGCTTATGTATAAAGGTGGCTAGTCTCCGCCTCCGACCCAGTTCGGGTCCAGAGGCAGCAGGCTTGCTGTTTAGTGTATTAAAGCCTCAGTTACGCTCATCACTCGTCGTGTGTTATTGATGGTGTATCAATTAATACACTAAACTCCTAAAGATTAACTCATCACTCAAGCCTGATCGCTTGGAGCTGGACCCACAGGCAGCCGATGCTACAGAAATGTTTGAACACTGGCGAAGCTGCTTCGAGGCGTACCTCACATCCTTCAACGAAGACCTCACAGACATCCAGAAGAAGGTCGTCCACGCACTGGTGAGCCCAAGTGTCTTTCCCCTCATCAGGGACGCCCCCTTGTACGCGGAAGCAGTAACGCTGCTAAAAGGACAATATGGCAAATCCGTTAACGAGGTGTATGCTAGGCACCTCTTCGCCACGAGACGCCAACGCCCTGGGGAATCACTCACGGAATTCCTGCGTGCCTTGCGCATCCTCTGCCGGAACTGTGACTGTTGGGCGATATCGGCTACCCAGCACGCGGAGCTGCTGATCAGGGATGCTTATGTCGCGGGCATGAACTCTAACTATATCCGCCAGGGATTACTAGAAGGGGGGACACCCGGCCTCCCAGAGACAGTACAACTCACCAACTCGCTGGAGGTGGCCTCCCAGAACATGGGGGCCTACACCTCCGACCACGCAGCACCCTCGTGGGCGCAGCCGTCAACCGACCCGGGTGCGACACAAGCCTGCGCCACGCAGCGGCTCGCCAACGCCGGTGGCCCGAGGTGCTATTTCTGTGGCCAGAGTAATCACCCCAGACAACGCTGTCCGGCACGGAACGCAACTTGTAATGGCTGTGGGAAGAAGGGCCACTTCGCAAAAGCCTGCCAGGCCCGATCCCCTCCTAAATCTTCTCGGCCCAGCAGCGCTGCTTGCTGCCTGTCGGGACTGCCCCCAGCTGCCGCGCCACCCGCCATGTGCGACCAGTGGGGGCTGCCATCTTTCATTTCGGCCGACACGTGCGATGCACGGGGGCCGCCATCTTTGATGCCATCGCCGCTGACACGCGCGACCCATGGGGCCGCCATCTTGGATGCCATCGCGGATGCCACCCACCACGCGTGATGCGCGACTCATGGGGGCCGCCATCTTGGGACCACTCGCAGCCACGCAGGAGCCCAACTCACCTGACCGTACACTGGCCACCGCTACCTCTGACCGGCCTACCGACCGCCTTCCGACACCCGCCTGCGTCACACTCGACCAGTCCCAGCTGCACCACTTCGCGAAGTCCACGATGACCGTCCGGATCAACGGGCACAAGACAGCCTGCCTTTTCGACTCCGGGAGCACAGACAGCTTCATACATCCAGATATGGTAAGGCGCTGCTCCCTCCCCGTCCTACCCACAACCCAGAAAATCTCCCTGGCTTCCAGATCCCACGCAGTAGAAATCCGGGGGGGGTACAGTGTCGCGGCCCTTACTGTACAAGGCGTAGAGTGCACCAACTTTAGGCTCTATGTCCTCGCCCATCTCTGTGCTGCCCTATTACTGGGGCTCGACTTACAGTGCCATCTCCAGAGCCTTACCTTAAAGTTCGACGGACCCCTACCCCCCTCACCATCTGTAGCCTCACGACTCTTAACGCAGTCCCACCCTCCCTCTTCGCAAACCTCACCCCGGACTGTAAGCCCGTCGCTACCAGAAGCAGCCGCTACACTGCCCAGGGCAGGGCCTTTATCAGGTCGGAGGTCCAGCAACTCCTGCGAGAGAGGATCATTGAGGCCAGTAACAGCCCCTGGAGAGCCCAAGTGGTGGTCGTCAAGACCGGGGAGAAGCACCGGATGGTCATCGATTACAGCCAGACCATTAACCGGTACACGCAGCTCGATGTGTACCCCCTCACCCGCATATCTGACATGGTCAATCAGATTGCGCAGTATCAAGTCTTCTCTACAGTCGACTTGAAGTCTGCGTACCACCAGCTCCCTATCCACCCACAGGACCGCATATACATTGCCTTCGAGGCAGACGGCCGCCTCTACCACTTCCTCAGAGTCCCCTTCGGCATCACCAACGGGGTCTCGGTCTTCCAAAGGGAAATGGACCGAATGGCTGACCAGTACGGGTTGCGGGCCACGTTCCCGTACCTAGACAACGTCATCATCTGCGGCCATGACCAGCAGGACCATGACGAGAACCTCCGGCGCTTCCTCCACACCGCAAAACTCCTGAACCTAACTTACAATAGAGAGAAATGCGTCTTCCGCACAACCCGCCTGGCCATCCTCGGCTACGTCGTGGAACATGGAGTCCTAGGGCCCGACCCCAACTGCATGCGCCACCTCCTGGAACTCCCTCTTCCCCACTGCCCCAAGGCCCTGAAGAGATGCCTGGGGTTCTTCTCATACTATGCCCAGTGGATCCCAACTATGCAGACAAGGCCCGTCCACTGGGCAAATCCACCATTGTTCGCCTGACGGCTGAGGCCCGACTGGCCTTCAATCGCATCAAGGTAGATATAGCCAAAGCCACGATGCACGCTGTGGATGAGTCCATCCCATTCCAAGTGGAAAGCGATGCGTCGGACTTTGCTCTGCCCGCTACACTCAACCTGGCGGGCAGGCCCGTGGCTTTCTTCTCCCGTACCCTCCAGGTCCCCGAAATTCAACACTCCTCCGTCGAAAAGGAAAACCAAGCCATCGTAGAAGCTGTGAGATATTGGAGGCATTACCTGGCTGGCCGGCGGTTCACTCTCCTCACTGACAAACGGTCGGTTGCCTTCATGTTCAATAACACACAGCGGGACAAGATCAAGCATGACAAGATTCTGAGGTGGAGGATCGAGCTCTCCACCTACAGCTATGATATCTTGTATCGACCCGGGAAGCTCAATGAGCCCCCAAATGCCCCCTCCCGTGGTACATGTGCCAGCGCACAAGTAGACCGACTCCGGGCCCTCCACAACCACTTCTGTCACCCAGGGGTCACCAGTTTTTTCCACTTCCTCAAGGCTCGCAACCTGCCTTACTCCATCGAGGAGATTAGGTCCATGACCAGGGACTGCCAGGTCTGTGCGGAGTGCAAACCGCACTTCTATCGGCCAGACAGAGCACATCTGGTAAAGGCCTTCCACCCCTTTGAGCGCCTCAGCATGGACTTCAAAGGGCCCCTCCCCTCCACTGACCGTAACGTGTACTTCCTCAACATCGATTCCCCTTTGCCATCCCCTGCTCTGACATGACCTCTGCCTCCGTTATCAAGGCCCTGCACAGTCTTTTCACCCTGTTCAGGTTCCCCCCCTACATCCACAGTGATCGGGTCTCCTCCTTTATGAGCGACGAGTTGCGTCAGTTCCTGCTCAGCAAAGGCATCGCCTCCAGCAGGACGACCAGCTATAACCTCTGGGGAAACAGACAGGTGGAGAGGGAGAACGCGACGGTCTGGAAGGCCGTCATTCTGGCCCTACGGTTGAAAAGTCTTCCAGTCTCCCGCTGGGAGGAGGACCTCCCCAATGCGCTCTACTCCATCCGGTCGCTCCTATGTACAGCCACTAACGAGACTCCTCATTGTGGTGATGTGCATCACTGTAAATACACAAGAGGTTAATGTAAATACATGTAGGCTAGCTAGACACTAGAGGGAGCACCAGAGACATCACACACACACAGTCAACCAATAGATCAGTTAGATAGGACACGACCAATGGACATTCACGATACACACAGAGGTGACACGACCACAGGAGGGCATTACACCATCCCATATATAAAGGACACGACACACATGATCTGCCTCTTTCCAGTGGAGACAGTCAGTGAGAAGAGACACAGGGTTGATTCAATATCACTCCCACCACGTGGATTGTAGCAGACTGATTAGTCAGTCTGGGTAGCTATAGTAGGATTATCAGTAGTGTCGAACCCGAGTAATAGAAGTGTAAATAGTTTAATAAACGGGTTGAAGTTATCTCCACGTCTGAACCTTCCTTTGTCAAGTGGACCACAAGGAAGCCGCTTATGCTACACCTAGAACATAACAAGACATGGTACCAGCAGTGAACTGTTTCAATCCAAAAAGCCATACCTCAGCGACCAGTGATAACCAGCAACGATACCCAGGCAGGATGTTCGAGATCCGGGTTCCGCAGCAGCTCCAGTGCCATGGCGATCTCCGTAAAAACTGGCGGGCATTCCGGCAAAGGTTTGAAATCTTCCTGGTAGCAGCCGACCTACAAGACGTGGCCGATGCTGAAAAGGCAGAGCTTCTCCTCAGCATCGCCGGTGCCAGAGCAGAAGAAATCTTTTAAAAATTCAACTTCTCCAAAAAGCAACACAGGAGCAACTTCCAGCCAGTCGTGGACAAATTCGGCAAATACTGTGAGGAAGACACACTCCAACCAGCAAGAAAAGGTAAGAGAAGCGCCAGTACTCACCACGAGGCCGAGATCCCGGAGCAGAGAGCAATTGCGAAAATGGTCCCCGGTACAGGAACAGCGATTTGCGCATGCGCAAACGCTTCCAATGTACGATGTCATATGCGTCATGACGTCAGGACCACGCCCATTTAAAGGGGAAACGTCCCAAATCAAATAAAACATCTTTTAATGCTGTAAAACAACCTTCTTTCACCTGGAATGACAGCACAATGCCTCAAATTGAACCAGGAAATGAAATTAACCTCCAAAGAACACTGCAACAAGCAGTTACCTACGCCCAAACTGATGATTCCTACTTTGAATACTTCGAAACCGACCTTTACATTTTCTCTGGACCTCGCGAGCCCAATGCCAGCTCCGACGCAAACAGTGATAATATGGTCCTAGAAGACTACGACTCGGACAAAGGTTTTTTCATTAGAAATGGCGACCCCCGTACTGAATCCGACGCAGACGCGGATTCATTCTTCACATTTGAGGATCTTCAGCCCAGCATCTCCGACATCCCAACTCGTGAGTGCAGGATTATGCTGCGGCCTGAAACCAAGAGACAGAGAGCGGTACAAGCCCACAGAGAGCGGCCTGCTGCCACACAGAGTGTGGTCCACGCACCTCTCAGGGCTCCCGCCTCTACGAAAGACCGCAGTCCTTGCATGAACAAGAAGTGACTCCAGTGTCACAAGCCTCCACAGCGAGCTCGTGGACAGACTCGACGATAGAAGAAACGCAAGACTCCAGAGTGCAGTCCTTGCACACACAAGACGTGACTCCAGTGTCACAAGCCTATGCAGCGAGCTCGTGGACAGCCTCCACGATAGAAGCAACACAAGACTCTGACGCGCAGTCCTTGCAGGAACAAGACCATGAGGGTCTAGCAACCTCCTCTGACCAACTAGCGGCAGTTGATGCAAGTCTGCCATGCTCAAGTAAACAGCAAGAAGACTATGACAGTGTACCATGCTCCAGTGCACAGCAGGACGACCATGCCGGTCTATCATGCTACAGTGAAGAACAAAGCGACAATGACAGTCCAAGCCCAAATGAAGGACAACAGCAAGACAATGACAGTCCACCCACATTGTTGGCGCCATCAGATGAAGACTCTGACAATTTACCCAACCCAAGTGAACAACAAGCAGCTACTGAGGCTCTACCCACGGTATGTGAGACGAGTGACGACAGCATCCCACTTCCCATGCAAGATGTGCAAAGTGACAGACCTCAGCTAGTGTGTACAGAGGCACTCAATGATCACTGTGAGACCACTGGTGACTCCGGTGACACCACGATACTTCCACCCTCATTCGCTCAAACCTCTCCACAAGTCAATGCATTCCTGCATGTTCCGACTCCAGACGTGCAGCTTCAAGAAATCTCAGCTGACTCCAGTGAACCTGCTATGACTCCGGATGGGGAGCATCAACAAACCAACACTGACTCAGTTAAAACAGACCAGACTCCAGATGGGGAGCAACCAAACGCCGACTCTGATTCACGTAAGCCGGACTTTACTCCAGACAGGGAGTGCCGCAACCTCAGCGATGGCACGCTCAGGGTGACAGCAGATGCCACAACGACAGGAGATGGATCACTTAACAATTACACTGGGTCAGTAATAACAAGCAACGACTACAGTCCAAGAGGAATACACCAATATTCACCACAGCTATATCCACACATTTGTTCCACACCAGCAGTGCGGCCAATGACAGCTCATGCTGGACAAACCCAGTATTCAGGCATGCAGCAGCCAGCAGTCTATGCAGCATATTCTCAAACAGGCCAGCACTACGGATTTCCCACTAATAGAATCAAGACCGAAGGAGGACTACTGCAGGCGCAATCTGCACTACAGACTGGATGCCTTAGTTACAGCCCAGGATTTACTGCACCCCAGCCTGGCCAGACAGCATATTCCTATTAGATTGGACCCGAACTGGGTCGGAGACGGAGACTTGCCACCTTTATACGCAAGCCCGAGGGGAGGAGCTACAGGCTGAGCCAGCCTGGACAAGTCCAGGCATGCACAATACAATACAATGCCATACAAGGCAATACCGTGATTTACCACATTCACCCCCTGTTTAAAAAAAAGTCCGGTGGAGGTGAAGTGGTCTTAAAGGTCAAGTCTGTCAGGGGCTTTGACCTTCCGCCGTGATCGCCTCAGTCCCGGCTGTGGTGTGGGTGCCGGTGTCGAGATCTGCGCGTCCGGGAGCATGTTGTCTTCTTCTTCTTCACCCAGATGTTGAGTCAGGGAAGGGGGGGGGGTGTATGGGCAAAAGTGGTGGTGCTTGTCGCCGGTGGGCCTGCGGGTGTTAGTTCGTGAGGGAGGTGGACAGGGGTGGGGGAAGACGGTGTAGGGTCGGGGATGGTGGTGATGGTCAACTCCGGGGTCGGAGGCGGAGACTTGCCACCTTTATACATAAGCCTGGAGGGAGGAGCCACAGGCGGAGCCAGCCTGGACATGCCCAGGCATGCACAATACAATACAATTCCATACAATGCAATAACGTGGTTTACCACAACCCCAGGAGCACCCAGGGCGGGAACAGATCATGTGACCTAGCCCAACCTGCCTCAGGAAGCCCCTGCCCACAACCCCGGACCTCCGTTACGGCGGAGACCCTGCGTGATGACCCGAATGCACTGCAAGGTATTCCCGTGCCTGCAGAACGCCGGGACTCTCCGGATCGCAAACATGCCCCCCTAGCAACCCCTCTACCTCAAACAGCACCCGGGATCCTGCCAGATGCGACCCTGGAAACGTAACCAGCGCCCTGGTCCCTGCCAGCACCCTGGACACCGCCAGACGCAACCACCTATCTTCCACAAAGTCAGACTTCTCCCATCGGCTTCCAGGATCATCCAGCCGCAGCCGCCGACCGAGGAAGCGAGGGAAACGCGGCGGTCTGCAGGTTAGGCTGAAGCAACACGGTTTCAGATCCCTCTCCCCAACATACACCTGGCAAACGTCCAAGTGATTGAAAACAAGCTGGATGAACTTAACGCCAGACTTACCTCTCAGAGGGAAGTAAGAGACTGCTGTGTGCTCTGTTTCACAGAGACATGGCTCACCCCTGCCTCACCGGACTGTGCCGTACAACCTGAAGTCATGTCAATTCACCGGGCGGACCGCATCGCGTCATCAGGCAAACCAAAGAGTGGAGGGGTGTGCCTCCTCATCAACTCCTCCTGGTGCTTGGATGTGGCGACCCTGGTGACCTACTACTCCCCGGACCTGGAATATCTGACCGTGAAGTGCCGCCCATACTATCTTCCACATGAGTTCACTTCAGCCATTATCGCAGCGGTCTACATCCCACCGCAGGCAGAAGTGAGGAAGGTGCTGGACGAACTATACACAGTTATAAACAACTATGAAACAGAACACCCGGAGGCCTTGTTCATCGTGGCCGGAGACTTCAACAAGGCCAACCTCAAGAGTGTACTGCCAAAAGTCCAACAGCACATCTTCTGTCATACTCGGGGTGACAACAGTCTTGACCACTGCTACTCAAAAGTCAAGGGTGCCTACCGTTCCATCCCCCGACCGCACTTTGGGAAATCAGACCAGAAGACGGTGCTCCTTCTCCCGGCATACAAGCAGAAACTCAAGCGGGAGAATCCAGCTAAGAAAGCCGTGCAGTGTTGGTCTGAGGAAACAGAAGAGCTCTTACGTGACTGCTTAGAGACAGTGGACTGGTCCATATTTAAGAACTCAGCAACCAACTTAAATGAGTATGCCATCACCGTCACAGACTTCATCAGCAAATGTGTGGACGACTGCGTGCCAAAGGAAGCAGTACGTATGTACCCCAACCGGAAACCATGGCTCAATCACGAGATTGACTCCCTACTGAAGGACAGATAGAACGTAGAACATAGAACGATACAGCGCAGTACAGGCCCTTCGGCCCACGATGTTGCACCGAAACAAAAGCCATCTAACCTACACTATGCCATTATCATCCATATGTTTATCCAATAAACTTTTAAATGCCCTCAATGTTGGCGAGTTCACTACTGTTGCAGGTAGGGCATTCCACGGCCTCACTACTCTTTGCGTAAAGAACCTACCTCTGACCTCTGTCCTATATCTATTACCCCTCAGTTTAAAGCTATGTCCCCTCGTGCCAGCCATTACCATCTGCGGGAGAAGGCTCTCACTGTCCACCCTATCTAACCCCCTGATCATTTTGTATGCCTCTATTAAGTCTCCTCTTAACCTTCTTCTCTCCAACGAAAACAACCTCAAGTCCATCAGCCTTTCCTCATAAGATTTTCCCTCCATACCAGGCAACATCCTGGTAAATCTCCTCTGCACCCGCTCCAAAGCCTCCACGTCCTTCCTATAATGCGGTGACCAGAACTGTACGCAATACTCCAAATGCGGCCGTACCAGAGTTTTGTACAGCTGCAACATGACCTCCTGACTCCGGAACTCAATCCCTCTACCAATAAAGGCCAACACTCCATAGGCCTTCTTCACAACCCTATCAACCTGGGTGGCAACTTTCAGGGATCTATGTACATGGACACCAAGATCCCTCTGCTCATCCACACTTCCAAGAACTTTACCATTAGCCAAATATTCCGCATTCCTGTTATTCCTTCCAAAGTGAATCACCTCACACTTCTCTACATTAAACTCCATTTGCCACCTCTCAGCCCAGCTCTGCAGCTTATCTATATCCCTCTGTAACCTGCTACATCCTTCCACACGGTCGACAACACCATCGACTTTAGTATCGTCTGCCAATTTACTCACCCACCCTTCTGCGCCTTCCTCTAGGTCATTGATAAAAATGACAAACAGCAACGGCCCAGAGCAGATCCTTGTGGTACGCCACTTGTAACTGAACTCCATTCTGAACATTTCCCATCAACCACCACCCTCTGTCTTCTTTCAGCTAGCCAATTTCTGATCCACATCTCTAAATCTCCCTCAATCCCCAGCCTCCGTATTTTCTGCAATAACCTACCGTGGGGAACCTTATCAAACGCTTTACTGAAATCCATATACACCACATCAACTGCTCTACCCTCGACTACCTGTTCAGTCACCTTCTCAAAGAACTCGATAAGGTTTGTGAGGCATGACCTACCCTTCACAAAGCCATGCTGACTATCCCTGATCATATTAGTCCTATCTAGATGATTATAAATCTTGTCTCTTATAATCCCCTTTCGACTTTACCCACTACAGACGTGAGGCTCATAGGTCTATAGTTGCCGGGGTCGTCTCTGCTCCACTTTTTGAACAAAGGGACCACATTTGCTATCCTCCAGTCCTCTGGCACTATTCCTGTAGCCAATGATGACATAAAAATCAAAGCCAAAGGTCCAGCAATCTCTTCCCTGGCCTCCCAGAGAATCCTAGGATAAATCCCATCAGGCACCGGGGACTTATCTATTTTCAGTCCGTCCAGAATTGCCAACACCTCTTCCCTACGTACCTCAATGCCATCTATTCTAATAGCCTGGGTCTCAGCATTCTCCTCCACAACATTATCTTTTTCCTGAGTGAATACTGACAAAAAATATTCATTTAGTATCTCGCCTATCTCTTCAGACTCCACACACAACTTCCCATCCCTGTCCTTGACTGGTCCTACTCTTTCCCTAGTCATTCGCTTATTCCTGACATACCTATAGAAAGCTTTTGGGTTTTCCTTGATCCTTCCTGCCAAATACTTCTCATGTCCCCTCCTTGCTCGTCTTAGCTCTCTCTTTAGATCCTTCCTCGCTACCTTGTAACTATCCATCGCCCCAACTGAAACTTCACACCTCATCTTCACATAGGCCTCCTTCTTCCTCTTAACAAGAGATTCCACTTCTTTGGTAAACCACGGTTCCCTCGCTCGACGCCTTCCTCCCTGCCTGACCGGTACATACTTATCAAGAACACGCAGTAGCTGATCCTTGAACAAGCTCCACTTATCCAGTGTGCCCAACACTTGCAGCCTACTTCTCCACCTTATCCCCCCCAAGTCACGTCTAATGGCATCATAATTGCCCTTCCCCCAGCTATAACTCTTGCCCTGCGGTGTATACTTATCCCTTTCCATCATTAACGTAAACGTCACCGAATTGTGGTCACTGTCCCCAAAGTGCTCTCCTACCTCCAAATCCAACACCTGGCCTGGTTCATTACCCAAAACCAAATCCAACGTGGCCTCGCCTCTTGTTGGCCTGTCAACATATTGTGTCAGGAAACCCTCCTGCACACACTGTACAAAAAAACGACCCATCTAATGTACTCGAACTATATCTTTTCCAGTCAATATTTGGAAAGTTAAAGTCTCCCATAATAACTACCCTGTTACTTTCGCTCTTATCCAGGATCATCCTCGCCATCCTTTCCTCTACATCCCTAGAACTATTTGGAGGCCTATAGAAAACTCCCAACAGAGTGACCTCTCCTTTCCTGTTTCTAACCTCAGCCCATACTACCTCGGAAGATGAGTCCCCATCTAGCATCCTCTCCGCCACCGTAATACTGCTCTTGACTAGCAGCGCCACACCTTCCCCTCTTTTGCCTCCTTCTCTGAGCTTACTAAAACACCTAAACCCCGGAACCTGCAACATCCATTCCTGTCCCTGCTCTATCAATGTCTCCGAAATGGCCACAACATCGAACTCCCAGGTACCAACCCATGCTGCCAGTTCCCCTACCATATTTCGTATACTCCTGGCATTGAAATAGACACACTTCAAACCACCTACCTGAACACTGGCCCCCTCCTGCGACGTCAAATCTGTGCTCCTGACCTCTATACTCTCATTCTCCCTTCCCCTAAAACTACAATCCAGGTTCCCATGCCCCTGCTGCATTAGTTTAAACTCCCCAAAGAGCACTAACAAATCTCCCCCCCAGGATATTTGTGCCCCTCAGGTTCAGATGTAGACCACCCTGTCTGTCGAGGTCCCACCTTCCCCAGAAAGAGCCCCAGTTATCCAGAAATCTGAATCCCTCCCGCCTGCACCATCCCTGTAGCCACGTGTTTAATTGCTCTCTCTCCCTATTCCTCATCTCACTATCACGTGGCACGGGCAACAACCCAGAGATAATAACTCTGTTTGTTCTAGTTCTGAGCTTCCATCCTAGCTCCCTGAAAGCCTGCCTGACATCCCTGTCCCCTTTCCTACCTATGTCGTTAGTGCCTATGTGGACCACGACTTGGGGCTGCTCCCCCTCCCCCTTAAGGACCCGGAAAACACGATCCGAGACATCACGTACCCTTGCACCTGGGAGGCAATATACCAAACGCGAGTCTCTCACGCTCCCACAAAATCTCCTATCTGTGCCCCTGACTATCGAGTCCCCAATTACTAATGCTCTGCTCCTCTCCCCCCTTCCCTTCTGAGCAACAGGGACAGACTCCGTGCCAGAGGCCTGTACCCCATGGCTTACCCCTGGTAAGTCCCCCCCCCACAAGTATCCAAAGCGGTATACTTGTTTCTCAGGGGAACGACCGCAGGGGATCCCTACACTGACTGCTTCTTCCCAGTCCCTGTTACAGTTACCCATCTATCTCCAATCTTTGGTGTAACTAATTCCCTAAAGCTGCTATCTTTGGCCCCCTCTGCCTCCCGAATGATCCGAAGTTCTTCCAACTCCAGCTCCAGTTCCCTAACTCGGTCTTGGAGGAGCTGGAGATGGCAGCACTTACTGCAGGTAAAATCAGCAGGGACACTAACGGCATCCCTCACCTCAAACATCCTGCAGGAGGAACATTGCACTCCCTTCCCTGCCATCCCTCTAACTTTCTACCAAGATCTGGCTAACAACTAAATTAAATTTTTTAAAAAAATAATATTAATAATAATAAAATATGGTACTTACCTCACACCAATGGGTCTTATTATTAGGTTAGAGGAGGAGGGTGGGTGGGAGACACTACACGTGTAGTGTCTCGGGTTTCCTCGCCACCAGAATTTATTGGTGAGGGACGTCCCAGAAGTCCGCGGGTCGAACTTCCTGTTCCCGCCTTAAACACTAAAATGTTTTTAAAAAACAGCAAAGAGGGACCGAAAAAACGGGAGCAGGTAAGTGTTTACCTCAATACTCACCCACCAGCTGCCTCTGCGTTCCCGCTGAAACTCCAAGATCTGCTCCTGTAAAGGTAAGTTACTTTAAAATGTCAGTACTTACCCACCAGCAGCCTCTGCACTCCGCTCCTGCTGAAACTCCAACTGATTTCCCCTGCAAGGTAAGTTCTTTTAAATCTAAATGCTTACCGGCAACCCCTGCACTCCACTTCCCAGAAGTCCGCGGGTCGAACTTCCTGTTCCCGCCTTAAACACTAAATTTTTTTTTAAAAACAGCAAAGAGGGACCGAAAAAACGGGAGCAGGTAAGTGTTTACCTAAATACTCACCCACCAGCTGTCTCTGCGTTCCCGCTGAAACTCCAAGATCTGCTCCTGTAAAGGTAAGTTACTTTAAAATGTCAGTACTTACCCACCAGCTGCCTCTGCGTTCCCGCTGAAACTCCAAGATCTGCTCCTGTAAAGGTAAGTTACTTTAAAATGTCAGTACTTACCCACCAGCTGCCTCTGCGTTCCCGCTGAAACTCCAAGATCTGCTCCTGTAAAGGTAAGTTACTTTAAAATGTCAGTACTTACCCACCAGCAGCCTCTGCACTCCGCTCCCGCTGAAACTCCAACTGAGTTCAAGTCAGACGACCCTGACCTATACAAGAAATCCAGGTACGACCTCTGCAAAGTCATCCGAGATGCCAAGAGAGAATATCAAACCAAGCTAGAGTCACAGACAGACTCTCGGCGTTTGTGGCAAGGACTAAACAACATAACGGGCTACAAAGTGAAGCCGAGCAGTATCTCTGGCAGCAGCGCACCACTCCCCGATGAACTCAATGCCTTCTATGCTCGGTTCGAGTAGGTAACCAACAATCCACTGTCGAGTGCCCCAGCAGCCCATAACTCACCCATACCCACCATCACAGCTTCTGAAGTCAGATCGGCCTTCCTGAAAGGCGACGGGCCCAGACGGGATCCCTGGTCGTGCACTCAGAGACTGCGCGAACCAGCTGGCAGAGGTGTTCGCGGACATCTTTAACCTGTCCCTACCCCACTCCGAGGTCTCCACATGCTTCAAGAGGACCACCATCATACTGGCGCCAAAAAAGAACCAGGCATTGTGCCTCAATGACTACCGTCCTGTGGCCCTGACTTCAGTTATAATGAAGTGCTTCGAGAGGTTGATCATGAAGCGCATCACCTCCATACTCCCAGAACGCCTTGATCCACTGCAATTCGCATACCGTCGCAACCAGTCCACAGCAGACGCCATTTTCTGGCCCTCCACTCATCCCTAGAGCATCTCGACAACAAGGACTCCTACATCAGACTCCTATTTATTGACTACAGCTCCGCCTTCAACACCATAATCCCAGCCAAGCTCATATCAAAGCTCCAAAACCTAGGACTTGGCTCCCCACTCTGCAACTGGATCCTCGATTTTCTGACCCACAGACCACAATCAGTAAGATTAAACAACAGCACCTCATCCACAATAGTCCTCAATACCGGGGCCCCGCAAGGCTGTGCACTTAGCCCCCTACTATACTCCCTGTACACACACGACTATGTGGCAAAATTTGGTTCCAACTCCACCTACAAGTTTGCTGACGATACGACCATAGCGGGCCGGATCTCGAATGACGATGAGTCCGAATACAGGAGGGAGATAGAGAACCTAGTGGAGTGGTGTAGCGACAACAATCTCTCCCTCAATGCCAGCAAAACTAAAGAGATGGTTATTGACTTCAGGAAGCAAAGTACTGTACACACCCCTGTCAGCATCAACGGGGCCGAGGTGGAGATGGTTAGCAGCTTCAAATTCCTCGGGGTGCACATCTCCAAAAATCTCTCCTGATCCACCCACGTCGATGCGACGGCCAAGAAAGCACAACAGCGCCTATACTTCCTCTGGAAACTAAGGAAATTCGGCATGTCCACATTACCCCTTACCAACTTTTGCAGATGCACTATAGAAACCATCCTATCGGGCTGCATCACAGCCTGGTACTGCAACTGCTCGGCCCAGGAACGCAAGAAACTTCAGAGAGACGTGAACACAAACCTGCCTCTGATCCATTGACTCCATCTATACCCCCCGCTGCCTGGGGAAAGTGGGCAGCATAATCAAAGACTCCTCCCACCCGGCTCACTCACTCTTCCAACTTCTTCCATCGGGCAGGAGATACAGAAGTCTGAGAACACACATGAACAGACTCAAAAACAGCTTCTTCCCCGCTGTTACTAGATTCCTAAATGACCCTCTTATGGACTGACCTCATTAACACTATACCCTGTATGCTTCATCCGATGCCAGTGCTTATGTAGTTACATTGTATACCTTGTGTTGCCCTATAATATATTTTCTTTTATTCCCTTTTCTTCCCATGTACTTAATGGTCTGTTGAGCTGCTCACAGAAAAATTATTTTCACTGTACCTCGGTACACGTGACAATAAACAAATCCAATCCAATTGAATCCAATGGCTCAGTCTCAGCAGGCCATCGCTGAGAGCGGCCTCGCCCAGATGCTGGATGGCGTCGCACAAGCAACAGAGGGAGGTGGCGCAGTCCCAGACAGGAATGGCCCACTCCCTGAGCTCCATCGCTGCTAACATTCAGACCCTGGTCGATACCACAGCGGGCCTCCAGGACTGGCAATGCCAGGTGTCGGGGGTGTCTCGGGACTTGTCTCCGCTCGCACCCCCGTCCCAAAGAGAGGCCCGGGGGCCACCAGGCACCCCGAGGGAGGGGGAGGTCCTGGGGCCCGTTCCGGTGACTCCTGCAAGGGAAGTCCCGGAACACCATGGATCCTCGGATTCCCCCCGTTCCGTCCCTGGTGCATCTGGTGGGCAGTGGGCAGAACAGGGTGGCAGCAAGCCACCCAGCACACCCGCGGGGCAGCCTGGCCCATCCAAGCTGGGCCGCCTCAGGAAACGCACGCCAACGGGGAGCCAAGTCGCAGGGCAGGAGTCTCAGCAGTCCGCCTCCACTCCTGCTGTACCGTCTGGGGAAACACCTAGACGTAGTGGTGTGGCCCGTAAGGCCAAGAAGTTTGACACCTAGTAAGTTGGCACGGGTGCAGGGCACAGTATAGTTACAGGGGGTAGGGCACTTGTATGTTACCATTACAATTAAACTCACTGTTACACCAATGCAAGATGACTCTGTTCTGTGACCGGTGGCCGCGGGGTCGTGAAGGGTACTGATTGGCACTGTGTTCGAAGGTCAGTGGAACGGTGAGCCCTGGTAGGTGTAAATATTCCCCCTGCCGTACTCGGCTCCCCGCCGCCAGCTACCCAACAAGTCCCTGTGATGGAGCGTGCGTAACGCGTACAGGGTCCACCCACGTGGAGGGTGTAGCTGTGGCTATGAGTCGGACATTGGCTAACGATTTGGAGCTCACAGCTCATCGCAGAGCGGGTTGTCATCATTCATCATGGCATTGAACACACCCGCTTCCACAGGCAATCGTGTGAGACCAGCCCGTAGCGCCGCAGTTGGAGGGTGCAGTGCATGTGGTGGTGTGGAAGGTAAGGTAGTTGGGTGTTGTGGGAGGTGAGGGTGCTCGGTGGTGAGGTGGGCAGTACGGTGGTGCCAATGCCCCTGCTCAGAGAGCCCCTACCCCCCCTAGTTGGTGAAATGTGTGGCTATTAACGCCTCGCGTGCTCGCTGGCCAAGCCGGTGGCGTCATGCAGACTCCCGTCCATATCCAATCCCCATGTTGCGTCTGTTGCCCCCCTTGTCCCCATCCTCCTCATTTGGAGAGGCGACCCTTCTCGCGGGCTCCCCCTCTGTCCCCTCCTCCACCTCCTCATCCAGCACATCGCCCTCTGCTGCGCAGCAGACAACAATAATGCGGCCGACCCTCTCCGAATGGTACTGGAGGGCAGCTCGAGAGCGGTCCAGGCACCTGAAGCGCATCTTCAACAGGCCGCAGGACCTCTCGATCACACCCCTGGTTGCTGAATGGGCCTCATTGTATCGGGTCTCCGTGTCAGTCTGTGGCCTCCATATAGGCGTCACCCGCCGTGACCGCAACGGGTAATCCTTGTAACCCAGCAACCAGCCCCACAGCCTGGGGGAGGGGGGGGGGGCACGTTCCTCGAACATGGAGGGGATGAACGGTTGTGCCAGGATAAACACATCATGGACACTGCCCGCGTAATGTGCGCAGACGTGATTGATCTTCATGCAGTGGTCACAGACCACCTGAATGTTCATGGAGTAGGACCCCTTCCTGTTCATGAACACGCCCCTGTTCTCCGCTGGTTGCGACATGGCGACATGAACACCCCATTGACCGCCCCCTGTACCATGGGTATCCTAGCCACGGCAGTGAATCCCGCTGCCCAGGCATTCTGGTGGGCACGGTCCACTGGAAATTGTATGTAGCGATCCGCGATGTCATACAGGGCGTCAGTCACTACACGGATACACCTGTGCACAGATGGCTGGGAGATGCCGGAGAGGTCCCCACTCGGCGACTGGAATGACCCCGTCGTGTAGAGGTTCAGGTCACCGTAACCTTGACGGCCACCGGGAGAGCATGTCCTCCCCCAGTGCCACTCGGTGCCAAGTCTGCCATCAGGTGGCAAGTATGTGCGACCGTTTCCCGACTCATCCTGAGTCTCCTCCTGCATGCCCTGTTCGGCAGGTCCTCGAAGGACATGCAGCACCGGTAGACACGTGGCCTCATCGGGCGCCTCTGGCGCTTTGGCACCACGACCACCTGCTCCTCCTGCTCCTCATCCATATCGGTATCGTCATCCTGTGCATCCCCCTCATTGTTCTGGTCATCGTCCGCCTCGACCACCTCCTGCGCCTGTCGGGCAGACGGCCCTGCAGCCTGAGCGGGTGCCATCTGGCCTGCTGCAGCCTGTCTCTCTGCTGCAGCCTGTCCCCTGCTGCATCCTGTTCCTCTGCTGCAGCCGCTGCTGCAGCAGCCGCTCTGAGCCACCTACGCCGACGCTGCCACAGGGCCACAGCTCCCGCCACGGCGGCCAACATCGCTGGCTGGTGCCCAAACATTATGATCTGCAGGGGGTGGGGGGGGGGGGGGTATACAACATGTTTAACAATGTTGCATGGTCCCATCTACAGCCAGATGACATGGGCTACATGTCTGCTCCGGTTTGCTGATTGTGCCACACATGCATCCTGACCCCTGCCCACACCCTCCGTGCTCCACCCACCACTGCCTGTCCCTCCTGATAGCGCCATCATTGGATGGCTATGCTCTCACTGGGGGCTGCCATGGGGGCTGCCATGGAAGGACCCGCTCCTTCCCATCGATGGATGCCGGCTGCTGGGAGATCTGCCCTTGGGAGGTGCCACACCCATGGGCAAGGTCCGGGGCCTTGCGGGCAGACAGCGCCCGGGGCCTGTGCCCATCAGCCTAGCCGCTGTACTGGCGGCAGTGGCTCTGGCAACGCCCTGCACTGGAAGACCCCTACCCAACCCCCCCCTCCTGAACATGGAGGCCCCGCCCTGCTCACATGGAGGCCCAGCCCCGCACCCCCAACATAGAGGCCCAGCCCCCCCTCCCGAACATGGAGGCCCCACCCCCCCCAACATAGAGGCCCAGCCACCCCCCTCCCGGATGTGGAGGCCCCGCCCCACCAATATAAAAGCCCAGCCCCTCCCTCCCGAACATGGAGGACCCGCCCCACCAACATAGAGGCCTGGCGCCCCCCCCGAACATGGAGGGCCCCACCCCTTGCCCGCAGCCCCGTCCGTGTCCATCCCGAGGGTGTCACAAGCGCACTATGCCGGCCGGTCACCTCCTCTCCCGCACCGACAGCCAGCACGACTGGCTGACGATTTTATTTGCAGGTGCGAACGGCACCGGCATGACCTGGAGTCATGCCGTCCGGACTTCGGCCCATCCGGTCCACAGAATCCACGGGACCCCGGAGAATCATGGGACTTGCCCCCTCGGCCGAATCTCCAGGCGGCGCGGCGCCGTTCACGATGAGGTCGTTCATGCCGGGTGGGAGAATGGAGGAACGGCATTGCGTAAAAAATCGGTGCAACCGATTAATATGGGCCGTCTGAGAGAATCCTGCCTACTGTTGTGATGTAGTACTCCTGCACCAAGCTATTTTTTCAATACATTTTCCTTCGGTCTGCTTTCCTAGTTCAAATACAAGTCAACCGATTAATATAAGGGATCACCAAGCATGGTTTTAGCATTAATAGCATTGTTGTAAATCACTGCTCATGAACTCAAATATTGACTTTACTGCCACATTGTCCCGCAAATTGCATTTAAATGTTTTAGCAAGCAAAACACAAAGTATAAATGCAAATTTTACACTTCAATTAAATAAATACTTTTAGTACTCAATGAGCAACAGCACAGATTTTCAGATAATATAGTTTACAATCTTGAAATTTGATAAAGATCCCAAATTGGTGGTACACCAAAGCAATGAAGAATTGTTGTGAAAAAATGCAATTGCAAACAATTGATACTATACTCTCCATATAATGGTTTCACACCAGATTTTTTCTTTAAAACAAGATTGAAATCATCACATATCATAAATATCATAAAAATGTTAATCATGGCACATGACTCCCAACTCAATGGCAAGGCAAATGATTTGAGAAGAATATTTGTTCCCAGCATGTACCCATCTTGACTATGATGAATGCAATACTGTACTGCATTAAGTTCAGTATTCTGATCACAAATTAAAGGCTACTACAAGAAGTAAACATATTATGTCCTGATGGATTGATATGGATTAAAAGATTGATCAAAGAATTGTGATGCCAATTTATGTTTCTGTTTATCTTGGGCACAAAATTGTACTTCTGAAAACGTTTTTTTCGATGTTTCCTTATTTTTCTGTTTTCAAATGTAATTAATTAATTTGCTTATTTGGTGATTTATTTTAGCTTGACAAGGTGAAGGATATTGAGCTGGATTTGGTGGATTTGTGATGGGTAATGTGAGCCAGGAAATTTCCTGGCTGGGTGCAGTGGTGTTGGGGGAAAGATGGGATTTTCTTTCTGGGGGCTGGGGAGTAGTGGGGTAGGTGCAAACAGGAGACGGCACCCTGAAGCGGATTTGGAGGCAGCCACAGAGGATGCAGGGTTGTTTAAAAGGCCTGCCTTGGTTTATAAAAAATACAGGAACGCCCTCTAGCCCTCACCCTTCACAACTTCGCACCCCCTACAAACTCCTCATGGCCCCACCCATCTCACATGACCCCAAGCCCTCCGTGCCAAGTTATACCTCACCCAACACCCTCATGGCCCTTCATACCTTCCATACAAACTATGGGACATTCATGCCTATTTAGCCGTTTTATATACTCTGTGAAGAACCAAATTAACCCCATAGTGACAATAGAATGTGTTAAAATAGTCATTCATTGATAACTTTTTACCTTCTTAAAAAAAGCTTTCATTACATCCCAATGAAAAAGTAAATGATTCAGACCCTTTAAAGTATCAGTAGCAGAAAATACAAGCAATTGCAACCCCTCCAGCTGGTATAAGTGTTAAGATCCTGGATGAGGACCCTTACCCAACCCCCCCTCCTGAACATGGAAGCCCCGCCCCGCTAACATGGAGGCCCAGCCCCGCACCCCCAACATAGAGGCCCAGCCCCCCCTCCCGAACATGGAGGCCCTGCCCACCCCTCCCGAACATGGAGGCCCCTTAAACTGTTTTTAATTTGTAAAATTGTGAGGAAATGTTACTGCGTCACAGGAGTAATAACACTGACCCCCTAGGTATCTTTTATGTGAAAACAAACTTTAATTTAAGCACAGGATTAGCCATATTAGCTACAAAGAAATAATTTTACAGTTAATAGTTACAACAGTTCTTAAGTAAAAGAGAAAACCATAACTTACTTCATAACCCTGCCACTATATTCAAATTAAGAAAACATAATATATTTCAAATACCACTCGTGAATAAAGTTAACAACCAGGTTTCTACTTGCTTTTTTCTGTGCTGGATCATTGGAGAGAGATTTTGTTCAGGATCAAACTGAAACACCTCTGTTCAGATGAGAGTTCTAGGACCAACTGACTTTTCAAACAGACCTGGCTCCTCTATTAACTACATTGCCTGTACCCAAAGTGTAAGGCATTCTTTTGGTTCTTCTTACAAGATGCCTCTTGACTTGTTCAGCCAGGACCAAACTCAATACCCCTAATAAATTAGCGATACCACAGGCATCCTGCAATTGTAAAAAATACTCCATTACCTAGCTATCTGTAAACAAGTAAATGGTTCTCAGGCTCTACTTGCAGAATACTTCACCTGCAAGTTAATGACTACCTCACTTTTACGAGACTGTCTGAATGCATCTTAATGTTTTAAGAACATTAGTGCAGAAAATATAAAATATGACAACTTCTTACATTCATCACATAAGTAAACACTGTGAAATTGATAGAGTAGATCAGAGAGAAAGAGCTGTCAATCAAACAGTGTTTTCCTCATTACGCACTCTTGGCTAAGAGTTGAAACAGGTACACTCTAGGAAAAATATTTCAAACTATATAAAGATTCCTTCATCCACACTATGATTCACAACAGCTCAAGATTATCCATTCAAACAGGTCCCATGAAAATTGGTAGAGAAGGCTCCCATAGTAAATTGGATGGGAGAGTAGTGCAATTGCCAGAATTAAGCCAAAGCTTGTTTTTTCTAATTCTTTGCCTTCCCTACCAGTTAAGGACAGTGGGCATGCTGCCAATGCTGCCCAATTAGAAGGCTGGCACATCTAGAGACTTGGCAGCCCCACTAGGAGAGGGAATCGTGCATAAAGTCGAAAATAAAGTTCTCATAGATACCTCCCCTCCAATACTCAGGCAGCAATGCAACAGATGTCTCAGGTAGCTTACTAGCATGTACAGGTTATACTTTTGATGCAGTATTCAGCAAAACCGGTCTAATGTGAAAAATGCAATACAGCACACACAGTGTGCTTGACAGGCTTGTGCCCAAAGGAATATTTCCCATTTCTACAATCCTGGTTTAATGGAGAATATTCAATTCATGACACTCTAATAGATCTCATCGAAGGTGTACAAATATTTGCTGGCCAGTCTTTTGTAGTGAGCAAGACAATCCGAATCTATAAAACAGCCAGCTTACCACTTTCTGTCCTTTCTCCTTTGCAATCAGACTAAAGCAAAACATGTAATTAACTGAAAAGAATTAATTTAAATGCCAGCATTTAATTACTTTTCTGCACTAAAGTGTGTGATAAAGGCCACATGTACCCTTATTATTCAATGCTGCTGAATTATGAGAGATTTCAGTTGTCTGCTTTACTATTTTCAGTTGATTCATAAAATGCTTAATTGTATACATATTGCCTATAAATGACAACTACTAAGTGAAAGGGCGAGCTATGTGATACTCTAATAACTAGGAATGCATACCTGCCAATGGCCTGGGGAACAATGACCATGCTCCACTGTGCACTTCATGTTATCTCTCCCACACATGTACAGAAAAATCACATGCACACAGAAGAGATATGTATTGTGGGACAGATTTAAATTATGAGAAGTGTACAAATGTTTGGCACACCAAGCAAGTAGTGAGAACAGAGAGTAGAAACATTGGATGATTAATTAAATCTCAAATAGCTGGAAACCATGGTTATACAAGTTAGGGCATCTTTTAACATTGGGGAAAATTAGCAGATTGTGGTGAGATTCTTCAAATAAGAAAATAAACAATTACAATTAAAGAAGCTAAGATTTCTTCAGTCTATCAAGGGCTCGGATTCCTCTGTGGTTTAACACCAAAATAATATACCAAAGCTGCACCTGTAAGTATAACTCTGCCATGATACAGCCCAAAATTCCTTTGCACAATTTCACAACGTACACTGAATACAGTTTCCTCTCTCATAATAATAATCTTTATTAGTGTCACAAGTAGGCTCACATTAAGGAGGGATAAAGAAAAACTTCAATTGATAGAACACTTTTCACAACTACAGGACATCCCAAGGTGCTTTATGGTCAACAAAGTACTTTTTGAAGTGCTGTCATAATTGAATTATCAGAAATAACGCAGTCAATTTGCACATAGCGGGCTAGATTCTCCATTTGAGAGACTAGGGCCGCCCAAACCCCCAAGTGAGGACACCCCGCTGTGGGGTCCCTGGGGGTCCCCCCTCTTCAGGACCCCAAAGCCCCCTTAAAGGCCTCCCTCTCCAAGACCCCTACCCGCCACCCTGCGATGCCTGTGTTGCGCTCAAGTTAGAGCGCAATGTGGCTGGTAAATCCAAGGAAGGCCTCTCAAGGGCTTCCCAGCAGCCATCTCCCCTCATACGATATATTCATGTTCCACGAGGCATCTGAATCTGAAGCCCAAAATGGGAGTGACCAAACGGCACATACCTAAGTAGGTATAAATCTACTCAGGCATGCCTACCTGATATCTACCGAACTCCCAGGATCTATCTGCCTCCCAGGGTGGCTGCAGATGGGCACCATTCAGTACTAGTCTACACAAAGGCAGACCAGGCGGAATGGCAACCGGGTTATCTCTTGGACCATCGGAGACCCTTGGGTGGTCAGGAATAGTGCAGGGTGGCTCCCTGGCCCTACCCTTGGAATGTCGGCACCTTTGCACTGCCCAGCTGGCACTTTGGCACTGTCAAGATGCCCAGATAAAACTGCCAAGCTGGCAGGAGCACTGCCCGGGTGCCAGGGTGGCAGTGCAAGGGTTGCCGGGTGCCAGAGTGTCACTGCCAAGGGTCAGCGCCCGAGAGGGCCATGGCCATGAAAGGAGGGTGGAGAGGGTTGAAGGGTTGGGAGGTGCATGGCAGGTAATTAGGGGCCTCTGGGAGGTTGTGGGGTGTTGCTCTATTCATTTATCTTGGTGAACCACAAGCCTTTCCCTTATATCGATCAAATGACCACACAGCCAGTTAGTTAGTTCAAAAGTTGGTTTATTTACATACACAAGAGAGATCTCAACTTGAAAACACAATATCTACTACGAGTTAAACTACACCTATCAGCTACAATAACCTATACTTAACTTCAGGGCGACTGGCACTGTGCAAATGGATAAAGGCCTTTATCTGGATTTCACTTGGCTGGTTCGAAGAAAGTGGCTCTCTCTCTGCTGGCCTCATCCGTCAGGTAGCGATTGTTGGTCTTTGTTATAACCTGCCTGCTTACCACTGGCTGGGGACTACGCCGTTCATCACGGAAGCGCCAGTCTCCGTCTCATTACACGCCGCCTGATCCAGCGCCGCGTGCAAATGGTGTCTGGCCTGCGGCAAAACGAGTCCGATGCCCTCCTTCGCCAGGGTCTTCGGTGGATTCCTTGGACTTTGGGGGGGGGAGGGATGTTATGACCTGCCTGCTTACCATTGGCTGGGGACTAATGACAATCCCACAATCCTGTGGGACTATGAGCTTCCCCAATGAGGGGGGGGCGGAGAAACCATTAGTAAACTCCATGTATAAATAAAGCTGGCCAGTTTGGAACCAGCAGGAAAGTGTGTGCAGCAAGGGAAGTTGCTGCTGCTGCTGTTATATATGTATGTTATTGTAAATAAATGTTATTACTTTGTATCCTTAAAACTCGTGCTGGATTCTTCGTGGCCCTCACAAAAGCCTTGAACTTAGCTGGCTGTTCCTGCTGCAATTGGGTTAGGCACAGGCCGGATCCAAGAGAGACAGAACACATGTCTGTGCTCTCTTTTATCCCCCTGGGATTTCGCACTCTTTGGGACGGTCCTTAGTCTTGGGCCCAATAGTTCAATAGGGCTCTGATCACTCTCTTCGATTCCGGCCAATAAAGGGGCGGGTGCATTGGTAGCTGGGCGGGTCCTTAGCGGTCATTGACCTTGGCAGTTGTGCTTTCTGAGCAAGGGGAGTGGCGCCGATCAGTCTGTGGCTGTACCGGTTGCTTGATTGGAGTTCTATTGTCCTGGGAAAATGGGCCATTAAAATGTAAACGAGCGGGGGTTTCAATCAGGTCTGGTTACCGGTGTTTTAGATACACATAGGCTGTGTATCTGTCTGAGTCCTGGGTTGGCCATAATTCCCATGGTCCTTTGCAGGTGGCCATCTTAGATGGCTACAGGGGGTGACGGGTGGAGGTCCTGAGAGGAAGGTCCTTTAAGGGGGCTTTGGGGCCCTGAAGAGGGGGGACCCCCAGGGACCCCATAGTGGAGAGTCCTCGCTTGGGGTGTGTGGGGTGTTGCCCATGTGTGTGGGGGTGACATTGCCCATGGTTGTGGGGTGTGGGGGACCCACAAGTTCACTTAGAGATCAGGGTACCCTTTCAAAATGGCAGCCCGATCTCCGAGTTCAACTCCCCAGTGCTGAAAAAAATTCTAATTGGGCTAAACCGGTGAGAAACTCCCCAGAGCTCAAAAGAGCGACTAAGGGCGAGATTCTTCGGCCTTGCCCGCCGGCGACCGGAAATTCTCGCCCGAGGTCAATGGACTTTTACATGGTCCGTGTCCCATCCGTGGTGATCTTGTGATGGGCATGGCCCAAGAATCCAGCCCTAAGTGTCATTTGATAATGGTGGGGAAGTTGGCGACAGAACTGGTGGGAAACTCCCTGAACAACCGCCACAAATGAACTTATAATTATGTCCATTAAGTCCATCTTATGTTCTCCTGCCGATGCTGGATTGCACCTGATTTGCAGCCACACTGGGAGCACAGGTAGGAAACAATCCCAAATCCTTCGCAATCGGGCATCATTTTGAGTGAAGTCTAGCCCTGGCCGCCACCCTGCCCCCACATCGCAATTCAGCCCACCCCCTCTCCCCGTAATGCAATTCAGCCCCCCACCCATCGATTTTCTGGGTCACCCCCCCAACCCCACAGAGATCTAAATAAAGAGACATTTCCAGAAACCCCTAAATTATGAGACTCCCCAAGCGACCCATAAATTATGAGACCACCCAGAGAATCTCCAGAAAAGAGACCCTGTCAGGAAGCCCCCCCCCCCCCCAGAAAAGAGACCTTGTCAGGAAACACCCGAGGAAAGGAACCCCGATCCAGGAAACCTCCTAGAAAATGGGCCGCAGTCTGGAAGATCGAGGTTGTGAAAAAATTACTGTTGTAAAAACCACCTCTCTTCATGTTTGGGTGATTGTGAAGTGCACAGCTGGAAATTAATAGCATTTAACTCTGTTTGAAGTGGTTGCTGTTTATAAACATTGTGGTGAGAGCACTTCAGAGTTACTCAACCGTGAAGGAAGATGAATGATTCAGGGCACCTCTGGGGGGTCTCCTTATTTAGTGGGTTTCTGGGGTCTCTTTATTTAGGGGTGTCTCGTGGAGGTGGTTGGGGGGGGGGGGGCTGCTGGGAGTGGGGTGGACAGGTCTTGCGTTGTAGGGGGTGTAGAGGGTGAGGGTGGTCCTCGGGAGGACTTTGGGGCAACTCCCTTAAGGGTTACCCTCTTTGGTCCACCACATCAGGGTCATCCTTTCCATACTTGTAGTAATTCTTGCGCATCGGGGGCGAGATTCTCCGACCCCCCGCCGGGTCGGAGAATCGCCGGGGGCTGGCGTGAATCCCGCCCCCGCCGGTTGCCGAATTCTCCGGCACCGGATATTCGGCGGGGGCGGGAATCGCGCTGCGCCGGTTGCCGCCCCCCCCCCCGCGATTCTCCGGCCCGGATGGGCCGAAGTCTCACTGCTAGAATGCCTGTCCTGCCGGCGTAGATTAAACCACCTACCTTACCGGCGGGACAAGGCGGCGCGGGCGGGCTCTGGGGTCCTGGGGGGGCTCGGGGCGATCTGGCCCCGGGGGGTACCCCCACGGTGGTCTGGCCCACGATCGGGGCCCACCGATCCGCGGGCGGGCCTGTGCCGTGGGGGCACTCTTTTCCTTCCGCCTTCGCCACGGTCTCCACCATGGCGGAGGCGGAAGAGGCTCCCTCCACAGCGCAGGCGCGGGGATGCCGTGAGCGGCCGCTAACGCTCCCGCGCATGCGCTGCCCGGAGATGTCATTTCCGCGCCAGCTGGTGGGGCACCAAAGGCCTTTTCCACCAGCTGGTGGGGCTGAAATTAGTCCGGCACGGGCCTAGCCCCTTAAGGTTGGGGCTCGGCCCCCCAAGATGCGGAGGATTCCGCATCTTTGGCGCGGCGCGATGCCCGACTGATTTGCGCCGTTTTGGGCGCCAGTCGGCGGAGATCGCGCCGATACCGGAGAATTTCGCCCCTGATTCCCGGTCCAGAGAACTAGAGAATCACGCTGGCACAGAGAATATGGGGCGGGATTCTCTGATCCCGTGGCGGATCAGAGAATCGCCAGGGGAGGGGCACGAATCCCGTGACACCGCTCCAACGCCGGCCTGCCAATTTTCCGCTGACCAGAGATTCGGCGCCAATGGTGACCCTCCCCCCGCGATGGCCGGAGTGCGCACCGAATTCGGCTGAGTCCCGCCAGCGTTGGTCGTTCTCAAGTAGTCCTACCCGGCGGGACCTCGGCATTCTGGCTGTGGGGGGGTGGCCTGGTGTGGGGCAGGGGGATCCGACTCCGGAGGGTGCCTCCACGGTGGCCTGGCCCACGATCGGGGCCTACCGATCGGCCGGCCGGCTATTCCGGTGAGGACCTATGTTCCTCCAGTAGGCCCCTGTAGGTCTCCGCCATGTTGAGTCGCGGCCGGCGCGGAGACAGCAACCCTCGCACACACGCGAACATGCGCCGGCTGAGGCGCGCATGCATGAACTCACGCCGGCCGTGCTTGCGCCCATATCAGAAGCTGGAACTGCATGAAGCACTCCAGTGGCGTGCTGGCCCCCTGTGCGATGCAGGATCGCTGATCCTAGGGGCCAGATGATGCCGGTGTAAAATGCTCTGGCGTTTACGACGGCGTCAACACTTAGCCCCAGGTTCGGAGAATCCCGTCCATGGTGCCGAACCACCATGGGTGCATTTGCTGGCGTGAAGACATATTTCTGGCTCCTGAGATGATAATGATATGTTAATTTATTATAATGAAATTCCTGATGTTGAACTGCGAGAAATGCAGTCTGCCATTGATTGGGGGCAGGGTGGGGGAGGTGGGAGGGGATGATCGCTTACTACTTTTACATCGATGTGAAAAGCGACTTTGGAATTCTCAAAATATTTTCCACTCCTGTCGTCAAACCTGTCCATTGTGAACAGGAGCAGGTAATCCCGGCCTCTGACTCAGAAGCAACAGTGGTACCATCTGAGTTACAGGTGGCACCTGAGGGGAGAAGATCCCGTGCAGTTGTAGAAACTGAATGGATGAAGGCAGGTGTTGACTTCCTCACCTGCAGCCTCCACCCACACACACACACATCCAGTTGGTCAGCCAGGTTCATGGGGAAAGATTTAACCATTAAATATGGGGAACCTAGCATGACATGTAGGCACCCCTGTCATTTTTATGGTAGTGAATATCAGTGTTTTCAAGTGGCAGGCAATGTTGAAGATGGGATCTAAAAGAACATATTTAAATTGGATTTCCCCAGTGCAATTGGGAGCCTGATTTTAAATTTGCTGTTGTTTTATGGGTTTCCCAGAAGTTGGGAAACCCATCGATGAAAGGATGGTGGAAGCTGTGGCTCCATAAGATCAGTAGGTCAGGTAGAGCCTCTTGCAGCTCCCAACCTCACCTCTCCCCCTCACCCCCCAGCCAGTCCCCATCCATCCCAACAAATGCATGTGAGCTTTGACGAGGCCCAATGGCAAATGTGCCTTCAACAGCCTTCCAATTATCAGCCTCTCTCATGGCCCTCCTGATCACATGCTCTCTCCACATACCTGACCCTACCCCCATTGGGGACACACCCAGTTCGAACACTTGCTCTCTCCTCTACTGATTGTAGACCTCTCAAGCCTCCTGAATTCCAGCGACTCTTCCTGTGGGTTGAAGTCACAGGTAGCACAAAGGAAGATGGTTGTGGTTGTTGGAGGCCAATCATCACTGCAGGAGTTTCTCAGGGAGGCCCCAGGCCCAACCATCTTCAGTCGCTTCATCAATGATTCATCTTCCCTCCAACCTAAGTTCTAAGCTATGATGTTCTTTCTGATTGTACAATGTTCAGTAACATTCACCACTACTTAGTTACTGAAGCAATCCATGTCCCTATGCAGCATCACCTGGACAACATTCAAACCTGGGCTGATAAGTGGCTGATAAGACGCAGTGAAGGCCAGGAGGGATGTTTTGTTCCTCCCAAGGTCACACAATCGCCGGGAGAGGGACAAACTGGCGGTGGGGTGCCGGACTTAAGAATCCTCATCTCCTTCGGGGAATGGGTCCGAGAGGTGACGGGGTTGGCCGAGCACAGGGCGGTCACCAACGCAGAGGCTGGCAGAAGCTGCAGAGGTGAACAACCACCAGGCTCCACCCAGAGGACCTGTCAAATGTGAGTTGTTATTGCCTTACTGACTGACCCCTCCCTTCCACTGACCACATGTCCATGACAGCGCTGACCCAACCCGGGTGGTACCCTCTCCAGCCTCCCAGGTGTCCTCCTCGAAAAGGAGCTCCGAGGAAGTCGGGATCGAGGTGTCACAGCTGTCATCCTCACCCTCCACCAGTGCTGATATACACACCTCGGTGGGAAATGTTAGTGGTCAGGCTTGTGGGGCACAATCTGCTGAGCACCAGACAGTTGCTGATACACAGGTGGAGGCAGGAACCCCCAGGCGAGAGAGCAGTCGGAGGTCTGCTGGATCCCAGGACCCAGTTGGGTCCCAGTCTGATGCTGAGCCGATGGAAGAGGTAATCCCGAAGCTGATGGAAATGATCGGGAGCGGTCAGGACATTCAGAGGGAGATGTCAGCAACACACCAGCAGATCCATGGCCGATTGAAGGAGTTGCAGAGGCTACGTGCACAGGTGATGTTGCCAGCAATGCGCGGCATCAAGGCTAACACTTGGAGAGCCTGGTGCACAATGTCAGCACCATTCGGCAAGGTGTCCAAAGCGTCGCACAGTCGGTGACGGCCATGGCTGAGGGTCCCGGCAGAATGTCCACCCCACTGAGGGATGTGATCAAGTACCAGGCTCACCTTGATGAGGTTCTGCGGGACATGTCCCGCTCTGAGATGGGAATGGCCGAGGCGCTGCTCAGCTGTCCCAGTCAGAGGTGGGCATTGTCAAGGTGCTGCAGAGCATTGTCCGGTCACTGAAGGGCATCGCCAAGAATGTCGACACAATGGTGCAGACCATGGGGAGTCACCAGGGCTGGCAGAGTCAGATGATGCAAGGGTAGTCTCGCTCGAACCAGCTGCCCCTCCATTTCAAGGTGAACTCCAGGGCCCTATGGACACTGAACGGGAGAATGCCAACCCGAACATGGAATGGTGGTGGTGACCATTAGCTTCCCTGAGTTCCACCCCTCTGATGAGGCCGCATCTGACAGTCAGCACCTTGAACAGGCAGCACGGCTGTGCATGTGCTGCCGATGAGTGAACCAGGGCCCTCCAGCCCCAGAGCCCCCTGAGGATGCCCGCCGGGGCATTGAAGGCCACGGAATGTGGTAAGCAGCTGGCTGCCTCCACCTATGATGTGCATAGTGCACAACCAGAATGGTGCCTCTGTCACTTTCTTCTACAATGCAGGCCGACCTCCGAACCCTTGGTCCGTCTCCTGAGGCATGCCCCCCTCCCCGGGGACACCTTGTGAAGGTGATGGGTGTGATCAAGAATTCAGCAGGCAGGTAGGGGTTCAGACTATGGCATAGATTGAAGAGCACTGGCGCTCAGCTCTCTGCAGGTGATCATCACCCCACTGCCCTCTCCAGTGACCTGCTGATGGTGCCAATACAGTTCCATCACGTTGGAGTGAAATAACACATTCCCTGGGAGGGTGGCAAATGGGGGTGGGGGTGGGGAGGGGGGTAAGGTAGTGATGACGGAACAAGCCACGTCCTAAGTGAATAGGACGAGTACGAGGGCCTGCCTGACCCTCCGGGCTTGCCGGACCCTCTCAGCTGCTGCCTGTCCTGAAACCTCCAGCTGGTCCTCCAGTTCCTCCCTGGGCTGGTCCTCCAGGGCTTGTCTGGTGCTGCCTCCTCATCCTCATCCTCCTCCTCCTCCTTTTCCTCCTCCTTGGTGGCCACATGTTCCTCATCACTAACCTCCATCTCATCGCCCTGCTGCTGTGCGAGGTTGTGGAGGTCACATCGGACCACCACAAAGCGATCGACCCTCCGGGCGGTGTACTGAACAGCACCACCGGAACGGTCGAGGCATTGCAACCGCATCCTGAGGAGTTCGATGCACGGCTCAATGAGAGCCCGGATGTCTGCATGGGCCTTGTTGTATCGGGTCTCCGCTTCGGTCTCCGGCCTCAGTACTGCCGTCATGAGCCAGGTCCGCAGTGGGTACCCCTTATCCCCCAAGAGCCAGCCACCCATCCTGGGGTGCTCCTCGAAGAGGCCGTGAATGACTGACTGTCCCAGGATGTAGCTGTTGTGGACATCCCCCGGGAAGCGTGCACACACATGTATGAACTTCATGTGGTAGTCACACACAAGCTGTATGTTCAGGGAGTGGAACCCCTTTCTGTTAACGTACGGCGCTCCCAGGTGACCCGGAGAACACAGGGCAACATGCCATCTATTAGCCCCTGGGCCTGGGGCATCCTAGCCATGGTGGAGAAACCTGCAGCCTGGGCATCAAGGTTGATGTAGTTTTCTGCTCGGACCATTTATGACCTGTCAGATGCACCTGTGGGCTGTGGCCTGCGCGATACCACACAGCTCCCCGATATAGCGCTGGAATGATCCCGAGGTATAAAAGTTCAGTGCTGCGGTGACATTGACGGCCACTGGAAGCAGGTGTCCTCCTCCTCCATGTGGAGCCAGGTCCGCGAGAACATGGCACAGGTGCCGCACCATCTCCTAGTTGAGGCGGAACCTCCCGCGGCACACGCTGTCAGTCATCTGGTCAAATAACCAGCGACACCTGTACACCCTGGGTTGTTGAGGGACTCCCCCTCTGGGTCCCTCCCTAGCCTGATGGACGGCCAGGTCCTCAGAGTGTAGGGCGGGTTCCGGGATATGGCCCGCCGTCTCGAGCATCTGCAGGCGCTGCTGTTGCCCCCATCTCAGGCGTTTGGCCACCCAGCCTAGTGGCAGCACCACTAGGGCAAGGTCTGGGTCCAATATCCCTACCATAGTGTTCAATATCTGTAAGGCATTGGGAGAGGGTGTCATACTGACAAACATCGGTGGCTCCCACCACGGGACCCCCCATTCCCCCATTAACTCCCCCCATCTGGAACGCCCTTCCCACGCAAAACTGGCCGCAGCGGGCCCCCGTCACTGCACTCCAGACCCTGTACCCCGGACACCAGCTCATGACGCCACCTGGACCGAGCTCTGGTCCCCTCCCCGTGGCACTCACCCACCCTCCAGCCGTGGACATGTCTCCAGAGCTGTGTCCCATCCCCTGGGTGTTCGGGTGTTGGCTGCTGCGTGTGTGGTGGTGCCTTCTGCGGTGTTCGGGCACAGTGTCCAGGCATCACAGTCTGATTAGGATGCTATGTAATCACTCCCACATGCTACATGGCCCGCCCACCCACGGGAATCCACTTGGGTTGTGTGAAGTGCTCACTTAACCACGATTGCCAACTCGCTATCAGCAATAGCCTTCAGCCACGCAGCCAGAGGCCTCGGCAGTCGGTGGCAGTTATGGGTGGTCGGTGGGGCAGGGACAAGTGTTGCCCCCGGAATGGATACACATGATCAAGGGGTTGGCATGGTGGTGCTGCGCGCAGTTGCCCCCTGGCTGCCCCCTCAGCCGCTTCCTCCCATGGCGGCCCACCCCTGCAGAGGATTCTCCTCTCAGCTGAGGATCCCCCACCCCACCGAGCACTGGGGTGGCAAGCCCAACGCCCTGCGCTCTTTGCCTGTGAGCAAATGTGGCTACTCACCTCCTCGGCTCCCCACAGAAGCCCGAGCACCAGGTTCACGTTTTTAAAAAGGAGTCCTAATCAGCCCCAGTGTGACCACTTGCTGGGGCGGCCAATGAATGACAGGAGGCCATTGGATCTGAGGTGGCTCCCATTAATTGTATGGAAATAGGCTTAATTGGTGATAATTGTTTTCTTGCCACACTACAACAAGATCCCGATTTCTCCTACAGGAGCCGTCCAGTTGCATCGCAAACTGTTTTGCGCTTGGTGCGGTTCTCGTTTTCAGCCTTTCCCGCTATTTACAGGCCCCGTTTCACTCGAGTGAGAGCGCACAAAGACAGAGAATTGCTCCCCAGACCTTAAATGTGGTGAGCTCTGGAGAAGTCCTCATCGTCAAACAGACCCCAAAAGAAGCTCGAAGATCCGAGAAGGCAACTGAAGGTTGGGAACTCCGTGCTGTGTGGCTTTGGAACAACGATATACCTTTGGAGGAGTAGTTTTCAGCTTGGCACAGCCAAAGAGCTGAAATTGTGCATTGTGCTTGTAAGTTGATGCTTGAAGGCATTTATTATGTAGTGTGGTGTATTTGACCACGGTTTACCATGGAGAGAAGTGAAGAATCCTGCTCGGATTCAGATGTGGCTGAAAGAACAGAACCTCATGAGAAAAAAGTGAGGTTCATACACAGACCACAGCAACTACTTGGTCTTTGGATTTTCGTGCACTGGTGATGCCTCTTGCCTTATCCCAGGATTTGCAGAGAGAAACTCTTAAACACGGAAATGGTACCAAGTAAGTTGAAGCGCCATTTCAACACAACAAACCGTTCACTCTCCGATAAGGATATTGAGTATTTCAAATGCCTGAGAACACAAAACAAAGCCAAACCAACGTATGATGGAATGTGTGCAAGGTTCAGATAATGTGCAGGAGGCGAGTTACCTGGTAGCTGAACTCCTGGTGAAATCAAAGAAGCCGTACACAATTGCTGAAACCCTAATTCAGCTGGCATGCAAAAGAATTAGGAGATTAATGTTGGGAGCTGATGCTGCCAAAGAAATCGACATAAGGTGCTCTTTTTGATAATAAAATCAAACAGCATATTGACAAAATGATTGTTGGTATTGAACAGGCGTTTCAGTAGAAATTAGAAATGAGTGGAAAATTTGTCCTGCAGATTGATGACTCCACAGATATTAAAGGACACTGCCAACTCTTAGCCAATGTCAGGAATTCCACCATAGAGAATTCCTTCTTTTGCTAAAAAATTGTCTTCATGTGACTGGAAGGGCAATCTTTCATGTCACAACTGCTTATCCATAAGACCATAAGCTATAGGAGCAGAATTAGGCCATTCAAACCATCAAGTCTGCTCTGCCATTCAATCATGGCTGATATGTTTCTCATCCCCATTATCCTGCCTTCTTCCCATAACCCTGATCCCCTTATTAATCAAGAACCTATCCAACTCTGTCTTAAAGACATTCAGTGATTTGGTCTCCACAACCATCTGTGGCAATGTGTTCCTCAGATTCACCACCCTCTGGCTGAAGAAAGTCCTCCTCCGTTTTAAAGTATCGCCCATTTAGTCTGAGGCTGTGCCCTCGGGTTATAGTTTCTCCATGTCCACTCTATGCAGGCCTCGCAGTATCCTGTAAGTTTCAATAAGATCCCTGCACACCCTTCTAAATTCCATCGAGTAAAAACCCAGAGTCCTCAACAGCTCCTCGTATGACAACGCCTTCATTCCAGGGATCATTCTTGTGAACCTCCTCTGGACCCTCTCCAAGACAAACACATCCTTCCTTAGATACGGAGCCCAAAACGGCTCACAATATTCCAAATGGACCTGACCAGAGCCTTATTCAGCCTTAACAGTACATCCCTGCTCTTGTATTCAAGCCCTCTTGAAATTAATGCTAATATTGCATCTGCCTTCCTACCTGCCAAATGAACCTGCGTGTTAACCTTAAGAGAATCCTGAACTCGGACTCCTAAGTTCCTTTGTGTTCCTGATTTCCGAAGCCTTACCGCACTTAGAAAATAGTCTATGCCTCTATTCTTCCTACCAAAGTGCATAATCTCACACTTTTCCATATTGTATTCCATCTGCCACTTCTTTGCCCATTCTCCTAGCCTGTCCAAGTCCTTCTGCAGCTCCCAGATTCTTCAACACAACCTGTCCCTCGACAGATCTTTGTATCATCTGGAAACTTAGCAACAACTTAGCCGATCCAAGGAAGAAGCATACAGATTGGCCAAGAAAAATAATAGGTCTAAGGATTTGGGAGCAGTTTAAAATTCAGCAAAGAAGGATGAAGGGATTGATTAAGAAGGGGAAAGTACAGTACAAAAGGAAGCTTGCAGGGATCATAAAGACTGACACTAAGAGTTTCTATAGACATGTGAAGAGAAAGAGATTGGTAAAGAGAAATGTAGGCCCCTTACAGACAGAAACAGGGAAATGCATAACAAGGGTCAAAGAAATGGCTGAGCAATTGAATAGATACTTGGGTTCTGTTTTCACAAAAGAGGTCACCAATCAAATAACAGAAATGTTGGAGAATGGAAGGGTTAGTGAGAGGGAAGAACAGAGGGCGGTCAACATTAGTAGAGAAATGGTGGTGGCAAAATTGATGGGATTGAAGGCAGATAAATCCCCAGGGTCTGAGAATCTGCATCCCAGAGTGCTTAAGGAGGTGGCTCTGGAAATAGTGGATGCATTCCGGGATTCTATAGACTCTGGAACAGTCCCTGCAGGTTGGAGGGTAGCTCACGTCATTCCGATATTCATAAAGGGAGGTAGCAAGAAAGCAGAGAATTATAGACCAGTAAGCCTAACATCGGTAGTGGGTAAAATGCTTGAATCCATTATCAAGGACTTTACAGCGGAACATTTAGAAAGCAGTAGCAGGATCAGTCAGAGTCAGCATGGATGTATGAAGGGAAAATCATTCTTGACAAATCTGTTGGAATTCTTTGAAGATGTAAACAGTACAGTTGACAGGGGAGCCAGTAGATGTGGTGTATTTGGACTTTCAGAAGGCGTTTGACAAAGTCCCGCATAAGAGATTATTGTGCAAAATTAAAGTGCATGGGATTGAGGGAAATGTATTGAGGTGGATAGAAAACTGGTTGGCAGAGAGGAAATAAAGAGTAGGGATTAATGGGTCCTTTTCAAATTGGCAGGCAGTACCTAGTGGGGTACCACAGGGATCAGTGCTGGGACCCCAGCTATTCACAATATATATTAATGATTTGGATGAGGGAACAAAATGTAACATCTCAAAGTTCGTAGATGATACTAAGTTAGGCGGTAGGGTGAATTGTGACAAGGATGCAGGGATCCTACAGCATGATCTGGACAGGTTGGGCGAGTGGGCAAATCAATGGCAGGTGCAGTATAATTTGGATAAGTGTGAGGCTATTCGCTTTGGAAGCAAAAACAGGAAGGCAGGTTACTACCTGAATGGTTATAAATTGGGAGAGGGGAGTGTGAAGCGGGACTTGGGTGTCCTTGTGCACTATTTGCTGAAGGTAAGCATGCAGGTGCACCAGGCGGTAAAGAAGGCTAATGGTATGTTTGCCTTCATTTCGAGAGGTTTCGAGTATAGAAGCAGGGATGTGTTGCTGCAATTATACAGGGCCTTGGGGAGGCCACACCTGGAGTATTGTGTGCAGTTTTGGTCTCCTTCTCTGAGGGAGGATGTTCTTGCTCTTGAGCGAGGATTGGATTGGATTGGATTTGTTTATTGTCACGTGTACCGAGGTACAGTGAAAAGTAATTTTCTGCGAGCTGCTCAACAGATCATTAAGTACATGGGAAGAAAAGGGAAGAAAAGAAAATACATAATAGGGCAACACAAGGTATACAATGTAACTACATAAGCACTGGCATCGGATGAAGCATACAGGGTGTAGTGTTAATGAAGTCAGTCCATAAGAGGGTCATTTAGGAGTCTGGTGACTGTGGGGAAGAAGCTGTTTTTTGAGTCTGTTCGTGCGTGTTCTCAGACTTCTGTATCTCCTGCTCGATGGAAGAAGTTGGAAGAGTAAGTAAGCCGGGTGGAAGGGATCTTTGATTATACTGCCCGCTTTCCCCAGGCAACGGGCGGTGTAGATGGAGTCAATGGATGGGAGGCAGGTTCGTGTGATGGACTGGGTGGTGTTCACGACTCTCTGAAGTTTCTTGCGGTTCTGGGCCGAGCAGTTGCCATACCAGGCTGTGATCCAGCCCGATAGGATGCTTTCTATGGTGCATCTGTAAAAGTTGGTAAGGGTTAATGTAGACATGCCGAATTTCCTTAGTTTCCTGAGGAAGTACAGGCGCTGTTGTGCTTTACATAGATTGACATAGAATTTACAGTGCAGAAGGAGGCCATTCGGCCCATCGAGTCTGCACCGGCTCTTGGAAAGAGCACCCTACCCAAGGTCAACACCTCCACCCTATCCCCATAACCCATTAACCCCACCCAACACGAAGGGCAATTTTGGACACTAAGGGCAATTTATCATGGCCAATCCACCTAACCTGCTCATCTTTTGGACAGTGGGAGGAAACCGGAGCACCCGGAGGAAACCCACGCACACACGGGGAGGATGTGCAGACTCCGCACAGACAGAGACCCAAGCCGGAATCGAACCTGGGACCCTGGAGCTGTGAAGCAATTGTGCTATCAACAATGCTACCGTGCTGCCCTTTCTTGGTGGTAGCGTCGACATGGGTGGACCAGGACAGATTTTTGGAGATGTGCACCCCTAGGAATTTGAAACTACTAACCATCTCCACCTCGGCCCCGTTGATGCTGACAGGGGTGTGTACAGTACTTTGCTTCCTGAAGTCAATGACCAGCTATTTAGTTTTGCTGGCATTGAGGGAGAGATTGTTGTCGCTACACCACTCCACTAGGTTCTCTATCTCTCTCCTGTATTCTGACTCGTCGTTTTTCGAGATCCGGCCCACTATGGTTGTATCATCAGCAAGCTTTTGGATGGAGTTGGAACCAAGTTTTGCCACGCAGTCGTGTGTGTACAGGGAGTAGAGTAGGGGGCTAAGTACGCAGCCTTGTGGGGCCCCGGTGTTGACGACTATTGTGGAGGAGGTGTTATTGTTTATTCTTACTGATTGTGGTCTGCTGGTCAGAAAATCGAGGACCCAGTTGCAGAGTGGGGAGCCAAGTCCTAGGTTTTGGAGCTTTGATATGAGCTTGGCTGGGATTATGGTGTTGAAGGCGGAGCTGTAGTCAATAAATAGGAGTCTGATGTAGGAGTCCTTGTTTTCGAGATGCTCTAGGGATGAGTGTAGGGCCAGGGAAATGACGTCTGATGTGGACCGGTTGCAGCGGTATGCAAATTGCAGTTCTGGGAGTATGGAGGTGATGCGCTTCATGATCAACCTCTCGAAGCATTTCATTACGACTGAAGTCAGGGCCACTGGTCAGTAGTCATTGAGGCACGTTGCCTGGTTCTTCTTTGGTACCGGTATGATGGTGGTCTTCTTGAAGCAGGTGGGGACCTCAGAGCGGAGTAGGGACAGGTTAAAGATGTCCCCGAATACCTCTGCCAGCTGGTCCGCTCAGGCCCTGAGTGCACGGCCAGGGATCCCGTCCGGGCCTGTCGCCTTCCGAGGGTTCACTTTCAGGAAGGCCAATCTGACTTTGGATGCTGTGATGATGGGTATGGGTGAATTATGGGTTGCTGGGGCACTCGCCAGCGGATTGTTGGTTACCTGCTCGAACCGAGCATCGAATGCATTGAGTTCATCGGGGAGGGGTGCGCTGCTGCCAGAGATACTGTTTGGTTTCGCTTTGTAGCCCGTTATGTTGTTTAGTCCTTGCCACAACCGCCGAGAGTCTGTCTGTGACTCTAGCTTGGTTTGATATTCTCTCTTGGCATCTCGGATGGCTTTGCGGAGGTCGTACCTGGATGTCTTGTATAGGTCAGGGTTGTCTGTCTTGAATGCCTCAGATCTGTCCTTCAGTAGGGAGTCAATCTCATGATTGAGCCATGGTTTCCGGTTGGGGAACGCACGTACTGCTTTCTTTGGCATGCAGTCGTCCACACATTTGCTGATGAAGTCTGTGATGGTGGTGGCATACTCATTTAAGTTGATCACTGAGTTCTTAAATATGGACCAGTCCACTGTCTCTAAGCAGTCACGGAAGAGCTCTTCTGTCTCCTCGGACCAGCACTGCACAACCTTCTTAGCCGGATTCTCCCGTTTGAGTTTCTGCTTGTATGCCGGGAGAAGGAGCACTGTCTTATGGTCAGATTTCCCAAAGTGCGGTCGGGAGATGGAACGGTAGGCGCCCTTGATTTTTGAGTCGCAGTGGTCAAGAGTGTTGTCGCCACTGGTGGGACAGGAGATGTGCTGGTGGAATTTTGGCAGTACAATCTTGAGGTTGGCCTTGTTGAAGTCCCCGGCCACGGTGAACAAGTCCTCCGGGTGTTCTGTTTCATAGTTGTTTATTACTGTGTATAGTTCGTCCAGCACCTTCCTCACTTCTGCTTGAGGTGGGATGTAGACCGCTGTGATAATGGCTGAAGTGAACTCACGTGAAAGATAATATGGGCGGCACTTCACGGTCAGATATTCCAGGTCTGGGAGCAGTAGGCCGCCAGGGTTGCCACATCCAAGCAACAGGAGGAGTTGATGAGGAGGCACACCCCTCCATCCTTCGCTTTGCCTGATGATGCCGTGCGGTCCGCCCGGTGAATTGAGAAGCCTTCAGGTTGCATGGCACAATCCGGTGAGGCGGGGTGAGCCACGTCTCTGTGAAATAGAGCACACAGCAGTCTCTAACTTCCCTCTGAGAGGTAAGTCTGGCGCTAAGTTCATCCAGCTTGTTTTCGATCGCTTGGTTGTTTGCCAGGAGTATGCTGGGTGGAGGGGTCTTGAAACCGCGTTGCTTCAGTCAAATCTGCAGACCGCCGCATTTCCCTTGCTTCCTCGGTCGGTGGCGGCTGCTGGATGATCCTGGGATCCGATGGGAGATGTCAGCTCTTGTGGAAGGTAGGTGGTTGCGTCTAGCGGGGTCCAGGGCGCTGGCGGGGACCAGGGCGCCGTTTACGTATCTTGTGTCGTGTCTGGCAGGGTCCCGGGCACTGGTTGAGGTAGAGGGGTTGCTAGGGGGGCATGTTTGCGATCCGGATGGGTCCCGGCGTTCTGCGGGCGCGGGAATACCTTGCGGTGCGTTTGGGTCCTCGTGCGGGGTCTCCACCGTTTCAGGGGTCCTGGGTCATAGGCAGGGGCTTCATGAGGCAGGTTGGGCTGGGTCCCGTGGTCTGTTCCCTCCCTGGGTGCTCCTGGGGTCGGATCTTGAAGTAGGCCCGGTCGGGCCTCCACGTGGATTTTTCTTTCTTCCATCACCAGGTAGCAAAGGTTTACCAGACTGATTCCAGGGATGGCGGGACTGTCATACAAGGGACTTGTATAGCACAGTGGGCTAAACAGCTGGCTTGTACTGCAGAACAATGCCAGCAGCTCAGGTTCAATTCCCGTACCAGCCTCCCCGAACAGGCACCGGAATGTGGCAACTAGGGGCTTTTCACAGTAACTTCATTGAAGCCTACTTGAGACAATAAGTGATTATTATAAGGAGAGATTAATTAGGTTGGGATTGTTCTCACTGGAGTTCAGAAGAATAAGGGGGGATCTCATAGAGACTTATAAAATTTCAACGGGACTAGACAGGGTAGATGCAGCGAAGATGTTACCAATGATGGGTATGTCCAGAACCAGGGGTCACAGTCTGAGGATTCAGGGTAAACCATTTTGGACAGAGATGAGGAGACATTTCTTCACCCAAAGAGTGGTGAGCCTCTGGAATTCATTACCACAGGAAGTAGTTGATGCTAAAACATTGAATATATTCAAGAGGCGGCTAGATGTAGCACTTGGGGTGAATGGGATCAAAGGCTATGGAGAGAAAGCAGGATTAGGCTATTGAGTCGGATGATCAGCCATGATCGTGATGAATGGCGGAGCAGGCTCGAAGGACCAAAAGGCCTCCTCCTGCTCCTATCTTCTATGTATCTATGTATGTATGTATGTAGAAATGCCCTCAGTTCCTTCTTCCCAATCGTTAATGTATATTGCCAATAGTTGTGGTCCCAATACACCCCTGCCATCCTGAAAAGGACCCCTTTATCGCCACTGTCTGACTTCTACCAGTCAGCCAATCCTCTATCCATGCCAGTACCTTGCCCCTAACACCATGGGCTCTTGTCTTAATTAGCAGCGTCCTATACGGCACCTTGTCAAAGGCCTTCTGGAAATCCAAACAGATCATGCCAGCTGGTTCTCCTTTGTCTAACTTCATTGTTACCGCCTCAAAGAATTTTAACAGATTTGTCAGGCATGACCTCTCCTTGAGGAATCCTTACTGATTCAGTCCTATGCACTTCTAAGTACTCTGCAATCTCATCCTTAACAATAGAATCTAAAATCTTACCAAGAACAGAAGTCAGGCTAACAGGCCTATAATTTCCTGCATTCTGCCTCCCTCCCTTCTTAAACAGGTGTGTTACATGAGCCATTTGTCTGGAGGGAACAATCCTAACTGGATTAAGTGCAGTAGCATCTGTATTGGTGGAACTGTTTCCATGACAGGAAATGTCAATGGATCTGTGAGTAAGGCAGAAGAATAATATCCCAACATCAGGTCAGCCACTGTCTCTTGTACCGTGAAGCCCTTGTTGCCAAAACAATAACATCTGAGTTAATTGCACTGTTGTACCAAACAGTGAAAGCAGTGAATTATGTGAAGTCACATCCTCCAAAATCATGTTTGTTTACTATTCTGGGTGAAGAGATGGGAGCTGAGTAGCAGGGTTTACTCGTGCATACAGAAGTGTGATGGCTGTCTCGGGGAAATGTCCTCTCGTCCTTATGAGCTTCGTGACGGACTGAAAGTGTTTTCAGCTCTACGTAAATTGGCATACAAAGATTTAATATGTGAGGGTTCTTGATGCGCTAAGCTTGCATATCTTCCAGATATATTCAGCCACCTGAATGTGCTGAATGATAAAATGCAGGGATTAAACAAGAACATTCTGGCTGCCACTGATAAATTTACGGTTTCAGATCAAAACTGGTCCTTTGGCAGGAAAATGTGGCAAGTGAGATGTTCAAGCCAGCATCAGCAAATTCTGCCTCAAAAACGTACTCAACCTCCTCCCCACACATCTTAAAACACTACAAGAGAAGTTTGAATGCTACTTCCTCTCCATGAGTATGGAAGACTTTGAGTGAATTCTCCGCTGGCGGGATTCTCCATTCCGTCCATGTGGGGTGGCAATAATAGGAATTCCCATTGGCCAGCTCCGGGGGCAGAGAATCCCGCTCCGGCGATGACACGCTGCTGAGGAGCATGCGGCTGGGGAGGCAGAGAATTCATTCCTTTGGCTGGAATTCTCCAGCCATTGGGATACTCTTTTCCCACCAGCTGCAACAACCCCCCCTCCCACCCCGCCCGTGGGTTCCCCGGCAGTGTGAAGTGGCTTCAGTGGCAAGTCCCACTGACAGCGGCGGGAGGAGAGAATCCCGTCGCCAGTGAATGGTGCGCCTCCGGGAAACACGCGTCTGTGGGAGCGGAGGATCCCATTATTTGACTGGGTACGTGATCCATTTAGTTCACTTTCTCCTGAATCATCAAAGAAATTGTCATTAAAAGAACAAGTGGAATTCGCAGAGCTTAGGACGGATCGTCCACTGAAAGTTTGCAGAGGTGCCTCTGGACACATTTTGGTTGCTCGTGGGACAAGAATATCGATCTATTTCAGATTGTGCGAATGCAGTGTTCTTATCATTTCCCACAAACTACCTGTGCGGGTTGGCATTGTCAACAGTGCCTTACGTAAAACAAAAGGAGCGAGCGCCTGCGAGTTGCCCTGTGACTAGTTCCTCCCCAGATCAAGAGACTCTGCTTCCAGAGAGAAGCCCAGGTGTCACATTAATGTTGTAGATAAGATGCTGCTCACAGTATTCTCTTAATTTATGAACGTTCACATTGAAAAACGCAGACATTAAAAACTGAAGACAATTGAAATCCTTAAATGTGACACACTTTTAGATTATGTACATTTTCAATAAAAAATATTAGGTGTGATTCAGCAGCCTCGTCATGCCTGATTTGGTGGGCAATCCCCGGGAGCAGGCCCAGGGGGCCTTAGCAGGTAGGGAGGGGGTGATGGGGGATTCCTGGGGGTCAAAAACGGGGGAGGGAGACTGAAATGGGGGCAGGGAGGGGAGATCGGGGCAGCTAGATCATAGAAAGTTTTTCTCCTATGTTGACGCTCCATGAGGTCGCCATTCACATTGGTTTTGACCTTTGGCAATGGGGATTGTGGTCCTCGTACACCTGGAGAACATTCACTGAGCTGATGAGGGCAGACCTGTCTAGGCACATTTCCTCAGGCTGAGGAGATATCTGTGTGGTCTCAGCGAAAGATCGGGGCAGCCAGACCAAATGGCTTCCCGATCTGCGAGGAGCCTTTCTTGCTGGAAATCTCTCCAAGTGCCACCTCGGTAGAAGCCCTCCGAAGCCAACAAAATTGCAAAGTACCATTGAAAAGCAAGATGTCTCTTGGCGCCTACAGCTAAACGCACCCAGCACCAGTCATAGAAATGTTTCCGATGAATGGCGCCCATTGTATTTGGCTTGCAACTGGTGATAAGACTTGCATTGTAAATTTCTTAAATTAATAAAAATGTAATTAGATTGTGGCTTGACGTATTTTTAGGAGGTTTTAGAGATAAAAGGCTTTTGCTTAAGGCCAGCTCAAAAGCAGCAACTGACTCCAACAAGTTGGACACACAATTAAGCCACTTGAGGGTCAAATTAAGGACCATTTTCCGATAGAGAGGAAATCCTTGCCCCCTTTGTGAGCAGCTCTCAAAAGAAATCAACACAGCGTTGGACCATCAATGCCTCCTTTTATTCTCTCTGCCATTCTTTCCCTTCCCCCAGAGCTGCCAGGATCAACAGCTGTGGACACCAGGCCATATTGTGGAGGTGGTACCCATGTGCTGGAAACTTTGGACACATTTAACTTTAAGAATTTTAGAAGTCTTCCACCTTGAGAAATCCACGCAATCCCCACTCACATTGGCAGCGCCTACCTCTCTAGGTGGAGCTACCAGCGTTGGTTGTTCCGATTGATTCCCCCCCCACCGAATATGTGCAGTCCACCCACAGTCCTTATTTAATGACAGGGATCCCTGGGCCAACCTGTTAATTTGCCGCCTGAATGTATATTGTGCAGGTGAGCAAGGCTTGGACACCATTGGGGTCATCACCTGGAGATTGTCCTTATGTTGGGGTCCTGACATCCACTGGAAAATTGAGCCCAATGTTTCAGATCAGTAATCTGTCATAGAATTCTAACAAATGTTAAGCAAGTACAAAAACAGGGAGAACAAGGACTGGGGGAAAAGCAAAAGTGTGTGATAATGTGAAGGCAGGAGAAGTGAAATAACAAAAACATAAAGGTGGATGGAAAAAGCGAATGATAGTGCGGTCAGTAAAGAAACAAAAAAATAGAGCGAGGGAAAATGTAAGTGGTAATAGTAGAATTATTACCAACAACTGCTGTCCAAAGGTAGGGGTCGAGGTTATGATCTGAAATTGTTGAACTCAATTTTGAGTCTGGAAGGCTGTAAATTGCCTAATCAAAAGGTGAGGTACAGTTCCTTGAGCTTACATTGAACTTCACTGGAGCTGTGTAGGAGGCCACGGACAGAGGAGTCAGAGCGAGAGTGGGAGGGAGAATTAAAATGTGTTGCTGATTCCCAATATCTCAGCCTCATTGCTGAGGTACACCTCAGCTCTCATGAGCTTTGTGTCAGTTGACCTCCCGTGTTGCACGTTAGCAGGGTCTGAGGGCCCACCTTGCATGCTGCATGAAATCGTGGTCAGTCATTCCTGCAGAAGTTGATCTTATTCTCTGAATTCAAATTCCTTGACAGAAAACGACTGTAGATTTCAGCTGAAGTACAGCTCACCTATCCAAACTAAGCCAAAGGAACCAACTACAATCTCAACAGCAATTCACAATTCACATGAAACTATAGAACGTACCATGTCTAGATGTACTGGGTTGCAATGACTGGCGACCAAGGACATAGAACAATAAAGGTATATTGTTAATTCTGAGCATCTCTCACAGGCTGTGTCTGCCCGCACTCCGGGGAAAACTCCCGCACTACCGACACGTGACCCCTTTTGTACGCGCACCATGCGAGCATCCATGTGACCACCCGGTCTACCGTTTCCACGATAATGTTGGGACAATCGTTAATGCTAAGGTGAAACAGTCTCAGAGAACAGACATTGAATGTAAACTATTTACAAGATGCAAAGTTAAACAGGCTAACACCAAGTAACTATTTACATTGTGCAAAACCACTGATTGGACTGCTGCAGGTGGTGCATAGCCCATCACGCCTCCTTTCCCGCCTTTTAAAAAACAAAGTTCATTTGTATTTGGTTTGCTCATGCGCATTGATTATGTGTTTGTGCCAGTTGGCTGTGCTGGAGATACCCTTGGACTGTTATCCCCAGTATGGATGGCATCAGGTGTCCTTGCAGTGTACCAGTGGCTGCAGGCTTGCTGCATTAACCTCTGTAGGAGCCTTTATTTCCATTGGCATAAGGGGCCTGGATTGCAGACTGGAAGCCTAGGGTAATGTGGTGGTTGATTGCGCTGCTTCGGAAAACCTGTCGTACGTGACACCAGTTTTGTACATAATCGGCACCATCGGAGGCTACCACACATGTGTTTGGCTCCCTCTCACTGAACCTTGTTTCCAACTGCTCTGGTATGATATTTGCGTCCTCCTTTGTGAAGCCAGATAATCCTTTAATATCATCTTAAAATGTGTACACAACCACCTGCTCAGCTAAGTGCTCTTACTACTTTTGAAACTTAACCAAACATGAGCAATGAGCTCAGCTGTCAAAACTATCCATTATAGCTCTTGACAATGAAACCTACTGAAACTGAAAGAACAGATGGCTAGATTGTTTACTCAACTCACCAAATGATCTGTCATTCAAAGAATTCCAGCACTGTTTATTTTTATTTTTGAATTTAGAGCAGCAGGCTTTTAGTTTTTCATTGTTAAAACACATCCAAAGCACTTCAGGTCATGACACATGTCATGTGAGAGTACCTTTAAGAAATGGGTGTTTATAAATGCATGTGTATATAAATATCTGTAGTGAGAATACCTTTAAGAAATGGTTGTTTACTACTGCAGTGATGTCAGAGAGTGGGTGGAACTGGGCTGTCTGTCGGCTTTTTACTTTCGTTTTAGGCTGTTTGCTGCAGGGTGTGTTTTAGTTTCGTTTTCAGTGTTGGAGCTGAAGCCAGACAGAGCAGGTGGACTGGTGATCTCTCTGCCATGAAAAGACTATCTCTTGATCATTTGGTGAATTCAGAATTATAAATGTTTTCAGTAGTGACTTTAACCTGATGTACTTCTGTGAAAGGTTTTGTTTTCAAGTCGTATGGATCTTAAAAGGAAAGCTTAAAGGATTACTTAGTGTTGTAGTCTTTGGGGGTTGTACTTGAATTGATGGTTGCAAAGATGTTCACTGTATATTTTAAAAAGGTTAACTTGAGTTCATAGAATAAGCATTGTTTTGCTTTAAAAAATACTTTTCCATTTCTGCTGTACCACACCTGTAGAGTGGGCCGTGTGCTTCCCATACCACAATCTGTTAAAAATTGTGGGTCAGGTGGACTCCATGATACATTTTGGGGTTCTCTAAACCCTGGTCCATAACACACAATAATTCCAAAACACTCTTTGCTACAGTTTTGAATGCATAGTAGCACTTTTTACCAATGGGAGAAATAATGTAATGCATTTCAATATTTACACAATGCAGTTCAATGTAATGGTTTACCTTTTCCGGACAAAGCACAATGTTCAAACACTGCAGTAAAAACACTTTTATTTTATAAGCCAGCCTCAAATAATAATATTTGAAGTTGTGAAAACATTTAACCCATGTCTTTCAGAATGTTCCCGACTCCTCAACAGGCTTCTCGCTAGCTTCTCAAACTCTCTTAGCTGGCAGGTTTTCCAAATGCTTCCAAAATCTACCTGATCCGACAAAAATGGGGTGAGGACATAAAATACAAGTTTCCTTTTGGCCTGTCAGTGATGGTACTGATTGCACAGGCTGTGCATGCAGTGTCACAATGCAAACGTCATCCAAACTCTTCCTGTCTATGGGAAGTTTGTGGCGCTCTTATTAAGGAGGGCATTCAAATTTCTGACCCTGCAGCCTCAGTTTTGCTGATTCCCACACCCATTCCTGTCTTTCTTTGGGCATGAAAATCCAGCCTAATAGGTCACCCCACCCAGAAATGATGCATCCTAGGTTGCTGATGGAAACAAAGGTGTCGATAGCAGAAATTCTGACCACAGTCTTTCAATTCTTGGAAGACTAGAGTATCGCAAATGGTACACTGCTGTTCAGCTCGGGGAGAAGGATTAATCTGGTGAATATAGGATCGGCTGTCTGACATGGCGCGATTCTCCAACCCCCCACCGGGTCGGAGAATCGCAGGGGGCCGGCGTGAATCCCGCCCCCGCCGTGTCGCAAATTTTCCGCCACCGGAGATTCGGCGGGGGCGGGAATCGCGCCTCGCCGGTCGGCGGGAATCCCCCGGCGAATCTCCGGTCCGCGATGGGCCGAAGTCCCGCCGCTGTCAACCCACGCCAGCCGGTGTGGATTGAACCACCTTTGGGGCTGCGGGACACGGCGGTGTGGGCGGGCTCCGGGGTCCTGGGGGGGTCGCGGGGCGATCTGGCCCTGGGGGGTGCCCCCACGGTGGCCTGGCCCGCGATCGGGGCCCACCGATCCGCGTGCGGGCCTGTGCCGTGGGGGCACTCTTTTACTTCCGCCTTCGCCATGGTCTTCACTATGGCGGAGGCGGAACAGACCCCCTCCCCTGCGCATGCGCGGGGATGCCGTGAGCGGCCGCTGACGCTCCCGCGCTTGCACGCCCGGCAAAGTCATTTCCGCGCCAGCTAGCGGGGCACCAAAGGCCTTTCCCACCAGCTGGCGGGGCGGAAATCACTCCGGCGTGGGCCTAGCCCCTCAAGGTGAGGGCTCGGCCCCTCAAGATGCGGAGACGTCCGCACCTTTGGGGCGGCGCGATGCCGGACTGATTCGTGCCGTTTTTGGCGCCGGTCGGCGGACATCGCGCTGATTACGGAGAATCCCGCCCAAGTTGTGGGAAAAGTATTAGAGACCATTGTCATTAACAACACCAAACTTGGAGAAGCATTGTTTAATAAGAGGATACTAGCACTGATCTGTTAAAGGCATAACAATTCTGACTAACCTGAAAGTGCTTTTTAATCAACTAACTGCCAGGGTTCCTAAGTTAGTGCATTTTTACACATTCAAAAGGCACTTATATAAAATCACAAAACACAGTTATTCAGAAATAGGGAGCACATAGGATTAAAGGGAGGTGATAACTTGGTTACGTAATTAGCTAAAGGATAGGAGGTGGAGATAGGGGAGTAGAGCTTTTCCTAATGGAAAAGGAAAATGTAGTCGTGGTTCCCAAGGATTTATGTTTGGACAATTGTTTTTTTGTTCAAGAATACATGAATTGAACTTCAGGAAAGGAGTACAATTTGAATCTTGTGAATTATATAATACTTTGCTGCCTAGTAAATAATGAAGAAAATGAAGCAGACTTTGGGAGTACATAGATAGGCCGGTGAAATCGACAGGCACATGGCAGATGAAACTTATTGCAATTCAGTAATTATTGCAGAAGGTAATATATTTTGGAGGAAAATGGGGAGGCAGTATAATCAAACTAGTGCTATTTTGAAGGGAGTTCAAGAGCAGTGACCTGGGACACACATTCATGAACCTGTGAAGGTGGCAGTGACTTTGATAAGGTAATTAAAAAGTATTTGGGATATTTGGCTTTGTAAATAAGAGAAGTGCATACAAAAGCAAGGAAGTTATGTTATACATTTACATTACAAAGCACAGGTTGACCTCAGCTGGAGTGTTGTGTACAATTTTGGGCATCACAAAGATATCAAGGCCGAGGGCTTGGTGCAGAGTAGGTTTCTCAAACCAGTTTTGAGGGACTGCAGGTATCTGGAGCATTGAGAGAAGTTGGAATTGTTCTCTGAGAGCAAAGAAAGCGAAGGGAAAATTCAATGGAGGTCATCAAAATTCTAGGTGAAACACCTTCAATGCAGAAAATAAAATGTCCCAAAGTGCTTTTATGATAAAATATAATCATGATAATCATCAAGAATAATGTTGAGCTTATAACCATTGACTTCACCTTGATAATACAAATGAATGAAATAACAACAGACAACAGAATATTGAAGTAATAATATGAAAGTTATTTGTTCAACATTGATAGATACGTTCTGTATGTTCTCCGCTGCTGCGTTTGGGAATTTTGATCGGGTGGAGAATGGAATGTCGGCTGATAAACGGGATCGGTGCCGGGCGACAGGCCCAACCCAGTGTCCGTAGTGTTCTACTCACCCCATGCTGGTGGGAACATGCAAAGTGCTTATTTGCATGCACCAGCATACAATTAATGGGCTGGAAACCCAATTCTCCCCCTCCATGTTGCTCCAGCCACCACAGCGGAAAACCCACCGGGCGGACTTTGGTGTAAGCATGGTCAAGTGCAACCCTGGCGCAGTGGATCCCGAGGGAGATTCAGGGGGTCATCCCCTTACAAATGTGTTCCTCTGTCACTGCCAGGCATCAGAGGCAGTGTCCCAAAAGGTCCTTGGGGATGGATGGGTGAGGGATGTGGTTGAGGGTTGACCTTGCGGCCCTCCCTCAAGATGGGGGGTCCCGTGTCTGGACTGTCCCTTCCAGCCCTGGGCAACCTAAGGATCACCCTTTGGCATGATGATCTCAGGCAGCCGTCTATTCAACAGAATCATCCTGGTCAGACTTGTCAAACTCTGAAGTGGCCTCCTCATCCCGGACTGCTCTACCTGATAGCTGATGAACACTCCAAGCAGTTCAGTGGTGAATCAAACCAGGAATACTTTCCCTTTCCTAACATCTGTTCCGTCAGCCTTTTGCTTTTGAAACTGTATCTTTTTGAAGTGTCAGAACCTTCCTGGAAATCTCTCAACACTTGGAAAGGCTTCAAATCCCCTGAGATCCTTTGAAATGCAAAACATCCATTCAAATTCCCAGATCAGTACCTTTCACTAGCCTGTGATTGATAGCTTAATGGTTTGGACACAGCTTCTAGAAGGTTTGTTTATTTATAGAATCCCTACAGTGAAGAAGGAGGCCATTCAGCCCATCAAATCTGCACAGACCCTGTGAAAGAGCACCCCACCTTGGCCCAAACACCACAGTATCCCCATAACCCCACCTCGGGCCAATTTAGCTTAGCCAATTCACCTGACCTGCACATTTTTGGATTATGGGATGAAACCAGAGCACCCGGAGGAAACCCAATCAGACACGGGAGAAAGTGAAAACTCCACACAGACAGACACCCAAAGCTGGAACTGAACCCAAGTACCTGGCAATGTGAGGCAGCAGTACTAACCACTATGCCGCTGTCCCTTCACGCTTGAATGCATCTCAAGTACCTACCATTCATCCTAACAACAATATTTATGAACAATCTTCTTATGATTGACAGATCCTGACCACTTCAAAGCAGCTAAGTGGTTTCACTTCCTCCTCTGTAACTACAGCTCCTGAGGACTTCAACAATGTGATGTGCTTTCAGTGGTTACAAAAGAGGAAGTGAAACCAATTAGCTATTTTGAAGTTCCACTGGGTTGGGGTGAGGGGTAGGGGGGTATGGTAGGGGGGATAGGGTGCCTGCCACTGGGCTTTGGGATTGAGGCACCCATTTCGAATGGCAGCATGAGCCATAGAGTGATGGGAACCTGATGCACTTGCCACTCTGCATATATATATTTGCATGCCAAAAGGCTGTGATTCGCGCCTTGGCGCTGCTCCGAGCACCAGGGGGGACCAATCCTGATTCGCCTCTGGCAGGAACACGTGGGCCAGGATTCTCTGATCCCGCGGCCAAGTTCTGACGCCGGATTCAAAAGCAGCCTCCAGGACCAGGTATTCACCCCATCCTAGGGGGCTAGTATGGCACCGGAGTGGTGTCCGCTGCTCCGGCGCTCGAAATCTGGCTCGCCACGGCCTCCACGCATGCGCGCCAAGGTCAGCGCGAGTCCGTGCATGCGCGTGGGCTCCCATCTCCGCGCCGGCCCACGGACAATATGGCGGAGCCCTACAGGGGCCCGGCGTGAAGGGACGTAGGCCCCTACGGAATTAGCCCACCCGCCGATCGGTAAGCCCCGATTGCGGACCAGGCCACCGTGAAAGCCCCGCCTGGAGTCGGATCCCCTTGCCCCCCACCCCACCCCCCCCACCAGGATGGCCCCCGGAGCCAGAACTCCGATGTCCCGTCGGGTGGGACCATATGTAACCCACGCCGGCGGGACTCGGCCGAACACGGCAGGCACTCAACCCGTTGAGGCGCGGAGAATCACTGGGTGGGGCCCGTTTTCAGCGGTGGCGGCCCCGCGGATGCTGGAGAATCAGCGGCCTGGCGTCAGAGTAGCATGGCGCAATTTCCGCGCCCCCCCCCTCCCCGCTGATTCTCCGACCTGTCGCGGGATCAGAGAATCCCGGATGTTGACTCCGGAATGAAGAATCCCGGTTTATGTGTAAGGGAAATGAAAAATGAGTCAATTGTGGAGATTTATAATGGCAGTTTGGAGAAAGATTTTTTGTTTGCAAAGAATGATAGATGTTACACAATCCGACTCCTGATGCATATCTTCTTAAAATCGATCTGGTAGAGTATAATGTACTCCAGAGTGTTACGAAAACTAATAAATCGTAAATTAAATCATAAAATCTTCAAAATGTCTGAATAAATCTCCTATCATAAAATCATTTATGTAAAGGGCACAAAGGTACCTCGATCATCCTCTCATCAAAATCAATATCCAGTTTGCTTTCTAATTTTATCACCATATTCTTATAATATAATTGCAAACTAAATATTTCAAAATTAACATTGCTGCGTGTGGTTTGGTTACTCCTGGCTATTTTTAGGAACTAAAACACAAAGCAAAAGTTTTGTCTAAAATGCTTTCAATTCAAGTCCAGTTGAGAATTGTTTCATGTTCACATTTGCCCAATAAAAGGCAATTAACCAACACATATTACTTTGCAGCAACACTGAACTGCTTCATGAACATCCGCACGTAAATCATGGCTCTATGGATAATTATGGCATATCACTGATGCAAGAATCTAATATTAACATTCAACGTGTGTTTTCCTGAGGATGAGTGCAAAACCAAGGAGGCAGCTAAAGCTTTGCTCATTTAGGAAGAATTAAAATTACCCAAACAGCTTATTTCAAGAGGATCTGTTGACGCATTGGATTCGGCACGGATCTTTTTTCTCTGGGTTTAAATCCCACCCAGACTGCAAGGATGAAAATGTCTTCTGCCTTGTGGCTTAAGGGCCCAATGTGACATCAGGTCAGGCTACCTCAATCTAGGCACAAAGCTATTTCCAATTCTGTGCTAATTGGCAACCTCGCTAAGGATGGCTGGTGTGAGAAATGGAAAAATGGTGCAGCAGGGAGTGCTCTTCCAAAGCTTCGGCATGTTGCGACTGACGAGAGGATATTTGGGAGATGAAGAGAATTTCATTCCTCAGTATTAACATCACTCCCCCGTGCACACAAAATTAATACAGAAAGCGCTGCCATTAGAAATAGATTTCAGCAGAATACTAGTGACAAAGACATAGGGTGCAATTCCCCTCAAAGAATTTCTATGTCCAGTTTCGAGCGCGTTTGGCAGGGTGATGTGCCATCAGTGAACACAAGACGAGTAGTGAACGTAACCGAGGCTTTAATAAGCTAAACAGAAAGCCTCCTGGTCTCTGATCCCGAACTGGGGCAGGGGTGGAGATCAGCCACCTTTATACCAAGCCCGAGAGGAGGCAGAGCCATCAGGTAGTGGTTTACCACATTACATGTAATACAGTAGCAGCTTACCACAATACATATAATATACTACAGTGGTTTACCACACAAGGCCGTTGAGAAACACATTGCTATTCAACTACACTCTACCGGTTTGCTTTTGCCTTGGGGAGATTCTCTCCACCAAGGCCGCACTTGGAGCGATTGCTCCTCACAGATCGAGGCACCATTTTGGAAGGATTGGATGGGATTTGTTTGTTGTCACGTGTACCGAGGTACAGTGAAAGGTACTTTTCTACGAGCAGCTCAAACAATCATTAAGTATATGAAAATAAAAGAAAATAAAAAGAAAATACATAATTGGGCAATACAAGTTACACAATATAAATACATAGACACCAGCATCGGGTGAAGCATACAGGAGTGTAGTATTAATCAGGTCAGTCCATATAGGGTCATTTTGGAGTCTGGTAACAGCGGGGAAGAAGCTGTTTTGAATCTGGTCATGCGTGTACTCAGACTTATGTATCTCTTGCCCGATGGAAGACGATGGAAGAGTGAGTAAGCTGGGTGGGAGGGGTCTTTGATTATGCTGCCCGCTTTTCCCAGGCAGCAGGAGGTGTAGATGGAGTCAATGGATGGGATGCAGGTTTGTGTGATGGACTGGGCGGCGTTCACGACTCTCTGAAGTTTCTTGCGGTCTTGGGCCGAGCAGTTGCCATACCTGGCTGTGATGCAGCCAGATAGGATGCTTTCCATGGTGCATCTGTAAAAGTTGGTAAAAGCCAGTGTGGACATGCCGAATTTCCTTAGTTTCCTGAGGAAGTATAGGCGCTGTTGTGCTTTCTTGATGGTAGCGTCGACGTGGGTGGACGAGGACAGAATTTTGGTGACGTGCACCCCTAGGAATTTGAAGCTGTTAACCATCTCCACCTCGGCCCCGTTGATGCAGACAGGGGTGTGCACAGTACTTTGCTTCCTGAAGTCCTGATGATTGCCCCGATGTCACTCCCAATTCCGAACACTATCCGAGGAATTATAACCAGAGACGAAAGGGTAGGTTGGGGTTGGTTGTGTCATAAAGTCAGAGAAAAAGGAAGCACAATTGCAACCCATCTTCAATGTGTGACTTCTGGATTTGACTCAGGTGTATTTGTCTGCTTGCAAACAACCTATTCGGTGGAGTTGCCGGCTTCATTGGCACAAATGATCCAAGTGGGACACCAATGAAACTGATAATCAATCACGACTCACCATAACAACAATGTGCTATGGTAGGACAAGCAAGTGCACAGGAGAAAGGAGATCAACAGAAGTGGCAAGGCCACAGGAGGCACTACACATATTGGTGTACAGATCGGCACTCAACCTCTTTAATCTCTCATGAGAATAGTGCTTCAGCAGGCTGCCGCACTACAGGGCGGGTGCCCTGGGTTGGCAGTAACACCGGGTCTGGTCCATGGGATGACAGATGATGACAACCTGCTCTGTGATGAGCTCTGGTGCTCCGCATCGTATGGCAATGTCTGACTCCTGTTCATGGTAGCGATTTCCACCATCCACCTGAGTGATCCCTGTGTGCGAGCTGGTCATTTCATCACACAGTCCCATCGGATCCCCGGGGTGACGGTGGTGGGGACAGTCAGGGAGGAGGGTGAGGAGCCCAGCCCACCCACAACGTTCACTCATTCCACCCCCGCTACCCGCACCCCCTCTCTGGCAAGCCCAGCCCAGCCCACCCCTCACACCCATCTGACAGAGCACCGAGGCAGGTTGTAACATTGTGAACAGGTCTTTAATGTGAACAAATATTTACATATATGTGCACTAGCCCCGATAACTAAACTGTGCCCTGCACCTGTGCCGACTTAACTGGTGCCTAACTTTCTGGTCTTACGGGGCTTAACGCTACCTCTAGGTGGATCCCCAGACAGTACATCAGGAGTGGAGGCGGCCTGCTGCGATTCCTGCCCTGTAATGGACCCGGCTACTGCTCAGGTGTTCCAGAGGGTGTGGTGCCGCCCTGTTCGATGCACTGCCCACCAGATCCACCATGGACAGGAGGGCGTGGTAAGTCCGCGGTGCTGCAGTGTTCTGGCACCTCCCCTGTGGGAGTCACCGGCATGGGCACCATCACCTCCTCCTCCCTTGTGGTGCCCGGTGGCCCCCGGGCAACTCCGTGGAACAGGGGTGCAAGTGGAGCTGTTCCCTGAGGCTACTCTTCCACATGGTGCTGCCAGTCCTGCAAGCCCGCTCTGGTCTTGACTAGGGTCTGCACGCTCGTGGCCATGGAGCACAGGGAGTGGACCATCGCCATCTGGGGCGCCATATCACCCGTTGACTGTACCACCACCTTCGGGGCCTGTGTCACATCAGCGTGTGACTGGGCCACCTCCCTCTGGGACTCGGACAACTCCCTCCTGGACTGGGCCACCTCCCCCTGGGACTGGGCCACCTCCCTCTGTATCAGTGCCACGTCGGCCACTGCCTGGGCAATGCTGCCGGTGTTCCCAGACATAGCCTTCTGTGACTGGGCCAAGCTCAGGAGCACCGCTTCAATTTCCAGATGGCTCTGGCACATGGCTGCCTGTGACGCAGCAGCCCTGTCCTGGGCCTCGGCCAGTGCCTACACAGAATGCCCCAGGCCTTGGACATGCTGATCCACAGCCAAAACCACCGCCCCCAATGCCTCCACCATGGACACCACCCTTACAGTGTTGGCCTGGGTGGTACATGGTCGGCACCACCTCCTGCTCCTACACACGTTTGGACTCCTCCACCTGCGCCTGCAGGTACTGGATGCCAACAACCCATCATGTAGTCCCTGGCTCTGTGACTGCATCTTTATGATCGAAGGGACTGTCCATTCCATAAGCCCGCAACCCGTCTGGACAGCAGACTGTGGTCGGCCTGCCCTCTGACCATCTGCCCCCTCGGGAGTTCCTGCCTCCTCCTGCTGTACTGGGTCAACTGTGATGGGGGGGGGAGACCGCAACTGTGGTACTGGCTGGGGCGAAGGACACCAGATGGACCCTCCCCATCACCAGGAAGTCCTGTAAATCACAAGATAATATTCCTGATTAGATCGTGGGCCGGGGGGGAGTGGGGGTGGTGGGGGTGAGGGTGGGTGTGAGGGTGGTGTGGGTGGAGGGTAGGGGTGAGGGTGAGGCTGGTGTGGGGGTGAGGGTGTGGTGAGGGTTTGTATGAGTGGTGTGGGGGTGGGGTTTGGAGGTGATGGTTGACACATGTGTGACGGGGAACCGCAATTCAGCGGGGTCTCACTTCCTTGCCCGTGGCCGATCTCCAACCCGGCGACCTCCCTTTCCTCTGGGTCTCTGACCACGTGCAGGGCCCTCTGCTCAGCCATCAGGTCCGGTGGTCCCGCTCCGGTTTTCATCCGCTCCCAGTGGTTATGGGCCGCCTCCTTCTGGGGAGCGGAGGAGGGAAACTGTGTTAGACACTCTGACGCATGCTGCCCGGGGATGGGTGGCTGGTGGCTTCAGTGGCCAGGGCACCGGCCATGGTGACTGATATGGGTCCCGGCATGTGATGCAGGGTGGGGGTCCGCCGCCCTCTGAGTGAGGGGCGGGGGGGGGGGGGGGGCGGTGGCGGTGTCCACCTATATTAATAGCTGATCAGAACTGATTTTATATTAAATCATGTATTTAACCCTATTTTAAAAACTGATGACTGATGAAATCATTTATCTCTTGTAAACCGTTACTTGTCGCAATAATGTTTTTCAACAAGTATTACAGACATTATCTTTGTAAGAGTCCAGATGCAGTGAGCTCCTTAAGTCTAGTGGCCTTGTCTGGGATTGAGCTCTGCCAACTAAGGGAGGCTATTGCTTGTGTAGTGGCCAGCTACCAGAGGGATCAACCTAGTATCTTTAGAAACCAGCCCCCTGCTAGACCTCCCCAGAAACCAAGGCCTTGCCAACCAAGAGAGACTGTTCTTTGTCTTGAAATAACTGGGAAGTCAATCTATTTTTCAGAAGCAGGTGCTCTGCAAAAGACTCCCTAGAACTCCCTAAGTAAGAAAAGGATATAAATATTTAAGCACAGGCTACGAAAGTTAGAGTTTCGCTTGGAGAGCTGTTTAAGAGATTGCTGGGTGTTTATTTGACCAAGCGGCTATCTCGACTCATAGAGTTCTGCTCATTGATTGACTATCGAATTCCGAGGCTATTAGTCGATGTAAGCATGAGATGTTTATAGCTTAAGCAAATATGTAGTTAAGAAGCTCATAGGCTAACTCATCATATATCCTGTATTTGTCAAACTGTATCATTTACCAAAAATACTTGTATTACCCTTCTTCTTTAAATAAATTGCGTATATATTTTACCATACAGGTCCGTGTCTATTTTAATAAATAAGAGTGACATTTAACTAAGGCTCATCATATTCTCACCCTTTGAGGCTATCGGAAGGGTCACTTACCCATGCCCAGTTCTCAAGAATTAGAAATATTTAGACCATAAGACCATAAGACATAGGAGCGGAAGTAAGGCCATTCGGCCCATCGAGCAAATCAAGAATTTATCAACTTCTGTCTTAAAGACACTCAACGTCCCGGCCTCCACCGCCCTCTGTGGCAATGAATTCCACAGACCCACCACTCTCTGGCTGAAGAAATTTCTCCTCATCTCTGTTCTAAAGTGACTCCCTTTTATTCTAAGGCTGTGCCCCCGGGTCCTAGTCTCCCCTGCTACTGGAAACAACTTCCCTACGTTCGCTCTATCTAAGCCATTCATTATCTTGTAAGTTTCTATTAGATCTCCCCTCAACCTCCTGAACTCCAATGAATATAATCCCAGGATCCTCAGACGCTCATCGTATGTTAGGCCTACCATTCCTGGGATCATCCGTGTGAATCTCCGCTGGACCCGCTAGTTGAAGTTAAGGAAAAGATAGCCATCTAAGTCATAGTCTATCCTGTACACTGAAGGTAGTGAAAGCAAGGCACATTGTGAATACTATTATTAGAACTCCCAAATAGCGAGCCTGACTTTAGATATTCACAAGACCTTGTCTGGTAGCTTACAACCTTGACTAATCGGGAAGATCTTAGATAGAATACTCCTCCACTGTCACTGGGGTTGGGTTACAGGTGTATGGGAAAGGTGTATGGCTAAGGGCACAGTGCTGCCTACTCACCCTGGGTGGCTCTGCGGAGATCGTGCAGTTTTTTACGGCATTGCCGGCCATCCGGACGGTGTTGCTTGTGGCGCTGACCTCCTCTGCCACCTGCACCCTGGCACGATGAACAGCGGAAGCTGGCAACCTCCTCCTTGGGCCAGGGTACAGGGTAGCTCACCTCTCCTCCAGGGGGGTCTCCAGCTCGGCGTCTGTGAAATGGATGACACTCTTCTCGCTGCCATCTTGTTGGCTGGGATGGTGTGTGTGGGGAGTGAAGTGTGCATCAGCTGCAACTTGTCAGCCTCCTGAGTGTCAATTGTAAATCCGGTAGCCAGAATGCCTGACATTCACTAACTAAAGTAATCTTCAATGGCTTGAGCCTGGGGTATGTTCCCATGGTGGTCAAAGGAAGCGCTCCAAGTGCACTCTGAGCATTTCACTTAGGAGCTTTGATATAGAATTCAAGTTGTTGGAGAAGCTCTCCCTGGAGAATGCTGCACCGGGCCTAACCAAAACAAAATGGTGCAGCCTCCTTCAAAAGTTGGTGCACATCAGAGGCAGACTGAAGAAATCCTGAGATAGCAACTCACCCTAAACTCAATTGTCCACGGTGTCCTGTTCTATTTGGAGCAGAACCTTCCAGGCTCTGATCAGCTTTAGTAGTCACCCATGTGCCCACCGGAGCCCTATTAAAAACCTCAGATGATGAGATATAGTCATCTTTGCTGCAAAGGACGAACAAGTCAGCAAGAAAATAATTTCCTCATTTAAGTATTACACAATGTAAATTGCAGTCAATGTTAAAATATAGAACTGGGAAAATAGAATTAGATACTATAATGCTCAAATAAATACAGTTTGCATCAATCATTTGACTGGATACCATATTTCATCAGTAAAAACTGTTTGGCTTTATCACACCAACTAGTGTTCATAGTGTGTTAATACTTTCCTATTACAACTGCTTTGACAAAGACGAAAAGCAGTCATTATGATTACATTTTTTGTGATTTAGGGTTGTCTTCCACATACACAGAGCATCATTAAGCTCTGTATATATAGTCTGATTTGTAAGGGATGTATACTTCATTATGAGGCCTCTGCAGGTAGTTAATGGTACCTTCCACAAATGACTGTCAGCAATAATCATTCATCCTTCCACCAGTTGTTGACAAATTTCACAGAGATAATGAACAATTTTCCTTAATTCTACAGACTTTCCAATATTTAGCAATTACAATCACGAGTAATTTAAAGGTCAAATCAATCCCCTAATAGATTGTAAAGCAAATTGCTCCATCAAATGGAACAATTACACTGTCACGCAGAACAACAACGTTTTTTTAACAAGGTAAAGTCGAAAACAGAAGTAATATTATTTGAGTCTTACCAGAAACAACTAGAAAATTCTCACACATTGGAGGAAGTGCAATAACTAATGGAAGTAATTGAATAACTCTAAACCTAGTTATTCATATTTCCCATGGTTAAAATAAACAACATAACACAGCATGCACTAATTACAATATGCAAGGATTATCATTTTCAATCGTACATACATTCAGATATTTCCTTTAATAATGTCAGGCACTCCAAAGCACTTCATACTTTATAGAGCGCGTTTGAATTTTAATGAAGAAGCCAATTCTGCGTCACAAGATAACCGCAAACATCCACGACATAAATGACAAGATAATTTTTGTAGTGTTGGCTGAAGAATAAATGTTTCCCAGGACACCAGGAGGTCTCGCTACCCATCTTCAAATAATGCCATTACATCATAAAAACATAGGAACAGAAGTAGGCTAGTGAGGCCTTCGAGCCCGTTTCTCCATTCAGTGAGATTGTGGCTGATCAGTGACTTAACTCCTTTGTCCCATGTCCCTCAATAACTTTGGTGAACAAAAATCAATCAATTTTGGATTTTAAAACTAGATCGGACATCAATTTCACTTTATGGAATGAAGTTCTAAACTTCTATCACCTTAATGTGCTGAAGTGTTTCCTAATTTCAATCCTGAAAGTTCTGGCTCTAAGTTTTAGTCTGTAGGTAGGTGAATTCCCATCTCCACTCTTATACTCCTGAACTCTTAAGGTTCTGCCTGAGAAAATAGCCAATGTTCAAAACACATCTTTTCAATAGTTTATTGTAAGATCGCTAAACTTACAAATGCTAGTGCCCTGCTCCTCTTGAGTTAGATGGGGCGGTGCGGTGGCACAGTGGTTAGCACTGCTGCCTCACAGGTTCAATTCGGTCTTGGGTGACTGTCTGTGCGGAGTTTGCACATTCTACCATGTCTGTGTGGGTTTCCTCCGGGTTCTCTGGTTTCCTCCCACAGTCCAAAGATGTGCAGGTTAGGTGAGGTTATGGGGATAGGGTGGGATGTGGGCCTGGATGGGATGATCTTTCAAAGGACCATTGCAGACCTGATGGGACGAATGGCCTCCTCCTGCACTGTTGAGCCTCTATCAGAGCTTAGAAATGCTGTTTACCATCAATAACCTGTGAAGGGTTCCCTTTTAAATTAATTTAATTTAATTAAATTGCTTCCCTTTTAAATTAATTTGGTACAATACTCACAAACACTCACCTGAGCTGCACTCACACTGTTAACCCTTGAATTGCTGCTTCTGAAAAGTTGCTGCTTCAGTTCCTGCTGTTTCTTTCGCTTAGATCTCCTATGTTAGTTCATCCAGTCTTCTTATTAAACTTATTTTCAGAGATGCCCGCTACTTTGCAGTGCTGCCACTGTTTCTGGTTATATTCTTACTGCTATCTGCTACTTCCCTTCCTTTTACTGCTAAATACACCTTTCCTGTGGGCAGCACGGTGGCACAGTGGTTAGCACTGCTGCTTTACACCTCCAGGGTTCCCTGGTTCAATTCCGGCCTTTGGTGACTGTCCATGTGCACTTTCTCCTGTGTCTGCCCCAGTTTCCTCCCACAGTCCAAAGATGTGTAGGTTAGGTGGATTGGCTAAATTGGTCCTTAGTGTTCAAAAGGTTAAGTGGGGTTACTGGGTGCATGGGATAGGGTAGAGGTGTGGGCTTAAGTAGGGTGCTCTTTCCAAGGGCCTGTGCAGACTCGATGGGCCGAATAGCCTCCTTCTGCTCTGTAAATTCTCTGATTCTATAAAACCACTAAAATCTCAAACTGGTAGCATTGATTGCTGTAAACCACTCCCCAAATCTCTTCAACATTGTAGCAAGCTCACATCCTGGTTCATGAATGGTTCATTAATATATGAATGTGGTTTTGATGGGGTTATAATATCAGCTATCTTCCTCGCTAAATGAACATTTCCCTGGGATTACCATTTCCATGGAATATGGGGCATATAGTGCTATAGTGAGAGCTTGGTGACTGAGGGAGTGCTGAATTTGGTGCATTTGAGTGCTATCGTGAGAGTTTGGTGACTGAGGGAGTGCTGAATTTGGTGCATTTGAGTGCTATAGTGAGAGTTTGGTGACTAAGGGAGTTAGGTAAGGAGGGAGTAAGGTGCTCCTTTCATTTTGTTTCCTACATTTCCGCAAAGAGTGAGAAGAGAGCCAGGAGTTTACAGAGAGTGCAGCTGACTGGGAGCAGAGTCGGAGGGCGGAGATCCAGTTGGTCCACAGGGCAGCTATATTCTGTAAGGTAAGAGGGGATGGAGGCTAGGCCAGTTGCATGCTCCTCCTGTAGGATGTGGGTGGTGAGGGATACCACCGGTGTCCCCGCTGACTATACCTGCGGGAAGTGCACCCAACTCCAGCTCCTCAAAGACCGTGTTAGGGAATTGGAGCTGAAGCTGGATAAACTTCGGATCATCCGGGAGGCAGAGGGGGTGATAGAGAAGAGTTACAGGGAGGTAACCACACCCAAGGTACAGGACAAGAATAGCTGGGTTACAGTCAGGGGAAAAAAAACAAACAGGGAGACAGTGCAGGGATCCCTCGTGGCCGTTCCCCTTCAAAACAAGTATACCGTTTTGGATGCTGTTGGGGGGGATGACCTACCGGGGGAAGGCCCTAGCGGCCAGGTCTCTGGCACTGAGTCTGGCTCTGGGGCTCAGAAGGGAAGGGACGAGAATAGAAAAGCAATAGTTGTAGGAGATTCAATGGTTAGGGGAATAGATAGGAGATTCTGTGGTCGCGAGCGAGACTCCCGGAAGGTATGTTGCCTCCCAGGTGCCAGGGCCAGGGATGTCTTGGATCGTGTCGTCAGGATCCTTAAGGGGGAGGGGGAGCAGCCAGAAGTCGTGGTGCACATTGGTACCAACGACGTAGATAGGAAAAGGGGTGTGGAGGTAATAAATGAGGTTATGGAGTTAGGCTGGAAGTTAAAAGCCAGGACAGACAGAGTTGTCATCTCTGGTTTGTTGCCAGTGCCACGTGATAGCGAGGCTAGGAATAGGGAGAGACTGCAGCTGAACACATGGCTGCAGGAATGGTGGAGGAGGGAGGGCTTCAGGTATTTGGATAATTGGAGCGCATTCTGGATAAGGTGGGACCTGTACAAGCAGGATGGGTTGCATCTGAACCAGAGGGGCACCAATATCCTGGGAGGGAGGTTTTCTAGTACTCTTCGGGAGGGTTTAAACTAATTTGGCAGGGGAATGGGAACTGGATTTGTAGGCCAGCAACTAAGGTAGCCGATATTCAGGACGCCAAAGCATGTAATGAGGCAGTGGGGAAGGGAACACTGACGAAGGAGAGTACTTCCAGGCACGGAGATGGGTTGAAGTGTGTATACTTCAATGCAAGAAGCATCAGGAATAAGGTGGGTGAACTTAAGGCATGGATCAGTACTTGGGACTACGATGTGGTGGCCATCACGGAAACTTGGATAGAAGAGGGGCAGAAATGGTTGTTGGAGGTCCCTGGTTATAGATGTTTCAATAAGATTAGGGAGAGTGGCAAAAGAGGTGGGGCGTGGCATTGTTAATTAGAGACAGTATAACAGCTGCAGAAAGGCAGTTCAAGGAGCATCAGCCTACTGAGGCAGTATGGGTTGAAGTCAGAAATAGGAAAGGAGCAGTCACCTTGTTAGGAGTTTTCTATAGGCCCCCCAATAGTAGCAGAGATGTGGAGGAACAGATTGGGAAACAGATTTTGGAAAGGTGCAGAAGTCACAGGGTAGTAGTCATGGGTGACTTTAACTTCCCAAACATTGAGTGGAAACTCTTTAGATCAAATAGTTTGGATGGGGTGGTGTTTGTGCAGTGTGTCCAGGAAGCTTTTCTAACACAGAATGTAGATTGTCCAACCAGAGGAGGGGCAATATTGGATTTAGTGCTTGGTAATGAACCAGGGCAAGTGATAGATTTGTTAGTGGGGGAGCATTTTGGAGATAGTGACCACAATTCTGTGACTTTCACTTTAGTAATGGAGAGGGATAGGTGCGTGCAACAGGGCAAGGTTTACAACTGGGGGAAGGGGAAATACGATGTTGTCAGACAAGAATTGAAGTGCATAAGTTGGGAACATAGGCTGTCAGGGAAGGACACAAGTGAAATGTGGAACTTGTTCAAGGAACAGGTACTACGTGTCCTTGATATGTATGTCCCTGTCAGGCAGGGAAGAGATGGTCGAGTGAGGGAACCATGGTTGACAAGAGAGGTTGAATGTCTTGTTAAGAGGAAAAAGGAGACTTATGTAAGGCTGAGGAAACAAGGTTCAGACAGGGTGTTGGAGGGATACAAGATAGCCAGGAGGGAACTGAAGAAAGGGATTAGGAGAGCTAAGAGAGGGCATGAACAATCTTTGGCAGGTAGGATCAAGGAAAACCCCAAGGCCTTTTACACGTATGTGAGAAATATGAGAATGACTAGAGTGAGGGTAGGTCCGATCAAGGACAGTAGCGGGAGATTGTGTATTGAGTCTGAAGAGATAGGAGAGGTCTTGAACGAGTACTTTTCTTCTGTATTTACAAATGAGAGGGGCCATATTGTTGGAGAGGACAGTGTGAAACAGACTGGTAAGCTCGAGGAAATACTTGTTAGGAAGGAAGATGTGTTGGGCATTTTGAAAAACTTGAGGATAGACAAGTCCCCCGGGCCTGACAGGATATATCCAAGGATTCTATGGGAAGCAAGAGATGAAATTGCAGAGCCGTTGGCAATGATCTTTTCGTCCTCACTGTGAACAGGGGTGGTACCAGGGCATTGGAGAGTGGCGAATGTCGTGTCCCTGTTCAAAAAAGGGAATAGGGATAACCCTGGGAATTACAGGCCAGTTAGTCTTACTTCGGTGGTAGGCAAAGTCATGGAAAGGGTACTGAAGAATAGGATTTCTGAGCATCTAGAAAGACACTGCTTGATTCGGGATAGTCAGCACGGATTTGTGAGGGGTAGGTCTTGCCTTACAAGTCTTACTGAATTCTTTGAGAAGGTGACCAAGCATGTGGATGAAGGTAAAGCAGTGGATGTGGTGTACATGGATTTTAGTAAGGCATTTGATAAGGTTCCCCATGGTAGACTTCTGCAGAAAGTAAGGAGGCATGGGATAGTGGGAAATTTGGCCAGTTGGATAACGAACTGGCTAACTGATAGAAGTCAGAGGGTGGTGATAGATGGCAAATATTCCGCCTGGATCCCAGTTACCAGTAGCGTACCGCAGGGATCAGTTCTGGGTCCTCAGCTGTTTGTGATTTTCATTAATGACTTGGATGAGGGAGTTGAAGGTTGGGTCAGTAAATTTGCAGATGATACGAAGATTGGTGGAGTTGTGGATAGTGAGGAGGGCTGTTGTCGGCTGCAAAGAGACATAGATAGGATGCAGAGCTGGGCTGATAAGTGGCAGATGGAGTTTAACCCTGAAAAGTGTGAGGTTGTCCATTTTGGAAGGACAAATATGAATGCGGAATACAGGGTTAACGGTAGAGTTCTTGGCAATGTGGAGGAGCAGAGAGATCTTGGGGTCTATGTTCATACATCTTTGAAAGTTGCCACTCAAGTGGATAGAGCTGTAAAGAAGGCCTATGGTGTGCTAGCGTTCATTAACAGAGGGATTGAATTTAAGAGCCATGAGGTGATGATGCAGCTGTACAAAACTTTGGTAAGGCCACATTTGGAGTACTGTGTACAGTTCTGGCCGCCTCATTTTAGGAAGGATGTGGAAGCTTTGGAAAAGGTGCAAAGGAGATTTACCAGGATGTTGCCTGGAATGGAGAGTAGGTCTTACGAGGAAAGGTTGAGGGTGCTCGGCCTTTTCTCATTAGAACGGAGAAGGATGAGGGGCGACTTGATAGAGGTTTATAAGATGATCAGGGGAATAGATAGAGTAGACAGTCAGAGACTTTTTCCCCGGGTGGAACAAACCATTACAAGGGGACATAAATTTAAGGTGAATGGTGGAAGATATAGGGGGGATGCCAGAGGTAGGTTCTTTACCCAGAGTGGGGGCATGGAATGCACTGCCTGTGGAAGTAGTTGAGTCGGAAACATTAGGGACCTTCAAGCAGCTATTGGATAAGTACATGGATTACGGTAAAATGATATAGTGTAGATTTATTTGTTCTTAAGGGCAGCACGGTATCATTGTGGATAGCACAATTACTTCACAGCTCCAGGGTCCCAGGTTCGATTCCGGCTTGGGTCACTGTCTGTGCGGAGTCTGCACATCCTCCCCGTGTCTGCGTGGGTTTCCTCCGGGTGCTCCGGTTTCCTCCCACAGTCCAAAGATGTGCAGGTTAGGTGGATTGGCCATGATAAATTGCCCTTAGTGTCTAAAATCGCCCTTAGTGTTGGGTGGTGGTGTTGACTATGGGTAGGGTGCTCTTTCCAAGAGCCGGTGCAGACTCAATGCAAATAATAATGAAAAATTTAAAAGAAAATTCCACATTTCTACACCGCACTCCGACCAAGCACTTTTTTTATTTGTTCATGAGATGTGGGGTTGCATGCTGTGCCAGCATTTATTGCCCATCCCTGATTGCCTTTCAGGGGGCAATTGAGAGTCAACCACATTGCTGTGGGTCTGGAGTCACGAGTCACATTTCGGCCAGACCAGGTAAGGATGGCAGATCTAAAGGAAATTAGTGAAACAGATGGGCTTTTACAACAATCGACAATGGTTTCATAGTCATCACTAGATTTTTTTTTTAAATTCCAGATTTTTATTGAATTCGAATTTCACCATCTGCCATGGGTGGGATTCGAACCTGGGTCATAGAATCCATTTACCGCACACATCCATCGGAAGGAATGGAGGCAAGCCAAAGTACAGAGCAACCGCCACTGTTCAGCTGCTAAAACAGCTGAAGGGCAGAGACACTTCGGGTCAAGTGAAGCAATACCCTATCCAACCTTGAGAGAGAGGCCAATCATGCCAGCGCTTTGGAGCCAAGCGACCCCTCAATGACTGGCATTCTCAGCATGCTGTTGAAATTGCAATTGCTAGGACTCTTCAGAAAGCTATGCAAAGCTAACACAACAATCTGCACAGGTGATCCAAAGATGATTCACGAGGTTGAGGTACCGCACCAAGAGAGAACACAAGAAGGGTAGCAGGGATAATCCAGGTAATTATAGACCGGTGAGCCTGACGTCAGTGGTAGGGAAGCTGCTGGAGAAGATACTGAGGGATCGGATCTATTCCCATTTGGAAGAAAATGGGCTTATCAGTGATAGCCAATATGGTTTTGTGCATGTCTTACCAACTTAATAGAATTCTTTGAGGAAGTGACAAAGTTGATTGATGAGGGAAGGGCTGTAGATATCATATACATGGACTTCAGTAAGGCATTTGATCAGGTTCCCCATGGTAGGCTGATGGAGAAAGTGAAGTCTCATGGGGTCCAGGGTGTACTAGCTAAATGGATAAAGAACTGGCTGGGCAACAGGAGACAGAAAGTAGTAGTGGAAGGGAGTTTCTCAAAATGGAGAACTGTGACCAGTGGTGTTCCACAGGGAGCCGTGCTGGGACCACTGTTGTTTATGATCTACATAAGTGATCTGGAGGAAGGTATAGGTGGTATGATTAGCAAGTTTGCAGATGACACTAAGATTGGTGGAGTAGAAGATAGTGAAGGGGACTGTCAGAGAATACAGCAGAATATAGATAGATTGGAGAGTTGGGCAGAGAAATAGCAGATGGAGTTCAATCCGGGCAAATGCGAGGTGATGCATTTTGGAAGATCCAATTCAAGGGCGAACTATACGGTAAATGAAAAAGCCCTGAGGAAAATTGATGTACAGAGAGATCTGGGTGTTCAGGTCCATTGTACCCTGAAGGTGCTGCGCAGGTCGATAGAGTGATCAAGAAGGCATACGGCATGCTTTCCTTCATCAGAAGGGGTATTGAGTACAAGAGTTGGCAGGTCATGTTACAGTTGTATAAGACTTTGGTTCGGCCACATTTGGAATACTGCGTACAGTTCTGGTCGCCACATTACCAAATGGATGTGGATGCTTTGGAGAAGGTGCAGAGGAGGTTCACCAGGATGTTGCCTGGTATGCAGGGCGCTAGCTATGAAGAGAGGTTGAGTAGATTAGGATTATTTTCATTAGAAAGACGGAGGTTGAGGGGGGACCGCATTGAGGTCTGCAAAATCATGAGAGGTATAGACAGGATAGCAAGAAGTTTTTTTCCCAGAGTGGGGGACTCAATTACTAGGGGTCACGAGTTCAAGGTGAGAGGGGAAAAGTTTAAGGGAGATATGCGTTGAAAGTTCTTTACGCAGAGGGTGGTGGGTGCCTGGAATGCATTGCGGGCAGAGGTGGTAGAGGCGGGCACGATAGCATCATTTAAGAGGTATCTAGACAGATACATGAATGGGCAGGGAGCAGAGGGATACAGATCCTTAGAAAATAGGCGATAGTTTTCGATAGAGGATCTGGATCGGCGTAGGCTGTGCTGTGCTGCAATTTTTCTTTGTTCTTTCTTTGTACAACACTGTTTCTACGATGAGATGAAAAATCAGAGATTGTCATTCTTGACACCTTGGTTATTGGTCATCAATTGGACATGGGAGCCAATGTTACGGTCCTTCCGGACAAGGAACTGTAGCTGAGGACCTCTGTCGATGAAAGACAAACATACCACACTATGGCACAGAAGAAATTGACTTCAAATTATAACCATGATTCTGGAACTATTAAGAAATGGTGGCAAACAAATCTTTGAAGTCATCGACGTCATCCATAACCAGTCTTTTTCTCTCCTCAGCAGAGGTGCCTGTGTTTCCCTGAATCTTCTTTAAACAGCCGAAGACATCAAAACAATCTCTGCCGTCAATGACACAGAAGTGTTGTAAGGTGTTGAGTAGTTCAGAAGGTCTCCTGAAAAGGTCTGAGTCTTGATTAGTTCAACAGAAAAGTTTTCATTAATGACTCATTTATGTGCACATATTCAGAATAAGGTCTAGGTTAGGATATATCTCCGTGCTTGCCGCTACACACATCTCTGTTCAGTCCCTGACTGCACTCTGGGCATGGGTCATGCGTTCCTTTACATCACAGCATGGGTGGCATTGTAGTTATTAATAGACATTAAACCTTTCTATGCCTGATGCTTAAACTACAGTAAAAATGCCAAGTTTATTTGTCACAACAAATAACTTGCAAGTAGATTAGCTCCCAGTCATGCTAGTCCCGATTTTGAAATTCTCATTCTTGTTTCCACAACCCTCCAAGGCCTCAGCCCTTCCTAGCTCCTCTAGCCCGACAATCTCGTGAGATATCTGTCGTCCTCAGTGTTGCTTCACACTGCCAGGGTTCGATTCCCGGCTTGGTTCACCTTCTGAGCGGAGTCTGCACGTTCTCCCTGTGTCTGCGTGGGTTTCCGCCGTGTGCCCCGGTTTCCTCCCAAAAAGTCCTGAAAGACGTGCTGTTGGGTGAATTGGATATTCGGAATTCTTCCTCTGTGTACCCGTACAGACGCCGGAGTGTGGCGACTAGGGGATTTTCCCAGTAACTTCATTGCAGTGTTAATGTAAGCCTATTTGTGTCAAGAAAGATTATTATTATTATGCTTCCCCGGTTTTAATTGTTCTACTGTTGGTGTCCGTGCCTACATTTGCCGAGGCACGAAGCCCAAGAAAAACCTCCCCACATCTTTCCGGCTCACTACCTGGTTTAAGAAGCTCCTTGCGACCTATCTCTTTGACAAAAGTTTTAATCATATGACCTTATGTGGTTAGGCATCATACTTTGTTTTCTAATGCTCCTGAGAGGCTCCTCAGAACATTTTATTATGTTAATGTCGGTATATATCTAAGCTGTTGGTGATAAACTGAATCATATTTTAAAGAGCACTGCAGTGCACCTGATTTCGTGAAGTGGCGTTGCTTGTTACCGATGACATTCAGAGAGTTGATACCAAGTCAGGAAAGTTACAGGTTACCAATCATATGGCAGCTGTGAATATTCATTATGTAATAGTGATTAATTGTATTTAAATATTGGAAACTTCAGGATGTATACATCAACAATAGCTTGTTTATTAAAAATTCCTTCATGGGATGGGGGTGTCAGCATCAAGGCCAGCATTTGTTGCCCGTTCCTAATTGCCCTTGAACTGAGTGGCTTGCTGGGCCATTTCAGAGGACAGTTAAGAGTTAACCACATTACTGTGGGTCTGGAGCCACACATAGGTCAGACCAGGTAAGGATGGCAGATTTCCTTCCCTCAAGTGAATTATTAAACCACATTGAAACAATTGATGATAGTTTCATGGTCACCATTACTGAGACTTGGATTTGTAGAGTTCCACAACTGGCGCCGCACCTGGACCGATATAGCGACTGTGGAGGGCCCTGGTGCCACGTGGAACACAATTGATTGATTCCAATGAGAAATTGGGCGGCACTGTAGCAAAGTGATTAGCTCTGTTGCTTCACAGTGTCAGGGTCCCAGGTTTGATTCCCGCTTGGGCCACAGTCTGTGCGGAGTCTGCGCATTCTCCCTGTATCTGCGTGGGTTTCCTCCGGGTGCTCCGGTTTCCTCCCACAAGTCCCGAAAGATGTGCTGTTAGGTGAATTTGACATTCTGAATTCTCCCTCTGTGTACCCGAACAGGCGCCCGAGTGTGGTGACTAGAGATTTTCACAGTAACTTCATTGCAGTGTTATTGTAAGCCTACTTGTGACAATAATAAAGATTCAAACTGTGCGGGATTTGTCGGTTCCATGATTGACACTCAGGAGGCTGACAAGCTGCAGCATATATACACATCGCACTCCCCACACACACCATCCCACCTAACTAGATGCCAGTGAGGAGAGCGGTGCCAATATTCACTGATGCCATGCTCGCGACGCTACTGGATGTGATGGAGGAGAGGCGGGCCACCCTGTACCCCGGCCCAGGAAGGAGGCTGACAGCTGCCGCTGTTCACCGTGCCTGGGCGCAGGTGGCAGAGGCAGTCAGCGCCACCAGCAACACCATCCGGACCGGACTGCAGTGTCGGAAGAAACTGCACGACCTCCTGAGGGTGGCCAGAATGAGTAGGCAGCACCATGCCCCGAGCACGCACCCTAGTCCCACACACCCGTAACTCAACCCTCCAGCCCCAAACCCGGAGGTCCTGTGAACCCCCACCGTGCACCACATGCCGGCACCCATACCGGCCGCCATGGCCGGGTGCCCTGGCCATGGAGACCACCAGCTACACACACTGTCGGACTGTCTAACACTTCCGTTTTCTGTTACCCCCCTTTCCCCCACCACCCCCAGGAGAAGGCTGCCCATAACCGTCGGAAGCAGGAAAAACTGGAGGGGACTGCAGGACCTGTGGCGCCTGACCATGGCAGTGCAGAGGGCCCTGGACGTGTTCAGCAGCCCAGAAAAAAGGGAAGTCGCCGTTGATGTGTTGTGTGTTCTGGATCACAAACAGGTCACCAACACTGGAAGTGGTGCAACTCTATTTTATTATAATGTTAACTATATTAACATACTTGAACTGTGGGTAAATGCAATACCAGCTTTAACTGTTGACCCTTGCCTAGTCCTACCCAGGTGATGCACTCAGCACATGGTGAATGTCTGTGTTGCAGGCTGTGAGCTCTGTGCTCTGAGCTGGCTGCTACTAGAATGAGCGGGAACTCTCCTGTCCCCTGTCTTTATAGTGCGTGTGCTCCCACTGGTGATTGGCTGTGGTGTTGTGTATGCTGATTGGTCCCGCTGCATGTCCATCAGTGTGTGTGTGTGTGTCTGCACCATGATATACTGGTGTACATTATGACATCCGTGTTGGAGATCGGCCGCGGGCGAGGAAGTGAGACCCCACTTAGTTGCGGTTCCCCATGCACCTCCGAACATAACCCCCCACACTACCCTCACCCTCACACCCAATGTCACCCCACACCACCCTCACCTTCACATCACCCTCACCTCACCCCAACCATTACCCCCACACCACTCTCACCCTCACCTCCACACCACCCTCACCCTCACATCACACTCACCCCAACACCGTCCTCACCCCCACTCCACCCCAGCCCATGGTCTAATCACACATCTTGTCTTGTGTCTTGCAGGACAGCCGGTGGTGGGACGGGTCCATCTGGTGTCCCCCACCACCATCCAGTGCTGCAGCCAAAGCCACAGTTGCAGCCCCCACTGTGTGCCGAGCAGTGACGACGACAGCCCTCAATAAAAGACCCAAGACACCCCGGAGTTTGAGTCTCGGGCTGACACAGATTTCCCATCACAGCTGTCTCCAACACCCTGCACCATCCCAGAGACACCCACCTCGGTTGGGCACCTTCGTGAAGAGGCTCCTGGGTAACTATCTGGTGCTCACCACAGAGCTGCTCCGGTACAGCAGATGGAGGTAGGAACTCCCGAGTAGCTGGAATGTTGGAGGGCGGGCCGACCCGAGGAACTAGCTGCCGTCCAGATGGGTTTCGGGCTTCTGGGACAAACAGTCCCATCTGTATTGGAGATGTAGTCGCAGAGCCAGGGACTACATGAGGGGTTGTCGGCGAGCATCCAGCACCTGCAGGCGCAGTTGGAGGATTCCAACCTTGTGCAGCAGCAGGAAGTGGTGCCGACCATCCGTGCCACCCAGGCCAACACCGTACTGGTGGCATCCACGGTGGATGTATTGGGGGCGAAGGTTACGGCTATGGATCAGCATGTCCAAGGCCTAGAGCATTCTGTGCAGGCGTTGGCCGAGTTCCAGGACAGGATTGCCGCCTCACAGGCATCCATGTGCCAGAGCCACCTGGAAATCGCAGTGGTGCTGCTGAGTGTGGCCCAGTTACAGCGGGCCATGGCTGGGGACATCGGCAGCATTGTCGCTGGCCGATGTGGAATGGACACAGAGGGAGGAGGCCCAGTCCCAGAGGTAGATGGCGCAGTCACTGGCTGATGTGACACAGGCCCCGAAGGTGGTGGCACAGTCAATGGCCGATGTAGCGCAGCCCCAGACAGCGCTGGTCCTCTCCATGTGCTCAACGGCCACGAGCTTGCAGACCCTGGTCGAGACCAGAGCGGGCCTCCAGGACTCGCAGCAGCAGGTGGCGGGGTAGTCTCGGGGGTTAGCTCCAATTGCACCACCTCCACAAGGAGTAGCCCGGGGGCCATCGGGCACCCCGAGGGAGGAAGAGGTGATGGGGCCCTTGCCGGTGACTCCCACAGAGGATGTGCCGGACACCTCCTGTTCCTGGTGCATCTGGTGGGAAGTGGGCAGAACAGGGCAGCACCGCGCCATCTGGGATACCCAAGCAGCAGCCGGGTCCATCCAGGCACAGCCGCCCCAGGAGACGCTCGCCAACGGGGACCCAGGTCACAGGGCAAGAATAACAGCAGGCTGTCTCCACTCCTGCTGTACCATCTGGGGAACCATATAGATGTAGCGTTAGGACCCGTAAGGCCAGAAAGTTAGACATCAGATAGGTTGGCACGGGTGCATGGCACAGTTTATAGGGGCTGGTGCACGGATCTGTAAATATTTGTGCACTTTAAAACCTGTTAACACTGTTACAACCTGGGCAGCGTGGTGGCTGAGCCTCACGTCTGTAGTGGGTAAAGTCTTGGAGGGGATTATAAGGGACAAGATTTATAATCATCTAGATAGGAATAATATGATCAGGGATAGTCAGCATGGCTTTGTGAAGGGTAGGTCATGCCTCACAAACCTTATTGAGTTCTTTGAGAAGGTGACTGAACAGGTAGACGAGGGTAGAGCAGTTGATGTGGTGTATATGGATTTCAGCAAAGCGTTTGATAAGGTTCCCCACGGTAGGCTATTGCAAAAAATACGGAGGCTGGGGATTGAGGGTGATTTAGAGATGTGGATCAGAAATTGGCTAGCTGAAAGAAGACAGAGGGTGGTGGTTGATGGGAAATGTTCAGAATGGAGTACAGTCACAAGTGGAGTACCACAAGGATCTGTTCTGGGGCCGTTGCTGTTTGTCATTTTTATCAATGACCTAGAGGAAGGCGCAGAAGGGTGGGTGAGTAAATTTGCAGACGATACTAAAGTCGGTGGTGTTGTCGATAGTGTGGAAGGATGTAGCAGGTTACAGAGGGATATAGATAAGCTGCAGAGCTGGGCTGAGAGGTGGCAAATGGAGTTTAATGTAGAGAAGTGTGAGGTGATTCACTTTGGAAGGAATAACAGGAATGCGGAATATTTGGCTAATGGTAAAGTTCTTGAAAGTGTGGATGAGCAGAGGGATCTAGGTGTCCATGTACATAGATCCCTGAAAGTTGCCACCCAGGTTGATAGGGTTGTGAAGAAGGCCTATGGAGTGTTGGCCTTTATTGGTAGAGGGATTGAGTTCCGGAGTCGGGAGGTCATGTTGCAGCTGTACAGAACTCTGGTACGGCCGCATTTGGAGTATTGCGTACAGTTCTGGTCACCGCATTATAGGAAGGACGTGGAGGCTTTGGAGCGGGTGCAGAGGAGATTTACCAGGATGTTGCCTGGTATGGAGGGAAAATCTTATGAGGAAAGGCTGACGGACTTGAGGTTGTTTTCGTTGGAGAGAAGAAGGTTAAGAGGAGACTTAATAGAGGCATACAAAATGATCAGGGGGTTGGATAGGGTGGACAGTGAGAGCCTTCTCCCGCGGATGGATATGGCTGGCACGAGGGGACATAACTTTAAACTGAGGGGTAATAGATATAGGACAGAGGTCAGAGGTAGGTTCTTTACGCAAAGAGTAGTGAGGCCGTGGAATGCCCTACCTGCTACAGTAGTGAACTCGCCGACATTGAGGGCATTTAAAAGTTTATTGGATAAACATATGGATGATAATGGCAGAGTGTAGGTTAGATGGCTTTTGTTTCGGTGCAAGATCGTGGGCCGAAGGGCCTGTACTGCGCTGTATTGTTCTATGTTCTATGTTCTATGGCGCAGTGGTCAGCACTGCTGCCTCACAGCACTGAGGTCCCAGGTTCGATCCCGACTCTGGGCCACTGTCCGTGTGGAGTTTGCACATTTTCCTCGTGTCTGCATGGGTCTCACCACACAACCCAAATATGCGCAAGCTAGGTGGATTGGCCACGCTAAATTGCCCCTTAATTGGAAAAAATGAATTGGGTACTCTAAATTTAAAAAAAAAACACTGTTACAACCTGCCTCGGTGCTCTGTCTGATGCTTATGAGGGGTGGGCTGGTCTGGTATGGTCCGAGAGGGGGTGCAGTGGGGGAATTGGCAGACATTGTGGGTGGCCCAGGCTCCCCACCCTCCCCCCAATTGTCCCCACCACTGCCACCCCAGGGATCCGTGTGAAGGAATGACCAGCTTGCAACAGGGATTACCCAGGTGGACGGTGAAAAGTGCTACCGTGGGCAGGAGTCAGACGCTGTCATACGACGTGGAGCACCAGAATTCATCGCAGAGCGGGTTGTCATCATCCTCCATCACATAGACCCGACCCGGTGTTACTGCCAACCCAGAGCCCCCACCCGGTAGTGCGACAGGTGTGTATCAGGAGGGGGCGGGGAGGGAGACAGGGGGGGGACTGCAGGCAGGGCATGGCTGCAGGGAAGGGGGTGGGAAGCGGTATGCATGCCCCTGATCAGTTCCCCCTCGCCCCTAGTCAGTGAACCTGGAGGCAATCAGAGCGGCCTGTGCGCGTTGACTCTGGCGCACATGTCATGTGGCCTCCTGTGCCTGCCTGGGCCCATGTCTTGTCTCTCCTCGCCCTCCCCTGCATCCTCCTCGTCGGACGAGGACTGGTGTTCATGCTCCTCCTCCAGCTCATCGTCCCTCTGCTGCACAATGTTGTGAAGGACGCAGCAGGTCGCCACGATTCGGGTGACCCTCTCAGCGGAATACTGGAAGGTCCCTCCTGAGCCGCATCTTCAGGATGCCGAAGCACCGCACGATCACACACCTGGTCACTGCATGGGCGCCGTTGTAGCGCGCCTCGCCGTCGGTCTGTGGCCTCCAATTGGTGTCATCAGCCACGACCACCACGGATAACGCCTGTTGCCCAGGAACCAACGCCCCAGCTGAGGGTGCGTCTCGAAGAGGCCGGGAATCATCGAGTGTGCCAGGATAAAGGCATCATGCACACTGTCCGGTACCGTCAGCTGGAGCTGCCCTTGCCAGCGGTATGCACCGTAGCCCCACCCTGCGGCCGCATAAGGGCTACTGTGGGCATTGCCCTTGAGTGGCCCAGGTGATGCCCCGCTGCCAGGGACCAGCCGGCTGGGTGGCATGGCGGAGGGTGGTTTGCCAGGATCATGGGGTGGAGTAGAGGAACTGGGTGCGGCGATGGTAGGGTGGGGCACCCATACGGCCGGTGTCATTCTGCAGAACCAGGGCCAGGGTGGGTGGTCAGTGGGGCATGCAGCAAGATGGCTGCCTTGCGGGACACGACAATGGCAGTCCTTGCCTGGGCACCACCCTAGTCCTGTTAGGGGTCACCCCGGCTTCACGGCCCATTCCCCCATCAGTTGGAACCGATTCGCCGCCCAATCACGTTTCCTGATTTTGGTGTTGGCCGACGGAGAACCCCGCCCACAATCTTTTGGCCTCAACTACATTCTGTGGTGACAAATTCCATAGGCCGACCACTCTCTGAGTGAAGAAACTTCAGCTCATCTCTGTTCTAAATGGTCTATCCTGTATCCTCAGACTGTGATCCCTGGTTCTGGACACCCCCACCATCGGGAACACCCTTATTGCATCCACCCTGTCTAGTTCTGTTAGAATTTTATAGGTTTCTATGAGACTCCTCCTCATTCTTCTGAACTCCAGCGAATACAATCTGAAACAATTCAACCTCTTATCGTACAATAGTCCTGTCATCTCAGGAATCAGTCTGGTTGCATCTAAATGTTAGTTTACCCTTACGTCGAACCATATAGCACCTCAAACAGCTACTCTGGCTTGTTCAGTTTAGCAGGATTATACAGGGTGTTATTGGGTAGAGTGAAAATGGGTGCCAGCAGTATTAGTTACAATAAAATCACCATTAATGTCCTATCAATAAAGCTCTAGCTCTCCCTTTAAAGGACACGTGAAACAAATCTGCAACAGTATTTTATATTGCTTTGTACCTCAGAGAAAATATTGTATAAAGATAGACTGTTTCTATTATTTCATAGTGAAGAAAACTAGCAATACTCCCTTAGCTAGGAGACACAATACACCGGCCATAAGGAGCTCCAGATTGCAGTCTACTTAAGCATCTGGTTCCACATTAAAAAGGAAATCGTTCACAGGAGCCAATGTCTAATTGTGTTTCAGGTCACATTCCAGGGGGAATTTCTTGCAGGTTTTTTTCTTAATATTGTAAGATTATCTTCCTGGCTGCTAAAAACTGTTGAGCTAGAAACAAACCTTGGCTCAAGGGTAGTAAAGTAGTAAATCAAAGCTGAGTCTGAGTTCAGTACCAAAATTGATGACCAATCAAAACAAGTTCTTGCTTTATTTGCTCGAAAATTGCATACTTTATTTCAAAAGCTTTTAAGTGAATATATTGCTTAAATATATGGAGAAAAAGTAACTGCTGGCATATTTCATATCCATCAAGTATATTTATGACATATCACATTGTAAAGCCATGTGACTACAGCATGTCGCATTCCATTCTACCACTCAAATTTTGGGTTGGATCAACTCAACCTAATCACGGGCGGGATTCTCCAATAATGGGGCTATGTCCCCACGCCTGCGAGAAAATGGGCGCGAATCACTGTGAACTTTTTTCTAGAAAGTCCAGGGTGATTCACCATTTTTAAGGGTGCTTGCAGGGCCCCGGACTGCTCCATGCAGCTCCAGCTGCCGATACGGGCCATGCAATTCCGGCTGCGGGTCTGTGCATGCGTGCGGCGGTCGCTTACGGCGCCGGCCCCGCGCGACATGGCGGACCCACACAGCGGGCTGGCACCGAAAAGTAGGAAACCCCCAGATCGCGCACGCCCGCCGATCGGTGGCTCCAAATTGCGGGCCTGGCCGTCCTGGAGCCCCCCCCCCCCCCACCGGTGACAGATCCCCCGCCCCCCACCAGGACGGCCACCACAGCCGCGACTCCGAGCTCCCGCTGGGTGGAACCATATGTGAACTACGCCGGCGGAGAATCGCCGCGGGGGCATCTTTCAATGGACCCCCACCACCACCGCATCGACTGGCACTGATTCTCTGGTCGCCGGAGAATCGTGGGAAGGCGTCGCGGGTCCGATGCCCCATTCTCTGCCCCTGCGCCAGGCCTCATTATGGCATGGAGGCTCGGAGAATCCCGGCCCATACCTCTGCCAGTCTTTGCAGGTATCTGCATCTCTGACCAAACACACTGATTTTGTTAAACAATGTTTGCCTGAAAATTCGTACAGATTACTGAAAAATGATATGTCATAGAATAGAATTTACAGTGCAGAAGGAGGCCATTCGGCCCATCGAGTCTGCACCGGCTCTTGGAAAGAGCACCCTACCAAGGTCAACACCTCCACCCTATCCCCACAACCCACTAACCCCACCCAACACCAAGGGCAATTTTGGGCACTAAGGGCAATTTATCATGGCCAATCCACCTAACCTGCACATCTTTGGACTGTGGGAGGAAACCGGAGCACACGGAGGAAACCCTCGCACACACGGGGAGGATGTGCAGACTCTGCACAGGCTCCTGTCTTAGAAGCTTCTAAATACTTGGTGGTTTCAAAATATTTGTGAAGAGGAAGATCATCCCAGTGGTTTTGTTATGGAAAATTTTAATTAAAATGTGAAAGTACTGCATAATTATATATTTCATGTTTGCATTAAAGACAATCAAATTATTTCTCCCACAAACATTTCAGGAGCTATTTTGGCGTAAGAATGAAAACAGGCATGAAATGGGTGCTGTGCTAATAATAAATGACTGTTTGAAAGTCTGGACATGGCACAAAATTGTGGTCCTAATTGCTAATCACCATAATTTGAATTTGCCTGGCGGTGCTAAACCAGGCATCTTCAGATTTAACGCTCAAATACTGATTAGATGCAATTTTCCTGAAGCTGTATATGTAGAATCTTTCTAGCCACTTCCACTGAAGGTGTGCACCTCTCTGCCTGGCATATAGCAGCACATTTCAGAATGGTTCAGAGACTGAGGGAGAGTGCACAGAGGTTGTCTCACACGGCGTTGGAGGTCCTGCTGGAGGAGGTCTTGAGCCACAGGCGGAAGGATGCCATCTCTCCCTCCTTACATTCATGTCTCTCACTCTCCTGCAACGGATGGTGCTGTTCTGCCTGGCCTCATGTCCTCCTCCCATTCCTCCTCCAGACCAAGTCTGCACCTGAGAAAGATACCCTTGAACAAGCAATTCTTTCTTCTGGTGACTCCCATAAGGGGGTCCAATATTATGGAGTAACCAGCATTACCTCTTTTTAGGTGATATCCCCAGAGAATGTCCATACTAAATGTTGCCTGAATGTTGGTGAAGTCTTGGCAAAGTAACCCAAAAAGTCTCGCAATGTGTTTCCCAGGTTTTCTTCACAGTTCCATGAGCAAGTGAACATGAAAATTTGGGTATCCCTTAAAGTAGCATTTGAAATTGTCATCAACACCATGGGCAGGATTCTCCGACCCCCCCGCTGGGTCGGAGAATCGCCGGGGGGACGGCGTGAATCCCATCCCCACCGGCCGTCGAATTCTCCGGCACTGAAAATTCGGCGGGGGCGGGAATCGCACCTCACCGGTCGGCACCCCTCCCCGCCCCCCCCCCCCCCCCCCGGCGATTCTCCGGCCCGCGATGGGCCGAAGTCCCGCTGCTGTCATGCCAGTCCCGCCGTCGTGAATCAAACCACCTACCTTACCGGCGGGGCTAGTGGCATGGGCGTCTCCGGGGTCCTGGGGGGGGGGGGGGGCGCGTGGCGATCTGGCCCTGGAGGGTGCCCCCATGGTGGTCTGGCCCACAATTGGGGCCCACCGATCCGCGGGTGGGCCTATGCTGAGGGGGCACTCTTTTCCTTCCACCTCGGCCATAGCTTCCGCGATGGCCGATGCGGAAGTGACCCCCCCCTGCGCATGCGCGGGGATGACGTCAGCAGCCGCTGACGCTCCCGCGCATGCGCGGACTTCCGCCGATCGACAGAGTCCCTTCGGCCCTGACTGGCGTGTCACCAAAGGCCTTTCCCGCCGTCCGGCGGCGCGCCAAGCACTCTGGCGCGGGCCTAGCCCCTCAAGGTGACCAGATTATCTAACTGCACCTTTTTCGGGACTTGTAGGAGGAAACCGGAGCACCTGGAGGAAACCCACGCAGACACGGGGAGAACGTGCAGACTCTGCACAGACAGTGATCCAAGCCGGGAATCCAAACTGTGACCCTGAATTTGTGAAGCAGCCGCGCTAACCACTGCTACCGTGATGAATACTAGCAGTGAGGACTAGTCATAACCGGCATCAGGCACAAGTATAGTTACATAGAAACAGACCATTCAGCCCAACCAATCCATGTTGAATCTGTACGTGATCCTAGATCGACCATTGTAACCCTCTAGTCCCTTCTCCCTCATTCTTGTCTAGTTTAAATGCATGTTCATCATTCACCTCAACCACTCCCTGCGGGAGTGAGTTCCACCTTCTCACCACTGTCTGGGTAAAGAAGCTTCTCCTGAATTCCTCCCTCAGTGACTCAGAGAAAATATCCTGTGTCCATTTTATCATTTTTGCGGCTGCAGCTTGTCAGCCTCCCAAGTGTCAATCACGCACCTTTTTTCATTGGAATCGATTGTGTTCCACGTGATGCCGGTGCTCGCCCCTCCATAGTCGCTGAATCCGTCCAGGGTCGGCACCAGTTTTGTTGTCATGGAAGTCCACAAATCCTGTGCCGGGGTCAACACTTAGTCTCAGGAACGTAGAGTCCCACCCAATGTATTTATGGGAGTCAGAGATGTAGGAGGGAGATGTAGTGTAATGAGTTAATATTAAATATGTAAATATATAGTTTACATCATAGAAACAGAGAAAGTAGAGCAGGAGGAGGCTTTTTGGCCCCTCGAGCGTGCTACGCCATTGATTATGACCGTGGCTGATCATCCAATTCAATAGCCGAATCCTGCTTTCCCCCCCCCATATCCTTACACTGTGACCCCTGATTCTGGACACACTCACCATCAGAAACATCCTTTCTGCGTCTAACCTGTCTGGTCCTGTTAGAATTTTATAGGCTTCTATGAGACCCCCCTCATTCTTCTGAACCCTAGGGAATGCAATCTTAATCGATTCAATCTCTCATACCTCAGTCTCACCATCCCAGGAATCAATCTGGTAAACCTTCGCTGCACTCACTCTAGAGCAAGAACATCCTTCCTCAGATAAGGAGACCAAAACTGCCCACAATATTCCAAGTGTGGCCTCACCACGGCCTTGTACAATTGCAGCAAGACACCCCTTCTCCTGAGCTCGAATTCTCTCGCAATAAAGGCGGGCATACCATTTGCCTTCTTAGCTTCAGTGACTGGTATATGGGGACACCCAGGTCTCATTCACCCACAGTCCCCTCTCCTAATTTATGGCCATTCAGATAATAGTCTGCCTCCATCAGTGACATAGGATGCCATGACAACAGAGCTTAGAGAGAGGTAGTTCTCTGGAGAGCTTCAGAATAGAACCACAGAATTCCTACTGTGCATTAAGCCTGCACTGACCCTCTGAAAGCCACCCTGCCAAGGCCCACTCACCCACCCTCTACCTGTAACCCCATCTCACCTGCACATCTTTGGACACTAAGGGAAAATTTAGCATGGCCAATCCACTTAACCTGCACATATTTGGACTGTGAAGTCTGTATTGTATACAGTTAGTATAATGTTTACCAACCACCTTGACTCCAACAATATCTGTAAATCAAGATCATGAACATACCCATCTCAGACACAAAGTGATGATAACAGATGGTGAAAGCAGAAAGCATGATGTAAGAAGCAACAAGTGAAGAGCCCAGTGACTGAAAGAAGCAGTAAGAGAAATGACAACAGGACAAGGACTTCATGATAAAATCTTCAAAGAAACTCCAGAGAAGGCTACATTGAAGGGAAGCCATGGAGAACATCCTACCTTTATCAGAGTGCCATGATCACATAGAACACCCGGATCATGCAGAGATATGGGGTCGCATATTTACCAGATACAGGACAGCTTCAGTACTAGCAGTGAAGACTACCGAGGAAAAGGTCAGTATCTTACTCTATGCCACAGACATTAGTGCAAATGATGTAAACAAAGAGGCAGCAAAATATGAAGAGGTTGTGAAAGCCTTTGTGCATAGAATACCGACATTGCAGAAGGAGGCCATTCGGCTCACTGAGTCTTCATCGACCCTTCAAAAGAGCGCCCACCCAGTCCTACTCCCTGCCCTATCCCTATAACCACACCTAACCTTTGAACACCAAGGAGCAATTTAGCATGGCCAATCCACCTACCCTGCACATCTTTGGACAGTCGGAGGAAACCGGATTATCCGGGGAATGCACACAGACACGGGTAAAACGTGCAGGCTCCACACAGGCAGTGTGGAGGCCTGAAGGTCAGAATCGAACCCGAGTCCCTGGCTGCGAGGTAGCAGTGCTAACCACTGTGCCACCGTGCTTACATTTGTCTTTTAGTCATATTTTAGTCTTTGAAAGAACCTCATTATAGAGAAGGCAAAATTCAATAGGTGGACACAAGGACCAAGAGAGAGTATAGATTCCTTTATTAATGATTTACATTGGCGCCATCAGCGAATGGCCAGAGAATCGAGCCCAAGCTCATGAGCAACTTCATTTAAAGACCCACACAATGGTATCAGAGTGATCAGCTCCATAATAAGACTTGGAGCACCATTCCTAATGCAGGCTTCAATTTGTTTATCAGAATGCTGTCCATTCAGCATTTCAGTTCAAGACCCCAGCTAGGCCACTTCGAAGGATTATTTAACTTGTACATGCAGCCAGAAACTGCCCCCATCTAACATTGAATCAGCATTGAAACCAACATTGAATCAATTTAGGGTGGCATGGTGGCACAGTGGTTAGCACTGCTGCCTCACAGCGCCAGGGGCCTGTTTTTGATTCTGACCTCGTGTGACTGTCTGTGTGGAGTTCGCTGCACAATCTTCCCATGGCTGCAGGACCTCTTCCGGGTGCTCCTGTTTCCTCGCAAACTCCAAAGATGTGCTGCTTAGGTGGATTGGTCATGCTCAATTGCCACTAAGTGTCCAAAGGTTACGTGAGGTTAGGGGGATAGAGTGGGGAATTAGGCCTAGGTATGGTGCTCTTTCGGAGGGCCAGTGACGATCCAATGGGCTGAATGGCCTCCTTCTGCATTGTAGTGATTCTATGACTCTATGAATATGCACTTTGTCCATTAAAAAGTAGCATTCTGCTGTATCCCTCCCTGGGTACACAGGTAAATAAACATGATGGTACCTTAAATGTTTTTTTCAGTATGTCCAAATTTTTCCCGGCGTGATCAGTTAACTATGCAAATATTAAGGAAGGTTCAGTAATTCTCCAATTGGAGCCTATTGGCTTTTAATCAATCTGAAGGGGAATTCAGATGGAAGAAAATTGGTTTCAAGGGAGGAACTACAATAGATGAGGACTGAATAACATTATTCCTTCAAGTTGTTTACCTTTCTTGCTTTATTGAAGCCTGCATAAAGCTGACTATTCCGTCAATTCTCCATGAGCAGAATTAATTAAACTATATATATGTATTTTCCAACATTTTTACCATTGGCTCAATTGTGGAATCCAATAATCTGTTCAATTTCTCTTAGTGATCAGCAAAAAGTCAAGTACCATAAACCTTCTGAAGAAAGTCACCTCAGAAATAGGGAAACAAATCAGACTTGCCAATAATTGTGCATTTTTGTTAGTTGAAAACATTGGAGGCACAGTTTCAGAAAGCATCTGAATGCTGAGTGTTGAAACCGTTCTAGGAATCTGAGCAGACAGGAGGCAAAGCTGGTCGATGCCAATAGCGCAAAATGTGCTGGTCGTGGATCATTTTATGCTGCTCCAGATTCTCTTTTCTATTGATGGTTTACCCTACTGGTGTTGAGCAATTTCGCTTGCATAAACTTAGCTGACACTAGCGCAGTTGACCACTGTACCATAATGTCGTTAGTACTGTCTTTTGGTTGCAACATGAAACGAAGGCCTGTCTGCCCTTTCGGAAGTTTGTCCAAAATCTCATAGCACCATTTAAAGCAGAGCAAGGGAGAATGCTGATATTTATCCCTCAACCAGCTCCATTAAAAACAGATAAATTGGTCGTTTATCATTTGCTGCTTGTTGGACATTGCTGTGAGCATATTGGTTGCTGCATTTGCCTCTATTTTTTGATATTGCTTAATTTCAGAATTATGATCATTCTCTCTAGGTTGTGTGTTGCCTTGCTACCTGTCAACACTGATCAAGCTGTTCACGGAAAGCATGGAGGCTGGGTGGAGGGGATCCAATCCAGCAGCATAATGGATGAGTTGCTGCACGTCCTGTTCTGGTCAAAAGTTTATTATTTGACCATTCTTTTTAGCTGGATCGTTCAGGATGGCTTTGAGTATACAAGAGCCCAGTGTTACGGTATCCACACCAGACCCCAATTTATGTTAGGAAACCGGACAAGACCCCAACAATTTTTCAATTTGTAAACTGTGAAGAAAGGATAATTCGGTCCAGTAGTGATTCCACTGCCAACTAGGATCTTTTAGATTGAAACAAACTTTATTAATTACCACAGGATTAACCCCATCCAAGGAAAGAACAGCTTTTCAATTCACAGTTAAACACTCCTTAGAAAATAATAAAGAAGGGTCTTTCAGCTTACTTTCCCATCTACTTCTAAAGTTGAAATTAAACAAAATTCACACAAATGCCACTTATTTTTACAGTTAACACTAAGTGGCTTAAGGATTTATTCACCAAGTCCTTGGGAGAGAAGCTTTCAGAAGTCGGGTTGAGAAACACAATTCCTTTCCTCAGAAACCAGAGCAGAACTGTTCATAGCTCCAAAAATGAAACTAAAAACACCAGGCGCAGGGCAGGGCTGCAAACAATACAAACCCCCACCCCCACCCCCCCCCACCCCCGCCATGAGTGACATCAAAGCCTGCCGAGCTGTGTTTAACCGCTTAATCACAGCTTTTGCAGACATATCAGGTGCAATTCAGCGGACTCAAGTTAAAGTCCAGTTTTGAGTGCCTTCGGCGGGGAGTTTTGTGACAGCTGCGTTGGCGAGATTGCGGCACCTATTCAATGCCACTTAGTGTCGAAAATGAGCCCCCATGAAATTCTCGACATTACTGGCTCCCTCACCATCTCACCATTTTTGTTTCAGATTCCAGTATCCGTAGTAATTTGCTTTTACCCTCACCATCTGATTCACCCGACTCACGCCTCAGCAGCTTGCCGCTAACCAGGGGCAGCTGCTTTTAACTGCTCCCTCACCACTCACTCCCAGTCAACACACAAGCATGGCAGCGCGAGACATGTTCCTCACTTTGGGGATGCCGAACTGGCCAGGCTTCTCAATGCTATGGATGAGAGGCGGGGCACCCAGTCCCCCGAGGGGGGTTAGAGGACCAGCAGCAGGGTCAGTAATGGCACCTGGAAGGCTGTGGCAGCAGCTGTCGGTGTGAGCAGCATGACAAGGAGGACCGGCGTCCAACGTCGGAAGAAGACCAACCATCTGCAACGAGCTGCGAGGGCAAGTTACCACCTCTCTCTCCTGGCATCAGTTCCACCTGCCACATCTCAAATTCCCAAATACCTGCCCCAAACCACTGGCTGACATCTCGCATCCTCACTAAGCGGACACCGCGGGAGACAGCACCAAGGAGACCACCATCGAGGCATCACAGCTATCACCCAGATAGAGTCTACCTTTTTAGTATTGTTGTACCATCAATATGACGCAAGGCAGGTTGAAGTAACATCAATTAAAGGCTTTATTGAGCAGAACTTGATCCCCAGCAGCTCAATTACAGAATGCAGCTGCTGGGGGAAATCCGGGTTCTTATACCGGCATTTCTGGGTGGAGCCCAGTAGGCAGCAGATCCTATCAGGACGCGGTATCCATTACCAATAGCCTGTCGGCATCGTGGTGTATCGTATTACCCCTAATACATACCACCACATTCACCCCTTGTTGAAAAAGAACCCGGCGTGATGGTGGTTCGCATGGTGGTAGGGGTTTACAGGGTCGGTACTGTGCCATAACTCTGAACAATAAACAAAATTGTCGCTTTAACTGGGCCAACGGGCCAAACAGGGTCGGCATTGTGCCGTAACTATAAACTATTTACAATAATGCCACTTTTACCGGGCAACATGGGCTAAACAGGGTCGGCATTGTGCCATAACTATAACTATACACAATAATGCCGCTTTAACCGGGCTACTGAAAATGTTGAGCTGAATTAAAGTGATTCGATGAGCCGGGTGGGTGCCCTGGTCGTCCTTTTCGATCGTCTCGGGCGTGGTGGTGATGGCGCTGGCTCGAGTCCTGTCATCTCTGGGAGCGTGGCACTGTCCCCTGTTTCCTTACTCCAGGGCGGGTCTGGGAGGAGAACCGAACCCCCCGGGAAGGGGGTGGCTGCGGGATGAGCCAGCGGGAGTGAGGGGGTGGTGATTGGTGTTGGGGGGGTGTGGGTAGCTCCGGCGGGCGCCAGGTCCCGCAGGGAGACCGTGTCCTGTCGGCCATCGGCGTATTGCGGGTTCGCGTGAAGGAGATGCACCCTTTCCACCAACAGATCTGACTTGTGCGCCCGCACATGTTTCCGGAGCAGGATGGGTCCCGGAGCTGCTAGCCAGGTTGGAAGTGGCGTTCCAGAGGAGGACTTCCTAGGAAAGAGAAGGAGGCGCTCTTGAGGCGTGTGGTTCGTGGTGGTGCACAGCAGGGACCGGATAGAGTGAAGGGCATCCGGGAGGACTTCCTGCCAGCGGGAAATTGGGAGACTCCTAGACCGGAGGGCCAGCAGGGCGGCCTTCCAGACCGTTCCATTCTCCCTTTCTACCTGCCCGTTCCCCCGGGGGTTGTAACTGGTCGTCCTGCTCGAGGCTATGACCTTGCTGAGCAGGAATTGACGCAGTTCGTCACTCATAAAGGAGGACCCCCTATCGCTATGGATATAGGCGGGGAAACCGAACAGTGTAAAAATGGTGCCGAGGGCTTTAATGACCGTGGCCGCGGTCATGTCGGGGCAGGGGATGGCGAAAGGGAAACGGGAGTATTCGTATACGATGTTCAGAAAGTACGTGTTGCGATCGGTGGAGGGGAGGGGGCCTTTGAAATCCAAATTGAGGCGTTCAAAGGGTCGAGAGGCCTTTATCAGGTGTGCGCTATCTGGCCTGAAAAAGTGCGGTTTGCACTCAGCGCAGATCTGGCAGTTCCTGGGGACTGTTCGGACATCCTCGACGGAGTAAGGGAGGTTGCGGGCCTTGAGGAAGTGGTAGAAACGAGTGACCCCCGGGTGGCAGAGGTCCTCGTGGAGGGCTTGTAGACGGTCCACTTGTACGTTGGCACATGTGCCGCGAGATAGGGCATTGGATGGCTCGTTCAGCTTCCCGGGACGGTACAAGATCTCATAATTGAAGGTGGAGAGTTCGATCCTCCACCGCAAGATCTTGTCGTTCTTGATCTTGCCCCGCTGTGCGTTATCGAACATGAAGGCTACCGACGGTTGGTCAGTGAGGAGAGTGAATCTCCTACCGGCCAGGTAATGCCTCCAGTGTCGCACAGCTTCCACTATGGCTTGTGCCTCCTTTTCCACTGAGGAGTGGCAGATTTCTGAAGCGTGGAGGGTTCGGGAGAAGAAGGCCACGGGCCTGCCCGCTTGGTTGAGGGTGGCGGCCAGAGCTACATCTGATGCGTTGCTCTCGACCTGGAGGGGGAGGGACTCGTCGATGGCGCGCATCGTGGCCTTTGCGATATCCACTTTGATGCGGCTGAAGGCCTGGCATGCCTCTGTCGACAGGGGAAAAGTAGTGGACTGGATTAGTGCATGGGCCTTGTCGGCGTATTGGGGAACCCACTTGGCGTAATAAGAAAAGAAGCTCAGGCAGCGTTTCAGGGCTTTGGCACAGTGGGGGAGAGGGAACTCCATGAGGGGGTGCATCATGGTCAAGGCATCAGAACTGCATTTTTAGCAGCCTGATGCACCACTCACCACACAGGTGGCAACTCATTATAATGGGTCTCTCACTTGGTCTCAGGCCTCCGTACCAGCGTCATCAGGCATGACCTCAGTAGGTGATCCCTTGTCCCCCATGAGCCAATTCGTCATCTTGGGATGGTCCTCAAAGATAACGGGGATCTCCGAGTGCCCCAGGATATAGCTGTCATGCACGCTCCTGGGTTTGCGCACAATCTGAACATTCAGGGACTGGAATCCCTTCCTGGCAATATAGGGCACTCCCTAATGCCCTGGTGCTCGCAGGGTGACATGCTTGCCATCGGTCGCCCCCTGGGCATGGGGCATACTGGCGATGGCAGCAAATCCTGTAACCTGGGTATCTTGGTGGGCCTGGTCTGGGTCGAAGTTGATATTGTCTGATGCCCAGGCATACAGAGCATCCATCATCTCCCAGGTGCACCTGTGGGCAGATATTGGGATATGCCACACAGGTCCATGCTCGAACCCTGCAATGGCCCAGTGGCACAGATGTTGAAGGCTGTGATGACCTTTGTGGCCCCTGGGAGTGGGTGCCTGTGGTAGTCCCACTAACTGTATATTAGATGTAGAATGGTGAGGCTCCTGTACTAGAGGTACATGGGTAAATCCCTGCCTGCTGGCTCCGCCCAGTAGGCGGCGTATAAATGTGTGTGCTCGCCGGTGCTGCTCCCATTCTGGTAGCAGCTACAGGAGGCCACACATATTTGCTCAATAAAGCCTCGATTATTCACTACTCTCTTCTTTGTAGTAATTGATAGTGCATCAATTTATTGAGCAAAGATTTTAAAACGATGGAACTTCGCATTAAGCCTGATCGCCTACAGCTGCACCCTCAAGCAGCCAATGCCACGTCCGCCTTTGATCACTGGCTAGCCTGCTTCGAAAGCTACCTTCGAACATCGGCTGAACAACTCTTGGACGCACAGAAGCTCCAGGTCCTTTATTCACGGGTGAATCCTGACATTTTTTCCTCTCATCCGGGATGCGCCCACTTACTCTGAAGCAATGGAGCTCCTGAAAGGATATTACGTTCGGCCGGTTAACAAACTCTACGCCAGGCACCTCCTGTTTACGAGACAGCAACTCCCTGGTGAGGCCCTAGATGATTTCTGGCATGCCCTGCACATCCTGGTGAGGAACTGTGACTGCCAGGCAGTTTTGGCAGTCGAGCATACAGAACCTTTAATCAGAGACGCTTTTGTTTCAGGCATGGAGTCGGCATACATCCGCCAGCGCCTATTGGAAGGGTGTACGCTTGACCTTGTGGGAACCAGGCAGCTCGCAAACTCGCTAACAGTGGCCTCCAGTCACGTCCAGTCATACGCCCCCGACTGCACAGCACCCTTGTGGACATCGTGGACCCCACAAGCTACCGACCCCAGCCCACTGCAAGCCTGTGCCGAGCGGCAGCCAGCCAACCCCGGGGGGCCCAAATGCTACTTCTGCGGGCAGACCAAACACCCCCGGCAGTGCTGCCCGGCGCGGTCTTCCAACGTGAGATGGACCGAATGGTTGACCGGTACGGACTGCGGGCCACCTTCCCGTACCTAGACAACGTTACCATCTGCGGCCACGATCAGCAGGACCACGACGCTAACCTTTGCAAATTTCTCCACACCGCCAAACTCCTTAATCTCACGTACAATAAGGAAAAGTGCGTGTTCCGCACCAACCGCTTAGCCATCCTTGGCTATGTTGTGGAAAATGGAGTTCTAGGGCCTGACCCCGACCGCATGTGCCCCCTCATGGAACTCCCCCTCCCTACTGCCCCAAGGCCCTGAAACGATGCCTGGGGTTTTTCTCCTATTAGGCCCAGTGGGTCCCTAACTATGCGGACAAGGCCCGCCCACTCATTCACGCCACAGTTTTTCCCCTGACGGCTGAGGCCCACCAGGCCTTTAACCGCATCAAGGCGGACATCGCCAAGGCCACGATGCACGCGATCGACGAGTCCCTCCCTTTCCAGGTCGAGAGCGATGCATCGGACGTGGCTCTGGCCGCCACCCTAAACCAGGCAGGCAGGCCCGTGGCATTCTTTTCCTGCACCCACCATGCCTCTGAAATTCGGCACTCCTCTGTCGAAAAGGAGGCCCAAGCCATCGTGGAAGCTGTGCGGCATTGGAGGCATTACCTGGCCGGCAGGAGATTCACTCTCCTCACTAACCAACGGTCGGCTGCCTACATGTTCAATAATACACAGTGGGGCAAGATCAAAAACGATAAGATCTTGAGGTGGAGGATCGAGCTCTGCACCTATAATTACGAGATTTTGTAGCGCCCCGGTAAGCTCAACGAGCCCCCCGATGCCCTTTCCCGAGGTACATGTGCTAGCGCACAAGTGGACCGACTCCGGGCCCTACACGATGGTCTCTGTCACCTGGGGGTCACCCGGTTCTTCCACTTCATAAAGGCCCGCAGCCTGTCCTACTCCATTGCGGAGGTCAGGACTGTCACCAGAGACTGCCAGGTCTGCGCAGAGTGCAAACCGCACTTCTACTGGCCAGACTGAGCGCACCTGGTGAAGGTCTCCCGCCCCTTTAAGCGCTTCAGCGTGGACTTCAAAGGGTCCCCCCCCACTCCACCGACAGAAACACGTACTTTCTGAACGTGGTCGATGAGTACTCCCGATTTCCCTTCGCCATCCCATGCCCCGATATGACTTCTGCCACGGTCATTGAAGCGCTCAACAGCATCTTTGCCCTGTTCGGTTTCCCCGCTTACTTCCACAGCGACCGGGGATCCTCCTTTATGAGCGATGAGCTGCGTCAGTTCCTGCTCAGCAAGGGCATTGCCTCGAGCAGGACGACCCCCAGGGAAACGGGCAAGTGGAGAGGGAGAAAGGGACAGTCTGGAAGGCCGTCCTGCTGGCCCTACGGTCTAAAAATCTCCCGGTCTCCCGCTGGCAGGATGTCCTCCCCGACGCGCTCCACTCCATCTGATCACTCCTCTGCACTGCAACTAATGAAACCCCCCATGAACGTCTCCTTGCTTTCCCCAGGAAGTCCACCTCCGGGGGTTTCGCTCCAAACATGGCTGGCAGCTCCTGGACCCGTCCTCCTTCGCAAACACGTGCGGACCCATAAGGCGGACCCATTGGTCGGAAGGGTACAACTACTGCATGCAAATCCGCAGTACGCCTACGTGGCGCACCTCGACGGGTGCCAGGACACAGTCTCCCTCCGGGACCTGGCACCCGCTGTATCCCCACCCATGTCCCACCACCCGACACCCCCCCCCCTCCGGTTGCCCTGGCACCACTCACCCTCCCCCCAGCGCACCTCACCACAGCCCCCGCCCCAGGAGGATCCATCCTCCCACTGGTTCCACTCGGGGATGATGAAGATGAGGGCAACATGTTCCCGGAGTCACAGGTGACCAAGTCGGCGCCCACATCACCACCAGGACTGAGGCGATCACAATGGAGGATCAAGGTACCCGACCGACTGAACTTGCAACTTGTGCCTGAACTTTTAAATTTTCCACCACTCCCGCCGGCTCTTTTTTAACAGGGGGTGAATGTAGTAGTCACCACTAACTGTATATTAGATGTAGTACGGTAAGGCTCCTGTACTAGAGGTACATGGGTAAATCCCTGCCTGCTGGCTCCGCCCAGTAGGCGGCGTATAAATGTGTGTGCTCATTGGAGCTGCTCCACGGGAGGGCACACATCAGGGGCTGGTTTAGCACAGGGCTAAATCGCTGGCTTTGAAAGCAGACCAAGGCAGGCCAGCAGCACGGTTCAATTCCCATACCAGCCTCCCCGAACAGGCGCCGGAATGTGGCGACTAGGGGCTTTTCACAGTAACTTCATTTGAAGCTTACTTGTGACAATACACGATTTTCATTTTTCATTTTATCTTTGCTCAATAAAGCCTTGATTATTCACTACTCTCATCTTTGTAGTAATTGATAGTGCATCAGTACCTTCCTGCACGGGGTGCCATGACTGCAAGGTGATGGCACAGGTGCTGCACTGTCTTCCTGCTGAGACCCAATCTTCTGAGGCACATGGCGTCCGTCAGCTCATTTAATGACCAACAACGTCTGTAGATCTTGTGACATTGCTGGACTCCTCTTCTAGATCCCTCCTCAGCCTGATGGGCGGCCGGGTCATCAGGATGTGCGGTGCCCCCTGCACATGGGTTGCCATCTCCAGCCCACATTGTCGATGCTGCCTTCGACAGTATCTACCTGTGGGATTAATTCCAGCAAATGTTGTTATATCTGGAAGGAATTAGTGAAGGAGAGAGATCCACAATCCGTAAGAGCTTCCATCCCGGCATCATCAGGCATGACCTCAAATCCCTCAAGCCTCCCACCCTTATCATAACTAACCCGCCTTCTCGCAGAGTGCCATCCAGCGTGCCTTTCTCTGCACACTCACCCCTGGCCACATCAGGAGCCCCCTCGTCCCCAGGCCCCAGACCTAAGCCAGGAACATTCAGGAGGACATGTTCAGCTGCCGACCCCACTGCTCATTCACACACTTACCATTTGGGCATGATAGGATCCTCAGTCCTGCTGTTTAGGGTTTAATTGTTGGCAGCTGCTTTCATAGTGCTGACGTTCTGGAGTTCAGGCACCCTGTTCAGGCATCAAAGGTTGCTGGGCATGCAGTGCACTAATCATCCTCAGATGCATTGCTCGTGCACCCTCGAGGAGGCAGTTGAGATTTGAGGAGTGTGAAATGCTCTCGCAACTAACAAGGCTAATTCTTCATTTTGAACAGCCTTCAGCTGTGAAGAGGCTGCTCACAGTCAAAGTGAGGTGAAATTTATTTCAGGGGAGAAGCTGAAGCAGGGCTCTGTCATGGAAAAGTTTGATATGACAGACAGGCTGCATCTGTGGTTATCCCTGTTATGGATCTCCACAATATTTAAAGACGGCTTGAAGGCCTCACAGATGCTAAGTCCCTCCCAACCCCCACCCACCGCCCGGCCCAGGGGCGACTCCCGACCTGGACACTTCAGCTCTCAGACCAAACACAACCCCCCTGAAGGCAACCCCCCTCCCCCCATCCCCCTTGGGCACTGGGGCAGCAGTTCCGGTGACCTTGATCAGCATGCTGATAAATGCAAACGGCACCTCACCTTTTCACTTCCCCTCAGTAGCCATTGCCCCAGGTTCCTGTTTTTGAAAAGGAGTACTGAAGGACACCCATGTGGCTTCCTGCTGGAGGAATCGGGCAATTCCCGGGAGGCCGCTGCATTCAACCTCAATCTCGTTGATGTGATTGAAATGAACACAAATGTGGGCTATTGATATTCTCGCCATTTTCGGGTGTGATCCGGAACTCGCCATCGGGAGCGGGCCGGGTGTGGCGAATGTATTATATCAATAATCCACCATTGTATCTGTGCTATGCTGTTGCCCTTGTATTTGTATCTGTGCTATGCTATTGCCCTTGTGGGCTCCACCTATGGGCCATTGTATGGCATTATCCATAAGGGAACATGTTGGGGCCTGTATGGGCTCTGCCCATGGCTCCTCCCCTTGAAGGGAGGTATAAAGAGCAGTCGACCTGTAGGCGGTTCTCAGTGTTAGATCAGTCACAGGCAGGCACTGTTCTAGTTGATTAAAGCCACAGTTTATTTCTACTCATGTCTCGAGTGAATTGATGGTCGCATCAATTTAATCAACTACAACGCAACTATGGAATCGGCCCTCAAACCTGACCGACTGGAACTCGATCCATAGGCTGCAGAGGCTAAATACATTTTTTCTCACTGGCTCCGCTGTTTCAAGGCCTATCTCGCCACCTCCTCCACGTCTTCCATCACCGACGAACATAAGCTGAGCCTCCTCCACGCATGGGTGAGCCATCGAATCTCTGTTCAACTCGACGGGGCCTCCTCCTACGCAGACGCCCTCGCAATGCTCGAACGCCTCTATGTACGGGCCGTGAACAAGGTATACGCGCGACACGTCTTCACCACTCACCGCCAGCGTCCCGGGGAATCGCTAGAAGACTACCTATGCGACCTCAAAGTCCTCGCACGCAGCTGTGTTACGGCCACTCAACATATGGAACTCGCCGTCCGAGATGTCTACGTGGCGGGACTCCGGTCCAACTATGTGAGACAGCGCCTACTCGAAAAAGGGGCCCAGGACCTGGATCAGGCGGTAAAATTAGGCTCCTCTCTGGAAGTAGCGTTCCAGAGCCTTAACGCATTCCGGGCTGACTACGCGGCCCCCTCGTTGACGCACGACCAAAGACTACCTCAGGCTTGTGCCACGCGGCCGCCCACCCACCACGGGGGGCTGCCTTGCTATTTCTGCGGCCAGCCCCAACACCCCCGGCAGCGCTGCCCGACCCGTAATGCGAATTGCAGCAGCTGCGGGAGAAAAGGACATTTTGCCAAAGTTTGCCTGGCTAGGTCCAAGAACTCTAAACCACAGGCCAGACCCTCAGACTCACAGGCCCGCAGACCCCGCAGTATGGCAGCGTGTCTGCCGATTCCACCCCCTGTAGGCACATCATCAACCTCGTGCTCTCCGTGGGGCAGCCATCTTCCAGCCCACACAGCACGTGCGATCCATGGGGGCCGCCATCTTGGACACCATCTTCCTCACCGCCCGACACGCTTGATCAACGGAGGCCGCCATCTTGCCCGCCACCTGCTACGCCGCTCGACAAGTGCAATCAACAAGGGCAGCCACCGTGGAACCGCCCCAGCACCTCCAACCACGCCGGCTACCCGCAACTCAGCACAGTCACCCTGGACCAGTCATGACCCAAACACCTCTGGAGTTCCATGGTGACCGTCCGGGTAAACGGGCACGAAACGCCTTGCCTCTTCGACTCCGGGAGCACAGAGAGCTTCATTCACCCGGACATGGTAAGACGCTGCTCGCTCCCAATTTTCCCGGCGCACCAAACCATCTCTTTCGCCTCTGCGTCGCCTCTCGGTGCAAATCCAAGGGTGCACTACCGCAACCCTAGCAATACAGGGCGCCAGGTACGCCAATTTTAAATTATATGTGCTCCCAGACCTCTGCGCTCCTCTCCTATTGGGACTAGATTTCCAATGCAACCTCAGGAGCCTAACCCTGAAATTCGAGGGGCCCCTACCCCCACTCACCGTATGTAGCCTCGCGACCCTAAAGGTCGACTCTCCCCCACTCTTCGCAGACCTCACCGCAGACTGAAAACCAGTCGCCACTGGAAGCAGGTGGTACCGCATACAGGACAGGACTTTTATCAGGTCCGAGGTCCAGCGACTCT